>NC_090759.1:36550953-36568453 GCF_036898095.1 Palaemon carinicauda
TTCATAACTAGACCTTGAATGCCTAGCACCTTCTTAACTAGCCCTTGAATGCCTAACAACTTCATAACAAGCCCTTGAATGCCTAGCACCTTCTTAACTAGCCCTTGAATGCCTAGCATCTTCTAAATTGCCCTTGAATGCCTAATCTTAACTAGCCCTTGGATGCCTAGAACCTTCTTAAGTAGCCCTTGGATGCCTAGAACCTTCTTAAGTAGCCCTTGAATGCCTAGCATCTTCTTAACTAGTCCCTGAATGCCGGCCACCTTCTTAAGTAGCCCCTGAATGCCTAGCACCTTCTTAAGTAGCCTCTGAATGCCTAGCACCTTCTTAACTAGCCCCTGAATGCCTATAAATTTCTTAACTAGCACCTTCTTAACTAGCCCCTGAATGCCTAGCAACTTCATAACTAGACCTTGAATGCCTAGCACCTTAAGTAAAACCCTGAATGCCTAGCACCTTCTTAAGTAGCCCCTGAATGCCTAGCACCTTCTTAAGTAGCCCCTGAATGCATAGCACCTTCTTAAGTAGCCCCTGAATGCCTAGCACCTTCTTAACTAGCCCCTGAATGCCTAGCACCTTCTTAACTAGCCCCTGAATGCCTATCAACTTCTTAACTAGTACCTTCTTAACTAGCCCCTGAATGCCTAGCACCTTCTTAACTAGCCCTTGGATGCCTAGCACCTTCTTAACTAGCCCTTGGATGCCTAGCACCTTCTTAACTAGCCCTTGAATGCCTAGCACCTTCTTAACTAGCCCTTGGATGCCTAGCACCTTCTTGACTAGCCCTTGAATGCCTAGCACCTTCTTAACTAGCCCTTGGATACCTAGCACCTTCTTAACTAGCCCTTGGATGCCTAGCACCTTCTTAACTAGCCCTTGAATGCCTAGCACCTTCTTAGCTAGCCCTTGAATGCCTAGCACCTTCTTAACTAGCCTTTCAATGCCTAGCACCTTCTTAACTAGCCCTTGGATGCCTAGCACCTTCTTAACTAGCCCTTGGATGCCTAGCACCTTCTTAACTAGCCCTTGGATGCCTAGCACCTTCTTAACTAGCCCTTGGATGCCTAGCACCTTCTTAGCTAGCCCTTGAATGCCTAGCACCTTCTTAACTAGCCCTTGGATGCCTAGCACCTTCTTAACTAGCCCTTGAATGCCTAGCACCTTCTTAACTAGCCCTTGGATGCCTAGCACCTTCTTAACTAGCCCTTGGATGCCTAGCACCTTCTTAACTAGCCCTTGAATGCCTAGCACCTTCTTAACTAGCCCTTGAATGCCTAGCACCTTCTTAACTAGCCCTTGGATGTCTAGCACCTACTTAACTAGCCCTTGGATGTCTAGCACCTACTTAACTAGCCCTTGGATGTCTAGCACCTTCTTAACTAGCCCTTGGATGTCTAGCACCTTCTTAACTAGCCCTTGGATGCCTAGCACCTTCTTAACTAGCCCTTGGATGTCTAGCACCTTCTTAACTAGCCCTTGGATGTCTAGCACCTTCTTAACTAGACCTTGGATGCCTAGCACCTTCTTAACTAGCCCTTGAATGCATAGCAACTTCATTAACTAGCCCTAAAATGCCTAGCAACTTCATAACTAGACCTTGAATGCCTAGCACCTTCTTAACTAGCCCTTGAATGCCTAACAACTTCATAACAAGCCCTTGAATGCCTAGCACCTTCTTAACTAGCCCTTGAATGCCTGGCATCTTCTAAATTGCCCTTGAATGCCTAATCTTAACTAGCCCTTGGATGCCTAGAACCTTCTTAAGTAGCCCTTGGATGCCTAGAACCTTCTTAAGTAACCCTTGAATGCCTAGCATCTTCTTAACTAGCCCTTGAATGCCTAGCATCTTCTTAACTAGTCCCTGAATGCCGAGCACCTTCTTAAGTAGCCCCTGAATGCCTAGCACCTTCTTAAGTAGCCTCTGAATGCCTAGCACCTTCTTAACTAGCCCCTGAATGCCTATAAATTTCTTAACTAGCACCTTCTTAACTAGCCCCTGAATGCCTAGCAACTTCATAACTAGACCTTGAATGCCTAGCACCTTCTTAAGTAAAACCCTGAATGCCTAGCACCTTCTTAAGTAGCCCCTGAATGCCTAGCACCTTCTTAAGTAGCCCCTGAATGCCTAGCACCTTCTTAAGTAGCCCCTGAATGCATAGCACCTTCTTAAGTAGCCCCTGAATGCCTAGCACCTTCTTAACTAGCCCCTGAATGCCTAGCACCTTCTTAACTAGCCCCTGAATGCCTATCAACTTCTTAACTAGTACCTTCTTAACTAGCCCCTGAATGCCTAGCAACTTCATAACTAGACCTTGAATGCCTAGCACCTTCTTAACTAACCCTTGAATGCCTAGCAACTTCTTAACTAGCCCTTGGATGCCTAGAACCTTCTTAACTAGCCCTTGGATGCCTAGCACCTTCTTAACTAGCCCCTGAATGCCTAGAACCTTCTTAAGTAGCCCTTGAATGCCTAGAACCTTCTTAAGTAGCCCTTGAATGCCTAGCATCTTCTTAACTATCACCTTCTTAAGTAGCCCCTGAATACCTAGCACCTTCTTAAGTAGCCCCTAAATATCTAGCACCTTCTTAAGTAGCCCTTGAATGCCTAGCACCTTCTTAACTAGCACCTGAATGCCTATCAATTTCTTCAACTAGCACCTTCTTAACTAGCCCCTGAATGCCTAGCACCTTCTTAACTAGCCCCTGAATGCCTATAAATTTCTTAACTAGCACCTTCTTAACTAGCCCCTGAATGCCTAGCAACTTCATAACTAGACCTTGAATGCCTAGCACCTTCTTAAGTAAACCCCTGAATGCCTAGCACCTTCTTAAGTAAACCCCTGAATGCCTAGCACCTTCTTAAGTAGCCCCTGAATGCCTAGCACCTTCTTAAGTAGCCCCCTGAATGCATAGCACCTTCTTAAGTAGCCCCTGAATGCCTAGCACCTTCTTAACTAGCCCCTGAATGCCTAGCACCTTCTTAACTAGCCCCTGAATGCCTAGCACCTTCTTAACTAGCCCCTGAATGCCTATCAACTTCTTAACTAGTACCTTCTTAACTAGCCCCTGAATGCCTAGCAACTTCATAACTAGACCTTGAATGCCTAGCACCTTCTTAACTAACCCTTGAATGCCTAGCAACTTCTTAAGTAGCCCTTGGATGCCTAGAACCTTCTTAACTAGCCCTTGGATGCCTAGCACCTTCTTAACTAGCCCCTGAATGCCTAGAACCTTCTTAAGTAGCCCTTGAATGCCTAGAACCTTCTTAAGTAGCCCTTGAATGCCTAGCATCTTCTTAACTATCACCTTCTTAAGTAGCCCCTGAATACCTAGCACCTTCTTAAGTAGCCCCTAAATATCTAGCACCTTCTTAAGTAGCCCTTGAATGCCTAGCACCTTCTTAACTAGCCCCTGAATGCCTATCAATTTCTTAACTAGCACCTTCTTAACTAGCCCCTGAATGCCTAGCAACTTCATAACTAGACCTTGAATGCCTAGCACCTTCTTAAGTAAACCCCTGAATGCCTAGCACCTTCTTAAGTAAACCCCTGAATGCCTAGCACCTTCTTAAGTAGCCCCTGAATGCCTAGCACCTTCTTAAGTAGCCCCTGAATGCCTAGCACCTTCTTAAGTAGCCCCTGAATGCCTAGCACCTTCTTAAGTAGCCCCTGAATGCCTAGCACCTTCTTAAGTAGCCCTTGAATGCCTAGCACCTTCTTAACTAGCCCCTGAATGCCTAGCACCTTCTTAACTAGCCCCTGAATGCCTATCAACTTCTTAACTAGTACCTTCTTAACTAGCCCCTGAATGCCTAGCAACTTCATAACTAGACCTTGAATGCCTAGCACCTTCTTAACTAGACTTTGAATGCCTAGCACCTTCTTAACTAACCCTTGAATGCCTAGCAACTTCTTAACTAGCCCTTGGATGCCTAGAACCTTCTTACTAGCCCTTGGATGCCTAGCACCTTCTTAACTAGCCCCTGAATGCCTAGAACCTTCTTAAGTAGCCCTTGAATGCCTAGCATCTTCTTAACTATCACCTTCTTAAGTAGCCCCTGAATACCTAGCACCTTCTTAAGTTCCCCTGAATGCCTAGCACCTTCTTAAGTAGCCCTTGAATGCCTAGCACCTTCTTAAGTAGCCCCTGAATGCCTAGCACCTTCTTAAGTAGCCCCTGAATGCCTAGCACCTTCTTAAGTAGCCCCTGAATGCCTAGCACCTTCTTAAGTAGCCCCTGAATGCCTAGCACCTTCTTAAGTAGCCCCTGAATGCCTAGCACCTTCTTAAGTAGCCCCTGAATGCCTAACATCTTCTTAACTAGCTCCTTCATAACTAGCCCCTGAATACCTAGCACCTTCTTAACTAGCCCTTGAATGCCTAGCATTTTCTTAAAGTATCTAAAAGAACAGACGTATTCCTATAACGTGTGGTAGATTACGCCTTGTGTCTTCGAACTCCAAATCGTGTGAAGGTTCAGGTCTTGCTACGCGAGCATTTTTCAGCAGAGTAATGTGCAGCTTCCAGCCAACTTGAGTACAGCAGAAACCTGTCCTCTACGCAGACCATATGTCGAGGCGTCTGGAAGATGCCGCCGTGCACGTGTGTAATGTGGTCTGGCTCAAAAGGTCTTGTCTATAGGGACCTTGGTCTGGCTAGGCCAGGGGGACCCCGCAGCTTGAATTTAACGTAGAGTTTCTTATGAGACATCGATTTACGTCTTCGTAAATGAGGGTAAATCAGTGTGACGCCAGTTCGGGTACGGTAATGACTCTCTCTCTCTCTCTCTCTCTCTCTCTCTCTCTCTCTCTCTCTCTCTCTCTCTCTCCTCTCTCTCTCTCTCTCTCTTTTCAACAAAAGAATTAACTTGGATTTTTTTTATGTCCATTTTTACCAGTATCGACTCTCTCTCTCTCTCTCTCTCTCCTCTCTCTCTCTCTCTCTCTCTCTCTCTCTCTCTCCTTCTTCTTCTTCTTCTTCTTCTCTCTCTCTCTCTCTGTTATGGTCAGGGAAGTCTATGAAAATACCTTATTAAACTGACGGTCAAATTTACCTTCTTTCTTTGTACTTAACGATTCACCCAAAATGGTTTTTTAAGCAAAATGTGAAAATCGCTGCTTCTGTAGTAGTCGCAGCTCGTTCACGGATTTTTGGTTAATGATTATGAACTAATTGGTTCCGATTCACTTAAGTGAATTTCATCATTTTACGAAAAAAAAAAAAAAAAAAAAAAAAGCATTATCATGGCACCGTTAAAACCATCGCTGTCAGCATTTGACTCCAATTAGGCCCAGACTTGTCCCTTCATTAATCATTGTCCTTTTATAATCGCCCATAAGAACACTCCTCGCCACTAGTCCTCATTTCTCTTTGATATATTTTGGTGAATGCTGTTTTTTGATAAACAAATGTTCGCCACTTAGTCGTGATGTTAAAAAAGTAATTTTGATCCAAAATTCTCCGTATAATTTTAGTTCTCATCCGTATTTCAGTAAAATACAGGCGACCGTAAATCATTTGTATTGGTGAATGTTGTTTTTTGATAAACAAATGTTCGCCACTTAGTCGTGATGTTAAAAAAAAAAAAATAATTTTGATCTAAATTCTCCGTATAGTTTTAGTTCTCATCCGTATTTCAGTAAAAGACAGGCGACCGTAACTCATAGGTACTGGTGAATGTTTTTTTTTTTTTTTTTTCTTTTTTCTGATAAACAAATGTTCTCCACTTTGTCGGGATGTTAAAAAAAAAAGGAATTTTGATCCAAAATTCTCCGGATAATTTTAGTTCTCATCCGTATTTCAGTAAAATACAGGTGACCGTAACTCATTTGTATTGGTGAATGTAGGTTTTTGATAAACAAATGTTCGCCACTTGGTCGTGATGTTAAAAAAAAGTAATTTTGATCCAAAATTCTCCGTATGATTTTAGTTCTCATCCGTATTTCAGTAAAATTCAGGCGACCGTAACTCATTGGTATTGGTGAATGATTTTTTTTTCTTTGATAAACAAATGTTCTCCGCTTTGTCGGGATGTTAAAAAAAAAAAAAGGAATTTTGATCCAAAATTCTTCGTATAATTTTAGTTCTCATCCGTATTTCAGTAAAAGACAGGCGACCGTAACTCATTTGTATTGGTGAATGTTGTTTTTTGATAAACAAATGTTCTCCACCTTGTCGTGATGTTAAAAAAAAGGAATAATTTTGATCCGAAATTCTCCGTATAATTTTAGTTCTCATCCGTATTTCAGTAAAATTCAGGCGACCGTAACTCATTCGTATTGGTGAATGTTGGTTTTTGATAAACAAATGTTCTCCAGTTAGTCGTGATGTTAAAAAAAAAAAAAAAAAAAAAAAAACCGTAATTTTGATCCGAAATTCTCCGTAAAAATATACTGTTCTCATCCGTATTTCAGTAAGTTGAAGTCAACCGTAATTTTTACCCTACTTTGTTAATATCTTCTACGGGTTGGTGATAGTAATAATCAGTTTTTAAAATAGTAAATGCCTGGCAACATTTATTCCAGGATTTTTACCGTTTTTACGACAAGTTCTATCAATGGAGTATTTCAATATCTATTGGCACTATATAAAGCTACAGTCAATTCTTTTTAGTGAGGCAGATTTGCACCGACTGGCGAGGGTGATCCTTTAGCTCGGAAAAGTTTCCTGATGGCTGAATGGTTAGAATTATCTTGCCCTACCAATCAGCGATCAGGAAACTTTTCTGAGCTAAAAGGGCACCGCTGCCAGCTGGTGCAAATCTTCCTCGCTAAAATAATGATTGAGTATAGTTATATTTCCTTCATTGGGAACCCGTGTTTCGGCTGAATAGGGTATTTTTTTTATTATTATTTTTTTGGTATAAGAGTTTTCCAGTTCTGAAACAGGATCTGTGTACAGTTGTAGCCGGTATTATTGCAATGTTAGCTAGACTATTTTCTAACAAACTCTAAACCCAAACTTATTCTGATTACCATATTTCTGCTTAATTGGCATGAGACTTGCCAGATAGTACATGATAAAACTTTTAAAATTTCTTCCATTCTGAAATGATTTTTAGACCAGACGAATACCATGTTGTTGTTGTTGTTGTTGTTGTTGTTATTAGCTAAGCCACAACCCTAGTTGCAAAAGCAAGATTTTATAAGCCTAAAGGCTCTAACAGGGAAAATAGCCCACCGAGGAAAGGAAAAAAGGAAATAAACGATATGAGAAATAACTCTCTACCGGTAGTATCTCAACGGGTGGCTGCTGTCCTTGCCAACCCACTGCCTCTGAAGACAATCAAGAAGAAAACTCTTAAGATATCTTGGAGATAGAAACCTTGAGGTGTTAATCAGAAATGAGACTTCCAAAGCAGTCTTTGAAATGCAGTTGTGAAAAGTACCCTATGACAGAAGCACATTTTTCGCCCTAATTTATTTATAGATATTTTTTTTTTTTGTCAACTTAAAATGGAATATATGAACTAAAATGCATCTGAAAAACGTTTTTAAAGTATCCATGAAAACTTGCTAGAAATTCGGTGAAGGTAAAGTTTTTGAAATGCAGTTGTAAAAAGTAGCCTAAGGTAAAAGCACAGGTTTCTTCCAAATTAATTTGATATAAATATTTTATTTTTGAATTAGTAATGGAATATATGTACTGAGATGCATCCGACAAACGTTTCAAAGTAAATATGAAAACCTTCGAGAAATTCAGTGGAGGTGAAGCACACGTGTAGAAGAGAGGATGAACACTCGGTGTAATATCCAAGTTCTATTATTAGTTTTTTTTCCGGCTCCAGGCACATCATAAACTTGGAGGAACAAATTTACAGTTGTACTTTACAACCCCTATTATTATTACTTGCTAAGCTACAACCCTAGTTGGAAAAGCAAGATACTATAAGCCCAGTGGTCCCAACAGGGAAAATAGCCCAGTGACGAAAGGAAACCAGAAAAATTTAATATTTTTAGAACAGTAACAACTTTGAAATAAATATTTCCTATATAAACTATAGAAACTTAACAAAATAAGAAGAAGAGAAATTAGATAGCATAGTGTGCCCGAGTGTACCCTCAAGCAAGAGAACTCTAACCCAAGACAGTGGAAGACCATGGTACATTGGCAATGGCACTACCCAAGATTAGAGAACAAAGGTTTGATTTTGGAGTGTCCTTCTAGAAGAGCTGCTTAACATAGCTAAAGAGTCTCTTCTACCCTTACGGAGAGGAAAGTAACCACTGAACAATTACAGTGCAGTAACCCTTGGGTAAAAAAGAATTGTGCATCAGAAATATTAAGCCTTAGAACCTAAGCTACTTAAAACTCAAAGAGCAATGGAAAATATAATATGATTGGCAATTTTTCTCACTTATTTTTTTTTTTTGTTCAAGTTTAAACCTTATGATTGTATGTTTTCCTAGTTTTTCTAGAAGTCTGGAACCTGCAAGACTGTTTTTTTTTTTTTTTTTTTTACTCTTCTTTTAACTAAATAATTTCTTTAGAGCAAAACTTAGGGCAAGAAAATGTTAAAACCCTCAAGACTGTCTTTCTTACTTTTCTTTTAAAGCTTTAGAACATAAGCTACTTACAACTCAAAGAGCAATGGAAAATATAATATGATTGGCACTTTTTCTGTCACTTCATTATTTTTTTTGTTCAAGTTTAAACCTTATAATTGTATTTTTTCCTAGTTTTTCTAGAAGTCTGGAACCTGCAAGACTGTTGTTCTCTTCTTTTAACTGAATAATTTCTTTAGAGCGAAACTTAAGGCAAGAAAATTTTGAAACCCTCAAGACTGTCTTTCTTACTTTTCTTTTAACTGAATTTGAATAACTTCTTTGTAGCGAATCTTTGAGGCAATACAATTTTGAAATACATAAGTATACTGAATGCAAAGGACAGGTGCTCAGATTTTCTTTAATATTGTATAGAATTGTGCCCTCTATGTAATGAGAGAGAGAGAGAGAGAGAGAGAGAGAGATTCGGTACCGTATATTTTTAAGCATTCAAGCGAGTATGAAAGATTGTAAATTTTCGGTTCCAACCCTCATATGAGAGAGAGAGAGAGAGAGAGAGAGAGAGAGAGAGGAGAGAGAGAGAGAGAGAGAGAGAGAGAGAGAGAAATTCGGTACTGCACTTGGATATTTTTAAGCATTCAAACGAGTATGAAAGATTGTAAAAATTTGGGTTCCAATCCTCATATGAGAGAGAGAGAGAGAGAGAGAGAGAGAGAGAGAGAGAGAGAGAGAGAGATTCGGTACTGTACTCTGATAATTTTAAGCATTCAAGCGAGTATGAAAGATTGTAAAATTTGGGTTCCTATCCTCATATGAGAGAGAGAGAGAGAGAGAGAGAGAGAGAGAGAGAGAGAGAGAGAGAGAGAGAGAGCCAACCAGTGAACCACCCCTTCTGTTTCGAAGACAGTAATAGCTTTTTATCGACGTAGATAATCACCAGGGCCATTGTTAATTTATGTGAGGAAAGGATTTGAAAGCTCCCGGGGAACAGAAAACTTCAAAGACAAGATGAAAAGCTTATGGAACGGGTTGGGGGTATTGAGAGAGGGAAGGGGTAGTGAGGGAATGAAGGAGGGGAGAGGATTGAAGGAGGAAAGAGGATTGAAGGAGGAAAGAGGATTGAAGGAGGAAAGAGGATTGAAGGAGGGAAGGGGTAGTGAGGGAGGGAAGGAGTAGTGAGGAAGGGAAGGAAGGGGTAGTGAGGGAGGGAAGGAGTAGTGAGGAAGGGAAGGAAGGGGTATTGAGGGAAGGAAGGGGTATTGAGGGAGGGAAGAGGGAGTGAGGGAGGGAGGGAGGGAGGGAAGAGGCATGAGTGAGGGAAGTAGTGTGGGAGGGAAGAGTAGTGAGGGAGAGGAGTGAGGGAGGGAAGGAGTAGTGAGGGAGGGAAGGGGGAGTGAGGTGGGGGGGGGGGGAAGGGGGAGTGAGGGGGGAAGAAGTGTGGGAGGGAAGAGGAGTGAGGAAAGGAGTAGTGTGGGAGGGAAAGAGTAGTGAGGGAGGGAAGAAGGTGTGAGGGAAGGAGGAGGAATGAGTGAGGGAGGGAAGGGGGATTGAGGGAGGGAAAGAGGGAGGGAGTGAGAGAGGGGGGGGGTGAGTAGAAATAGGTGGGACTATTATTAGTGGTTGGCAACAGTGGATGGTAATTTGTTTTTTCTTTTTTTCGTCTTTCATCTCCGTTTTTGGTGTTTTGTTTACAAATGGCGTAAATTATAGCTGCTTATGATTGAGGGAGATTTCATCTCCAAGCCCCTTTCTCGTTAAGCAGCTTAGAAACCACACATTGTTTTTCTAAAGATGTTATTTTCTTTTAGGCCTGTAGTTCATAAACAGTTTATACTTTCTCCCTCTTGATTTGCTGGGAATATATTGGTTTTATTTGCTCCATATGGGATGTGCTGTGGTGTTTAATCTGATTTTTACAAAGAAAATAATTTTTTCTATTATAATTCAATTGATTTTTACTTTTTACTCCTAGTTTAATGCCGTTAATTTCTTTTAGGCTTGTAGTTAATCAACTGTTTACGCTTTCTCCCTCTTGATTTGCTGGGAATATACTAAATTAGTTTTATTTGCTCCATATGGGATATGTTATGGTGTTTAATCTGAAAGATTTTTACTAAAAAATTAAATTGTGATTTATAATTCAATTGATTTTTACATTTTACTTCTAATTTAATGTTAATGTTCTTAAAATATTTTGATAGTAAATTACTTCTGTAGTTTTTTTCCCTGGTTTCCTTTCCTCACTGGGCTATTTATCCTTGTTGGAGTCCTTGTGCTTATACCATCTTGCTTTTCCAATAAGGGTTGTGGATTGTAGTTTCGCTTGTAGTAACAATAACAATAACAGTAACAATGATAATGATAATAATGAAATATAATTATAATTATAATTATAATGAATAAATAATGAACAATATATAATAAATAATAAAATGACGATGCTAATATCTTGATATTAAAAATTCACGAAATTAGCAATCCATGTATGTATCTTATTTGATAAAGGACATGTCTATAACATCGTTCATGTTTTACTATTCGTAACGCATTTCAGTGTGACATTCTCTCGGAAACCTCAATCTAACCCTATTTTGTGGAATTATATGGTGGCAAGTTCTTACTGGATCCCCACCAGGAATTATCTTCCCCAAATCTACAACCCAATGATCGCGTAGAACATGACAAATTACAAGACAAATAGTGGTTGCTTCTAGCTCACACCGGGAGCCGCTTCGCCCATCCTCGAGTAGGATACCGGCCGATCTTTTAACCGATACCCAGTCGATCCTACTCCCGATATTGTCTATTAGGGAATGAAGTGAGCAAGATGGCATCTCCCGATAGCTGGGAATAAATGGTAGTTTAGGCCTAATTCGTCGTTGGGAAGAGAAAAAGGGCGCTAAAGTGGTCCTGAGTGGGCTTCCTATTATATTTAATGAGAGGCCACTTGTTTCCGTGAGTGGCGTTCCCCAAGGCACGGTTATTTGAAACCAGGCCCTGGAACCTAATAATCTTCGAATGATTCAATGAAACTATAGTGTCTAATTCATCCTTAAAATTCTATTTTATAGTTTCTTTTGGTCCTTTGATTTATTATAATTAGTAAAATGAGATAACTGCCTATTAGAAGGGTTTATAGTTAGTACTGAATTACTAAGTCTTATTAAGAAATCTGGTGATCAAATATTTTTGCATAAACTCTTGAAGACAGACTTAGAGACCCAAATGTAAACTTCCTCTTTATAAAGGCTTAATGGATTAAAGGCCGCTCATGAATGGCAGAGGCAAGGGACAGTGTCATTACCCTATCAGCACAATGCACTAGAGACTGACTATATAAACATATGATCAGCGCCCAAGCCCCCTCTCCACCCAAGCCAGGACCAAGGAGGGCCTGGCAATGGCTGCTGATGACTCTGCAAGTAGACCTATAGGCTCCACCAAACCCCCTATCCTTAGCTTACAGGGATGGTGAAGTTGCAGTGACCAAAGAAACTAAAGAGTTTGAGCGGGACTCGAGCCCCAGTCTGGCGTTCACCAGTCAGGCACGTTACCACATCGGCCACCACAACCCATAACGGTGATATATGCAACATTGTTTTTTTTATAACTGTTGTGGTACTGAATCTTACCCAGTTATGTCTGTGTGAATTATTTCTACAAGGCCATCTTTTCGGATTTAAATGACCATTACGTTTGGTTCCCATTTGAACTTGAACAAAATAAAACTGCCACATTGCATAACTTGTGAAGAAAATTGCGCATGCAATGGATGTTCATTGACTTATGTGATAATTTACAATGTACTTCATGTGCATATATTTCTTTATATATGCAATCTCTCTCTCTCTCTCTCTCTCTCTCTCTCTCTCTCTCTCTCTCTCTCTCTCTCTCTCTCTCTCTCTCTCTCTCTCACACACATATATATATATATATATATATATATATATACACACATATATATATATATATATATATATATATATATATATATATATATATATATATATATATATATATATATATATATACAATATATATATATATATATATATATATATACAATATATATATATATATATATATATATATATATATATACACAATATATATATATACATATATATATATATATATATATATATATATATATATATATATGTACAAGTATACATACATATAAATATGTTTACCTTTATACTGTATACAAGGGCTGAATTACAAAGATCTAAAGCTGCAAGAGTCTATGATGACTTTAAAGATGTGCTCTGGGAATGGTTCTAAAAGCATTTCAGGTGGTATGAGCCGTCTTAACTCCTTCAAGAGCACAGGGAGAGATGAAAGGAATACTTGAGCTATTCCTCTATTTCTTCCGGGTAAGGAAACTTTAGATGGGGTTTCAAGATAAGGAACATGTTGGTGTTTGGGATTCTCCACTAATGAGTGGTGGAAATTTGCTCGCCAAGTTCTGGGTAAGTGCATTGCCAAGGGCAGCCTATGCTAAAAAATGGGGAGGGTCGAGAGGGCCATATGCTAGGTATTGGCGTGCTAATGGAAGGGGTATATGGCTTATACCTAAGAGCAGCACTAACATCGCGTAGGTTTCCTGGTACTCTACCCACTGTGCTTGGTAGCATTACTGGTGGATTAGACAGTGCCTCACTAAACAATGGAGTGCACACATCACACTTTGTGTTTATGGTAGCAGAACTCAAGAGAGCTCAGTTCACAAGATGCATGCAGATGACCATAGAGACATCTGTATAAAGGTGTGTCAATTCAGTGTGCTCTTGTGGAAATAATCTGTAACCCCCTTCCAGTATATGCACATCAGTGAGCATCTAAAATTACACACACTGGTTGGCAAGCACAAGGTCTGTCACCTCTAGTGTGTATCTCTGTTGGGATATTGAATATGATGGAATTGTAGGTCCAAGGGCCTGTGTTGTACTGAACATTGCTTGATTCAGGGTCAAATGCTCTTGTTATAATTAGCTGTCCAGCAGTGTTTGCATTTCAGTGGGTCCCTCTCACTGTAAGTTCAACGCCAGTACAGGAGAGTAAGTAGTTATCAACAACAAGGCTGAGATAACTACCATCAGACTGCCGTTATGGAGCTTTTAGCCCTCATAGGTGCTGTTGGCATTTGTTATGGTTTATTGTTCTGTGACATTGTTATTGGGGTACCTTGATTCCTGGGGCTGGTTGCAAAGTCCATGTTGATTGAGGTGGCAGACTGGAAGAACAAGTACCAAATGAAAATGCAGCGAGTGCTATGGTTCCTTCATTAGAATTGCACATAGTTTTAGGGGGTGTTGTGGTAAAATATAATCTCGAGGGAATCTGCAGTGCTGACTGATAAGTAGAATGCAGAGGATCATGACCTCAGTAGCTCCAAGTGTATTTAAACTAGAAATGAAGAATGTGTGATAGTAATCATAATTGGGCCTTTTAAGTTTCGTTAGAGTAAGTGACAAGTTGTATATCCATGTCTGTACTGAAGCTTTATTTACTTGTTCATCTTGGTTGTTGAGCATGCCCCAAGTAAGAAATAGTTTCAATATCCTTTTGGTTGTGACAATGAAGTGTGATTCTGAATAAGCCAGTGAGTATGTGCTCTTCAAGTTAGTGTTCAGCTGCATATCAACTATTAGTGCAACCTGTTTGCGCATCTCCTTGAAAACAGCTCAGCAGAAGAGCCCATCTTTTCCCCATCTGGCAAATGGGCTTAGAAGTGCAAGGCTGTCTGGAACTTCAATTAAAATCTTGTCTGTTCCTCAACCAACAGAAAAAAGCGTAATGACAAGTTTAGAAGTTTTTTGTACTTAGAATCGAAATCAACCCATCTCCACCATTGTAGCTCGTTGTTAAATTTGTACTTGGCTGCCTCGACATTGATGAAAGAGAGTGTTATTGCTTGTGATGAACTGCTACTTACCCAGTCTACACTGGTGATGTTATTGAAATAGTGTTGTCTCAGGAGCTTGACTAATGCAACGAGGCTCTCTAACCTGCTGTGTTTACCAAAAATCTTGGTCCTAGAAGGTTTACTGACATTTCTTGGCTTTTTTTTTAACAGAAATCCCGTTTCGCATTTTTAGGAGGGTAAAGTGGACAATTTAAATGTATCTCCCAAAGAAATTGGGGGAAGAGGCTTTCTAGAGTCTGAAATGGTGATGTGCTTTCTCAAACTTCATACATGTATAAAGAGTAAACATTATATGAAATGTTGAGTCTCATATTTTGTAGACCAAGCATGTGCCAGAGTACAAAACTGCCTAAATCTAACCAACTTTTATTCTTTATCAAATTTAGTTATTTCATTGCAACTTTTTCTATATCTATCTATTTATGTGCCATGTCCTTGACGTGGGCTGTCAGTTGCCTCCACCTGGTCTTGTCTCTAGCTCTGTATAAATTGCTCAGCTGTTACATTTTCATTCACATCCTCCAGTAAGCTGTCCAGAAATTCTTTCCTTTGCTGGTCATTTGCTCTTTTCCGCTCTAACACCAACCTTTTATTGGTGTTAAATGTGCCCTGATTGACTTGCTAGCAAATATTTTTTTTTTTTTTGTCCAATAGATTAAGAGGAGTGGCTGTAAATGAAGACCATACTAGGCATGTTTCTTTTGTTTACAGTATGTAAATGGACTCAAAATTATTTGTAATTATCCCCATCCATATACCAAGGCACTTCCCCCAATTTTGGGGGTAGCCGACACCAACAATGAAACAAAACAAAAAGGGGACTTCTACTCTCTACGTTCCTTCAGCCTAACCAGGGACTCAACCGAGTTCAGCTGGTACTGCTAGGGTGCCACAGCCCAACCTCCCACATTATCCACCACAGATGAAGCTTCATAATGCTGAATCCCCTACTGCTGCTACCTCCGCGGTCATCTAAGGCACCGGAGGAAGCAGCAGGGCCTACTGGAACTGCGTCACAATCGCTGGCCATTCATTCCTATTTCTAGCACGCTCTCTTGCCTCTCTCACATCTATCCTCCTATCACCCAGAGCTTTCTTCACACCATCCATCCACCCAAACCTTGGCCTTCCTCTTGTACTTCTCCCATCAACTCTTGCATTCATCACCTTCTTTAGCAGACAACCATTTTCCATTCTCTCAACATGGCCAAACCACCTCAACACATTCATATCCACTCTAGCCGCTAACTCATTTCTTACACCCGTTCTCTCCCTCACCACTTCGTTCCTAACCCTATCTACTCGAGATACACCAGCCATACTCCTTAGACACTTCATCTCAAACACATTCAATTTCTGTCCCTCCATCACTTTCATTCCCCACAACTCCGATCCATACATCACAGTTGGTACAATCACTTTCTCATATAGAACTCTCTTTACATTCATGCCCAACCCTCTATTTTTTACTACTCCCTTAACTGGCCCCAACACTTTGCAACCTTCATTCACTCTCTGACGTACATCTGCTTCCACTCCACCATTTGCTGCAACAACAGACCCTAAGTACTTAAACTGATCCACCTCAAGTAACTCTCCATTCAACATGACATTCAACCTTGCACCACCTTCCCTTCTCGTACATCTCATAACCTTACTCTTACCCACATTAACTCTCAACTTCCTTCTCTCACACACCCTTCCAAATTCTGTCACTAGTCGGTCAAGCTTCTCTTCTGTGTCTGCTACCAGTACAGTATCATCCGCAAACAACAACTGATTTACCTCCCATTCATGGTCATTCTCGCCTACCAGTTTTAATCCTCGTCCAAGCACTCGAGCATTCACCTCTCTCACCACTCCATCAACATACAAGTTAAACAACCACGGCGACATCACACATCCCTGTCTCAGCCCCACTCTCACCGGAAACCAATCACTCACTTCATTTACTATTCTAACACATGCTTTACTACCTTTGTAGAAACTTTTCACTGCTTGCAACAACCTTCCACCAACTCCATATAACCTCATCACATTCCACATTGCTTCCCTATCAACTCTATCATATGCTTTCTCCAGATCCATAAACGCAACATATACCTCCTTACCTTTTGCTAAATATTTCTCGCATATCTGCCTAACTGTAAAAATCTGATTCATACAACCCCTACCTCTTCTAAAACCACCCTGTACTTCCAAGATTGCATTCTCTGTTTTATCCTTAATCCTATTAATCAATACTCTACCATACACTTTTCCAACTACACTCAACAAACTAATACCTCTTGAATTACAACACTCATGCACATCTCCCTTACCCTTATATAGTGGTACAATACATGCACAAACCCAATCTACTGGTACCATTGACAACACAAAACACATATCAAACAATCTCACCAACCATTCAAGTACAGTCACACCCCCTTCCTTCAACATCTCAGCTTTCACACCATCCATACCAGATGCTTTTCCTACTCTCGTTTCATCTAGTGCTCTCGTCACTTCCTCTATTGTAATCTCTCTCTCATTCTCATCTCCCATCACTGGCACCTCAACACCTGGAACAGCAATTATATCTGCCTCCCTATTATCCTCAACATTCAGCAAACTTTCAAAATATTCCGCCCACCTTTTCCTTGCCTCCTCTCCTTTTAACAACCTTCCATTTCCATCTTTCACTGTCTCTTCAATTCTTGCGCCAGCCTTCCTTACTCGCTTCACTTCTTTCCAAAACTTCTTCTTATTCTCTTCATATGACTGACCCAATCCCTGACCCCACCTCAGGTCAGCTGCCCTCTTTGCCTCACGTACCTTGCGCTTTACTTCCACATTTTTCTCTCTATATGGATTGTGTTGATAACTAAAAGAATGTTTGGAAGGTTGAAAGACGTGCACGTGTTTAGGGGTATGGCTAACGGTATGTCTGATCATTTTTTGCTGGAAGGAAAATTAGTTGTAGCAAAAGAGTGGGGGAATAGAGTAGGTGGATGTAAAAGGGAGGTAGTGAGGGTTGAAGAGCTAATAAAACCAGGGGTAAAAAGTAAATATCAGGAAAGGTTGAA
>NC_090759.1:36578453-36580953 GCF_036898095.1 Palaemon carinicauda
CGGTACTGCACTGTACTCAGTGCCTGTCCCTTGCACTCGGTAGTGCAGTGTACTAAAAGTGCCTGTCCCTTGCACTCGGTACTTCAGCGTACCCAGAGTACTTGTCCCTTGCACTCGGTACTGCAGTGTACTCAGTGCTTGTCCCTTGCACTCAGTACTGCAGCGTACTCAGTGCCTGTCCGTTGCACTCGGTACTACAGTGTACTCAGTGTCTCTCCTGTCGTATTTCCATTGCTTTATGGGTTTAAATTCAACTTCAGAGGGTAGTTATAGTTTAACATTGGTATTACCAAATAATTTGTTGTGGCCTTAATGGTAACGTTTCTGCCTAGTGATCGCCAGACGGGGGTTTTAGAGTCCTGCTCACACTCGTTAGTTCCTTCAGTGTATGCAACCCCACCATCATTTTGCGCTAAGATGGTGGGATTGGGGAAGCCTATAGGTCTACCTGGTGTTTAGGAGAGACTATAGGTCTACCTGCTGAGTCATCAGCAACAATTGCCGGACCCTCCCTGGTCCTAGCTTGGGTGGAGATGGGGCTTTAGCGCTGATCATATGATAATTGGTCGGTCTCCTAGGGCATTGTCCAGCTTGTTTGAGCAATGTCACTGCCTCTTGTCTCTGCCATTCATCAGCGGAATTTAAATCCTTTAAGCGATCTCTCTCTCTCTCTCTCTCTCCTCTCTCTCTCTCTCTCTCTTTTTTTTTTTTTCTTTATCTCTCTCTCTTTATCTCTCTTTATCTCTATCTCTCTCTCTCTCTTTTTTCTTTATCTCTCTCTCTATCTCTATCTTTATCTCTCTCTCTCTCTATCTCTCTCTCTCTCTCTCTCTGTCTCTTTATCTCTCTCTCTCTGTCTCTTTATCTCTCTCTCTCTTTATCTCTCTCTCTATCTCTATCTTTATCTCTCTCTCTCTCTATCTCTCTCTCTCTCTCTGTCTCTTTATCTCTCTCTCTCTCTCTGTCTCTTTATCTCTCTCTCTCTTTCTCTCTCTCTCTTTCTCTTTCTCTATCCCTCTCTCTATCTCTCTCTCTCTCTCTGGGAACTGTGACGGCGCCGAGTAAGGTTGTGAACTCAAAGGCAGGTTGGAAACGACTGAGTAATATTATTGTAGAACATTCTCCTTATATACAAAACCTCAAGGCAACAGGACATAACAAGTTCACAAAGACAGACAATATCACAGAGGAAAAACCAGACATGAATTTTCATGTTCGTTTTAGTGCGAGGGAAGAGCGAAGATACAAGCATAATATATAAAAAAAGGAATTATGTACAATTGTGTGACACACGTCGTTGGTACAGAACATTAATCATTTTGGATTAACTAGACACGTTAAAAGTACATTTTTTCCTGCATATAATAGTTCCAAATTACTTTTGCTAATCCTGTTTCTGATGGATTTCATTAGAAATCGCGTATTCTTTGGTGGTTTCCCTAAGACTCTATACAGTAAGGTATTCATAATACAGTTCATTGCAGCTGTATATTGTATTTCAACCCAGAAGATCAACATGTAATGATGGCTTCCGGGTATTGTCTTCTGCAAATCTCATTTCTGGTGAATAACAATCAACTTTTCTTTTGTGTTTTTTTTATTATTTGTCCCATCAACAATAAGAAAGTTGAATTTGCTTGTGTGGGTTGTACACTTGGGCACGCTGTTCTATCTTATTTCTCTTTCTTTTCTTTTGTTACAGTTTTTTATAGTTTATATAGGAAAGATTTATTCTAATGATTACTATTTTATATTTTATTTTAATTGTTAACTACTTCTTTTGTAGTTTATTTCATTATTTCCATTCCTCTCAAGACTATTTTCCCTTTGGAGCCCTTTGGCTTATTGGAGCCCTTGGGCTTATAGCATCTTGCTTTTCCCACTAGGCTTGTGGCTATAGCAAGCAATAATAACAATAACAATGATAATAATAATCATAATAATTATTAGTATAAAATCTTACAGCTTATGTTAAATATTTCTTTTTCATTGCTAGATTTCTTGTTTGAGCCAAAACTAGGAACTAGTTTTTAGTTTGACAAATGTTGGGTACTTTCAGTACAAGGAAAAATGTCTATTCTCCTTTTATATTTTTATATATATGTATATATATATTATGTATATTATATATATATATATATTTTACATATATTATATATTATATATATATATGAATATATATATATATATATATATATATGTATGTATGTATGTAAGTAAGTACAATCTCGCTTATATAACTTTTAGAAGTTACCAAGAATATAATATATTTTATTGTGAACATTTTCTCAAGATTAATGTTATTGATAAAAGTAGAAGTGGAATTCAAATGGTTCTAATCATTTGCAAATATTTTCCTCAACGACTTCCCTTTTCCCATTATTTTGAATTGATTATGAAAACCTTTCTTTTCTTGCCGGTTTTTAGTTTGAATAGGGTTTTAACGGTTGTGCTGGCCGATATGGTAACGTCCCTGACTTGTGATCGCCAGACTGGGGTT
>NC_090759.1:36593453-36596837 GCF_036898095.1 Palaemon carinicauda
TACACATACCCATGCACACAAATGTGCATATATATGTGCGCATATACTTATATGTATAGATATAGATAAATCTATCTATCAAGTTACTGAACTAGATACTATGAAATAACTAATAAAATATTACGGTATTTTTACGTTGCCTTTTCTGTATAACTATCACCCTAAGAGTATTCGGTTTCCTTCCAGTACGTGTTTCTGTACTGGTTGAATCAAGAATTAAATTCCTATCAAATCATTTCATTAAGCAGGTGATAAATTTATCTCGACCTACAGTTTTACAATTATTTTAACCTACAGTTGTACAATTATCTCAACCTACAGTTGTAATAGTATTTCAACCTATAGTTGTACAATTATCTCAACCTACAGTTGTACGAGTATTTCAACATACAGTTATACAAGTATTTCAACCTATAGTTTTACAATTATCTCAACCTACAGTTGTATGACTATTTCAACTTACAGTTATAGTTATTTCAACCTACAATTATACAGTTATTTCAACCTACAATTAGTTATTTCAACCTACAGTTGTACAATTATCTCAACCTACAGTTATACAGTTATTTCAACCTACAGTTGTACGAGTATTTAAACCTACAGTTGTACAATTATCTCAAACTACAGTTGTACAATTTTATCAACCTACAGTTATAAAATTTTCTTAAATCTTTCTTTGACATCCTCCAAAAAGAGGCTTGTTCTTCACCTTCCATCTCAAATAATTGTTTTCTTCGATCCAACGGGAGAATGAAGTCAAAATATTTTGCAAGAAAGGAACGATTGAAAATAAGGGATCAAAAGCTTCAAAGAAGTTAAACTAGACTTTGAAAGGATGGTGTTTTGATGTAGAGAGGCAAAGGATTTCGTAGAAATGTTACATTGAGTTTGTGAATAAATATAGTTATACACAAAGGCAACATTTAAGGATAGACCTGTCGAGATTTTGAAAAAAAAAGTGTATGTTTTGTTCATGTGTGTGCTTGTGGATAAATAAAGTTGTAAACAAAGACACCATTTAAGAATAGGCCTGTCGATATATATATGTATATATGTATATGTATATATATATATATATATATATGTACATATAATATATTCATGTATATATGTATACATAGGAATATATATATATATATATATATATGTACATATAATATATTCATGTATATATGTATACATAGGAATATATATATGTATATATATATATATATATATATGTGTGTGTGTGTGTGTATGTATATATGCACACATATATATGCATATTATACATACTGTATATATACGCACATATCTATATATATATATTTATATATATATATATATATAAATATATATACACCCACTTATATATCTATCAATATATATATATATATATATACACATACACTCACACATATATATATACATACACACACACACACACACACATATATATATATATATATATAGTATATACACACATACATATATATATACATATATATACACAGATGTATATATACATATATATACACATATATATATATATATATATATAAACACACATATATAGAAACACACACACACATATATATAATATTATATATACATATATTATATATATATATATATATATATACATATATATATATATATATATTTATATACATATACACTCACACATATATATATACATACACACACACACACACACACATATATATATATATATATAGTATATACACATACATATATATATACATATATATACACAGATGTATATATACATATATATACACACATATATATATATATATTATATTATATATATATATATATATAAAACACACATATATAGAAACACACACACACATATATATAATATTATATATACATATATATATATATATATATATGTATGTATATGTGTATATATATCTACATACATTTACATATGCATATATGTATGTATGTATGTATATATATACTGTATAGACATATATATATATATATATACACGCATATATATATATATATATATGTATATATATATATATATATGTGTGTGTATGTATATGTATATATATACACACACATATATATATATATATAATATATATATATATATATATGTGTGTGTGTATGTATATGTATATACATACACACACATATATATAATATACATAATATATATATATATATATGTATATATATATATATATATGTATATATATATATATATATGTATATATATATATATATATATGTATATATATATCATATACATAAATATATCATATATATATATATATATATGTGTGTGTGTGTGTGTCTGTGTGTGTGTTTGTATGGTGTATGTATGTATGTATATATGTATATATATATATATATATATATAAATACACATGCAGTTACTATGCTTTTATGAAACAGGATGCCATGACATTTGACGTCCTTGAAAGGCCGAACGTTGAAATCCTATCTGATAAGACATTTTATCTTTGTACATATCCCTTCAAACAGAACTGCACGGGAGAATAAATCGTGAATTATCTACATTTGGGGTCACGTGCAAATGGAAGTTTTTTTTTTTATTTTCTTTTTCACTCGGTCATTATTCATCCTGTCACCCTTTCTCGCTCTTATCTCCGTTTTCTTTTCTTTTTTCATCCGGTCTTTTTTCTTTGTTTTGTATTTGTGCATCTGGTTTTACTGTAAGTCCCTTATCGTGTATATATCCTGTCCAGGATGTCTTAGAATTAGTTTGCTAAGCTCTGTTGCTGTTTGACTATTAATTGCACGGTTACTGTGCTCATTTACACACAATATGTATATGTATATATGTATATATATATATATATATATATATAAATATTATATAATATGTATATTATATATATTATATATATATTAAATATATATATATATATATATATATACTCACGTTAACATATGTAAACATATACTTCTATATATGCAATATTTATATATGTAAATATACATAGGGTTACATATGTATATGTATATATATATATATATATATATAATTATGCATATATATACATATACATATATATACATAAATATACATACACACACATATATGTGTGCATATATATATATATATATATAAATTTATTTATTTATTATAAACAAACACGCGCATATATATGTGTATATGTACGTTATTGTATGTATGCATAAATATACTCGCACAATGAATATATATATATATATATATATACATATATATATATATATTAATCATATATGTATATATATGTGTATATATATATATATATATATAGATAGATAGATAGATATGCATGGATATATATGTATGTATATATATGTATGCATATATGTATATGAATATATGTATATATAAACATATACATATAT
>NC_090759.1:36597337-36602337 GCF_036898095.1 Palaemon carinicauda
AGAGAGAGAGAGAAAGAGTGGAACATTAATAAAATTTCAGGTTTTCTGAGAGAGAGAGAGAGAGAGAGAGAGAGAGAGAGAGGAGAGAGAGAGAGAGAGAGAGAGAGAGAGAGAGAGAGAGAGAAGGGGATCCACTCAAAAATTCCCTCGAGCTTCAAAATGTAGGGTGGGTGCCCTTGCTTCTGTCAGGGCCACAGGTGGACACAGATGACACCACTAAAATTACAGCACAAGCCTGGCGGCAGAGATAACAAGATTCCCCCTTTCTTGTTTCACCTTCTTCCGAACCAAGTTTTTCCTTTTTTTTATCTATGTGTTACTCATGAGCGAACACAGACTGACACCAACACACACTCTCTCTCTCTCTCTCTCTCTCTCTCTCTCTCTCTCTCTCTCTCTCTCTGTGTGTGTGTGTGTGTGTGTAAGACTCCTTTCTCTATTGTTCTTTGCAAGTGTAATTTTCTCTAGCATATGTTAAGTTTTTATCAGAGTTGACTTATGGGTATAAGGTAAATAGTTTCTCTCTCTCTCTCTCTCTCTCTCTCTCTCTCTCTCTCTCTCTCTCTCTCTCTCTCTCTCTCTCTCTCTCCGTAAGACTCCTTTCTCTTTTGTTCTTTGCAAAAATGTAATTTTCTCCAGCATATGTTAAGTCTTATCAGAGTTGACTTAATGAGTGTTGGGTGAATGGTTTATCATTCTCTCTCTCTCTCTCTCTCTCTCTCTCTCTCTCTGTTCGTCATAAGAGATGTTATTAAATCATTTGCATGGAATACTCCATATCATAATTTATAAAATTACTACCGCTTTCTGATGATTAATTCCCCAACAGTAATATTCAAATAACTCAAAGTATGAAATATTATGAATCATCAAACAAGTTAAAATTCATAAAATAAAAACCATTTTTAGTCAAACACTAAGAAATAGAAAATGCTATTCAAGAAAAATAAAATGTAAAAATGAATACATCTATCGTTGTTTACATATAACATACCCCAGACACCACCTCTTCCTTGGGGAAAAGGGGAAGACCCAGGGAAGAGATAGGAGAGGGGGGGGGGGGGGTGAGGGTGGGGGGGGGTAGGGGGGAGAGCGTAATGAGGAATCAAACGAGAGAGAAGAGGGATCTTATGGGCACCAGGTGTTAATACCCCAAACATGGCTTCTCTTTCTCTTGGCCTCTCCCGCTATTTGGTAAACAAATAAATCTGTGCTATTGATAGCTTTGGATGTGAGCGCAAAGCGCTTAACTTAAACAAACGCTTAACTAGTTGTTTGATGTTTATCATGGTGAGTAATATAATCGTTAATACGTTGAGTGTATTTCAGGTAAGAATAAGAATACATGCCTAAAAGTAATTGATGTACCTATTGTAGATAAAAAAATGTATATGAGTAATAATACATTCGCCAATGCGTTATGTGTATGTCAGGGGGAAGAAAGTCATGCCTAAAAGTAATTGCAGTATACCTACTGTAGGTATCAAAATGTATAAGAGTGATAATACATTCGCCAATGCGTTATGTATATTTCAGGGGGAAAGCCGAATGCATGTCTAAAAGTAATTGCTGTATCTATTGTAGTTTTCAAAATGTATAAGTAATAATACATTCGTTAACACTGTATGTGTATTTCAGGGGGAAAGCTGAAGACATGCCTAAAAGTAATTGCAGTATACCTACTGTAGGTATCCAAATTTATAATTGCAATAATACATTCGTTAATACGGTATCTGTTTGTCAAGGCGGGAAAGCCGAAGACATGCCTAAAAGTAATTGCCGTACCTAAGTATCAATGATTATCAGTATTACTTATAGATGGAATATAAAAGCAGCAACATCAACCTTACTTATAGATGGAATATAAAAGCAACAACATCAACCTTACTTAAGGATGAAATATAAAAGCAGCAACATCAACCTTACTTATGGATGAAATATAAAAGCAGCAACATCAACCTTACTTATAGATGGAATATAAAAGGAGCAACATCAACCTTACTTAAGGATGAAATATAAAAGCAGCAACATCAACCTTACTTATGGATGAAATATAAAAGCAGCAAAATCAACCGTACTTATGGATGAAATATAAAAGGAGTAACATCAACCTTACTAATGGATGAAATATAAAAGCAGCGTTGCTTTTATTGAATGGCTCTTCGACTAGGAATAAAATCAGCTGATTGTCATTTTCGAAATTTCATTAGGATGTTAAACACATCCCATGACATGACAGGAGTCCTTACTTTGTATTTTCCCTTCGAAGATTCATCGTAAGCATACCAGTAGGATGCTGACAATGGATTTTCAAGCTGGGGAAGAGGGGTGGAAGATTTGAAAGATGCAGCGTCATAAATTCAAGTCTAAGAAGGGTAGAAACAGTCCAACAGCTTGAAATATACAAATGCACGTGTAAGAGCGAGAAAAGTCTATCAATGGACAGAAAGATACGTAGATAATAGATAGCTTAGTGCAGAGCTATTGGGAGAATGTATAAAGTATACAATTGGAAAGTACAGTGGTAACGTGTTCGCCTAGCATTTTCATGGCAGCAGGTCGACCCCTCCCGGGACCGTGAGTTTAAGCTATTTACTGGGGAGGCTGCCGCCGTGGTTGGGTACCACAGGCCGGCTGACGTTCTGGTGGGTATCTATTCTGATGAAAGTGAAACCAGACACCTTTAACCTTTAAAGCAGAGCTTTAAGACAATATATATATATATATATATATGTATATATATATATATATATATATATATATATATATATGAATTTATATATATATATATATATATATATATATATATATATATATATATATATACATATATATATATATATATATATATATGAATTTATATATATATATATATATATATATATATATACATATATATATATATATATATATGAATTTATATATATATATATATATATATATATATATATATATACATATATATATATATACATATATATATATATATATATATATATATATATATATATATATATGAATTTATATATATATATATATATATATATATATATATATATGAATTTATATATATATATATATATATATATATGAATTTATATATATATATATATATATATATATATATATATATATATATATATATTTATGTGTGTGTGTTTCGCAGATGAGGATAAGATCAAGAACAGTAAGTTGTCTTAGGAGGCCGCTTCGTTTGGGCACCGCAGCCGGACTGACGTTCTGGTGAGCATCTATTCTGATTTGAACCTTTAAATCAGACTTTTAAGACGTAACATATAAAATATTTCGCAAATGATAATAAGCTTGAAATCGGTGCGTTGTTTTAGGTGGAGAAGAAAATATCATTTATTTGTGCACGCACAGTGCAATATGGATAGTGCTTCAAGTGTAAGGATCTCGACGTGCTACTAATGAGCGGTGGGCGTTCTAAACCCAAGTTTACATTGTGACCATGAAGTTCCCGAAGTCATATTTGTATTTCAAAAGAACGTTGGTGAACATCTTCCATCTGGCAACACTGGTGTGAAGGGCTACTCCTACTACGTGACTTTGCCCTTTAAATTCCCATTCAAAAATTGGTTTGAGAATGAAGTATCACAAAATTCGATCTCCAAAATTACTAGTGAAATAGCAAGTGTATGAAGGAAAGAAAGGCAAGACTGGTGTATGACCTCTGTAAATATGGCTTTACATTTAGAATTTTCAGTGTAATATATGTATAGCAAGGTAATATTTCAATATTTGAACTACTACTACTACTACTACTACTACTACTACAATAAAACTACTACTACTACTACAATAAAACAACAACAACAACTACCACTACCACTACTACTAAAAAAATAACAACTACTACTACTATTACTACTAAAAGAACAACAAATACTACTACTACTACTACTACTACTAAAACAACAACAACAACAACAATGACTACTACTACTACTACTACTAAAACAACAACAACAACAACAATGACTACTACTACTACTACTACTATTATTATTATTATTATTATTATTATGTAGTAATACAGATTTTCCATTAGCATTATTGCCATTTTTGTCACTGTTGTAAAGTAGTCTTTTTTCCTCCCTCATTCAACCAGATATCAAGGGTATAGGGACTTAAAATTGTTTATATATATATATATATATATATATATATATATATATATATATATATATATGTATATATATATATATATATATATATATATATATGTATATATATATATATATATATATATATATATATATATATATAAACGTAATAAAGCCACAAGATAATTTTACTACTGAGAATATCTACTAAATTTCACTTCAGACATAATTACCATCATCACTATAATTATCCTGATTATTATCACTTAAAAAAAAAAAGCGTAATTTTAATCGGAAATTCAAACGTACAAATATACTCTTCTCAGCCGTATTTCAGTAAAATACAGGCGACCGTAATTTTCACCCTACTTCGTTATCATCTCTTCAGGTTGGTGACCGTCATATCACTCGTTTACATCAATATTTTTTTTTTTTTTTTTTTTTTTTTGGCAAATTTTCAAATGTAGAAACTGTAACTGTAGTATTTGTCTTCATAACTGACAAGTACTTCTAAAAATTAAGTCTCATTAACACTGTTGAAATTCGCGGCAACCCAGTTTTCCTAAATTTCAGGGCGAGGCGCTGAAATCTTATGATATGAACTTAATCCGATTATTAAGGTTCATCAAGTCACATTTAGTACGAAGCATTTGCATCATTTCACTCGTCATTATCAAAACCGTGACAATTTCGCTTAAAATCAGGGCAATTTTGCATCGCGAAAAATTACCCCAAGCAAGCGCAGCGAGTTTAGAGGAAGAAGGGCTTAGGCGCCGGATATATATGTAATGGGAAAATTGGAGAACAAATTTGTTAAAAGATTTTTAGGAGTGTTTGCCAGCACGTGTTATTTGCGAAAAGTGATTCTGCATG
>NC_090759.1:36607337-36614837 GCF_036898095.1 Palaemon carinicauda
TGGAAATTTAAAAGGTAGCATCTCCTGAAGCCACTCTTCCTTTGGGAAAACTGTACCAACATTTAGCCCTGGTGGCCTAAACATTAAACCAGGTACTTTTTAAAGAACAGACCACGTTAAGTCAAACATTTGGGGGGGGGGGGATTTGCTGGAAATTTAACCTGAAGCCACTCTTCCTCTGGGAAAACTGTACTAACATTTTTCCCTGGTGGCCTAATCATTAAACCAGGTACTTTTTAAAGAACAGACCATGATAAGTCAAACATTGGGGGGAATTTGCTGGAATTTTGAAAGGTAGCATCTCCTGAAGCCACTCTTCCTTTGGGAAAACTGTACTAACATCTTGCCCTGGTGGCCTAAACATTAAACCAGATACTTTTTAATGAACAGACCACGTTAAGTCAAACATTGGGGGGACTATGCTGGAAATTTAAAAAGTAGCATCTGAAGCCACTCTTCCTTTGGGAAAATGTACTAACATTTTGCCCTGGTGGCCTAAACAATAAACCAGGTACTTTTTAAAGAACAGACCATGATAAGTCAAACATTGGGGGGGGGGGGATTTGCTGGAAATTTAACCTGAAGCCACTCTTCCTCTGGGAAAACTGTACTAACATTTTGCCCTGGTGGCCTTAACAGTAAACCAGGTACTTTTTAAAGAACAGACCACGTTAAGTCAAACATTGGGGGGGGGGGGGGATTTGCTGGAAATTTAACCTGAAGCCACTCTTCCTCTGGGAAAACTGTACTAACATTTTGCCCTGGTGGCCTAAACAATAAACCAGGTACTTTTTAAAGAACAGACCACGTTAAGTCAAACATTGGGGGGGGGGGGGATTTGCTGGAAATTTAACCTGAAGCCACTCTTCCTCTGGGAAAACTGTACTAACATTTTGCCCTGGTGGCCTAAACATTAAACCAGGTACTTTTTAAAGAACAGACCACGTTAAGTCAAACATTTGGGGGGGGGGAGGATTTGCTGGAAATTTAACCTGAAGCCACTCTTCCTCTGGGAAAACTGTACTAACCTTTTGCCCTGGTGGCCTAAACATTAAACCAGGTACTTTTTAAAGAACAGACCACGTTAAGTCAAACATTTGGGGGGGGGGGATTTGCTGGAAATTTAACCTGAAGCCACTCTTCCTCTGGGAAAACTGTACTAACCTTTTGCCCTGGTGGCCTAAACATTAAACCAGGTACTTTTTAAAGAACAGACCACGTTAAGTCAAACATTTGGGGGGGGGGGGGATTTGCTGGAAATTTAACCTGAAGCCACTCTTCCTCTGGGAAAACTGTACTAACATTTTGCCCTGGTGGCCTAAACATTAAACCAGGTACTTTTTAAAGAACAGGCAATGATAAGTCAAACATTGGGGGGGGGGGAATTTGCTGGAAATTTAAAAGGTAGCATCTCCTGAAGCCACGCTTCCTTTGGGAAAACTGTACTAACATTTAGCCCTGGTGGCCTTAACAGTAAACCAGGTACTTTTTAAAGAACTGTCCATGATAAGTCAAACATTGGAGGGGTACTTGCTGAAAATTTAAAAGGTAGCATCTCCCGAAGCCACTCTTCCTTTCGGAAAGCTGTACTACACTTGCAAATGATCGAGCAGAAAATACCAGTGCTCTTGCTTAAGTTCAGTCAGTGCCAGAGTTGATAGAATCCACTGAAACACCAGCCTCCTTTGGGAACTTGAGGATGAGAGCATGGACGCCATAGGATTGTTCAGAGCTCTGGCTGCAAATCTCTATAATAGCGTTCGATCCCTGCTATTGCCAGTTAGTTTAAAGTTTACTCGAGTGTAAAAGGGTACCAGCGATTTATGGGGTCATAAGACAAGTAAGTTAATGGGGCTACAGCCTCACCCCTAAGAATTGGCCCAGATACTAGTGACCCCACATTATACAAAAGTGAAAATAGGTGTAGAGTAATATATATATATATATATATATATATATATATATATATATATATATATATATATATATATATATATATATATATATATATACCAAAGGCACTTCCCACAATTTTGGGGGGTAGCCGACATCAACAATGAAACAAAACAAAAAAGGGGACCTCTACTCTCTACGCTCCTCCAGCCTAACCAGGGACTCGGCCGAGTTCAGCTGGTACTGCTAGGGTGTGTACCAACCGTGTTTCACACAATTGTACATAATTCCTTTTGTATATATTATGCTTGTATCTTCGCTCCTCCCTCGCACTAAAACGAACATGAAAATTCCTGTCTGGTTTTTCCTCTGTGATATTGTCTGTCTTGTGAACTTGTCATGTCCTGTTGCCTTGAGGTTTTGTATATAAGGAGAATGTTCCACGACAATATAACTCAATCGTTTCCAATCTGCCTTTGAGTTCATACCCTTACTCGGCGCTGTCACATTGGTGACCCCGGAAGTCGACTCACTCCCACTGCCTTCCACCCCCACCTCCCTCGCCCCTCCATCGTTGTTACTATGACGGAGGCTGACTCTACTCCGGCAGTTGGCACTGCAGCCGCCCCATTGAAACTTTCACCGTTCGCCAGCGGAGAAGCGTTCGCTTGGTTTCAATGCGCTGAAGTCCACTTTCGTATCAGGGGCGTGACTCGCTCAACCACCAAAGCGGATTATGTTCTCGCGGCGATACCCGAGGACACCTTCCCAGAAATATCCGACTGGCTTTGTGAACAAGGAGACACCCCAATAGCGTATGACGCCCTCAAATCATACCTTCTGCAGCAGTACTCGCCGTCGCCAGCCGCCCGTATAGCAAAGCTTTTTCAGCTCTCGCAACAACCGTTGGGGGACCAAAGGGCTTCGCTTGCCCTCAGGGAAATGACCAGTATCGCTCGCCTTCAACCTGCCGCAGACGGCTCTCCTCGTGAGGTGAACCTACTCCGTGCCCTTTGGATACGCCGTTTACCTGAACCTGTGCGCGCTGCCATACCCGATGTCGATAGTTTACCCATAAAGGACTTGATGACCAAAGCAGACGCCCTTATGGACAGCCACTTCAAGACCTCTATCAACGCCTCCACCCCTGACGACGAGGATGCCTATTCAACGTCAACCGAAGCTGACATGAATGCCGTAGGACATACACGCCTACCCCGTGACGTGCCGAAGCGGCGACAAAGCCGCCCACCACCCACCAATCGCTCGCGCCCCAACGAACGACTTCTACAGCCACTTACTACCTCCCATCCGCCGCAGTTTTGCTACTACCACTTCAGATTCGGGGCAACCGCGAAGAAATGTGCCAAAGATTGTCAGTGGCCAAAAAACGTGTAAGTAGGCCATCGCTTGTGGCGGTGGCCTCCCATGTTTCTAATCTTTTCTTTTTACAGGGTGCAGGAACGGGCGTGCGATTTTTGGTAGACACGGGTGCTTGTCGTTCTCTTTTGCCAAGGAAACTCTTCAAGGCACAACGTAGTCTGTCTACATCTGCCGACGTCCGCTTGGTAGCGGCCAACGGATCTGCGATACCCACCTACGGTTACGAGAGCCTCACATTATCGTTCGGAAACGGTAAATTCAATTGGAAGTTTCTCGTTGCTGACGTCACAATGCCAATCCTCGGTGCGGATTTCCTCTCTCATTTCCACCTTCTGGTCGATGTCGCCCACCGACGATTGGTCAACGCAGATTCGTACTTGTCGACACCTCTTCAACCCGCCCCCTCTAACCTCACTCTCCACATCAGCGCACCCACGGATGCCTACGCCCACCTCCTCACGTCGTACCCGGAAGTTTTCCGTCCAGAACTTCGCCACACACCCACGGTTCCTGCCATGCACGGTATTTATCACCATATCAAGACGACGGGACCCCCAGTCTTCGCAAAATTCAGACGTCTGGCACCGGAACGATTGGCAGCCGCCAAACAGACGTTCGCCGAAATGGAGAAAATGGGCCTTTGCCAAAAGGCCTCCAGCCCATGGTCGTCACCCTTACACATCGTTCTGAAGAAAGACGGCTCCCTCCGTCCGTGCGGGGATTACAGGCGCCTGAACATGCAAACAGAACCGGATCACTACCCCCTCCCAAACATTGCCGATGTAACCTCCTACCTGCACAAAGCGAAGGTTTTCTCTACGCTCGACCTCCTGAAGGGGTATTATCAGGTGCCTATGAACCCAGAAGACATCCCCAAGACCGCCATCACCACTCCGTTTGGCACATACACCTTCAATTACTCTTGTTTTGGCCTTCGTAATGCTGGGGCAACGTTTCAACGTCTCATGGATGGCATCTTAGGGGACCTCCCTTTCTGTGTATGTTATGTGGATGACATACTTGTGTTCTCCTCCTCAAAAGAGGAACACCTCCGTCACCTGCGCATCTTGCTCGACCGCCTGCAACAAAACGGCCTTGTAGTCCGGTACGACAAGTGTACCTTTGGCGCCAACGAAGTATCGTTCTTAGGGCACCGTATCACTCCTGAAGGAGTCCATCCCCTCCCTGAGAAGGTAGCAGCCGTTCAGAATTTCCCCACGCCCTCGACCGTCAAAGCTCTGCAGGAATTCTTGGGCATGATCGACTATTATCACCGTTTTCTGCCAGCCATTAACGCCACTCTTGCTCCCCTCTACGCCTCCCTCAAGGGCAAGCCAAAGGACTTGAAGTGGGGTCCCCTTCAAGAAGCAGCCTTCTGCAATGCAAAAAAGGCCCTATCAACTGCTGCGGCTCTCACTTTTCCTATCCCACACGCCCCTCTCCTTCTCTCCACCGATGCCAGCGACGTCGCTATTGGTGCAGTACTCGAGCAGGTGGTCAAAGGCTCGCCCCGCCCATTGGCCTTCTTCAGCAGAAAAGTGTCCAAGGCAGAATTGGGTTATTCTACCTTCGATCGAGAATTGCTGGCGGTGCACTTGGCTGTCCGTCACTTTCGCCATTTCTTAGAAGGTACGCCCTTCGTCATTCGCACAGACTACATGCCTCTGGTGCACGCCTTCACTCGACAGTCTGACGCCTGGTCCGCCCGTCAACGCCGACATCTCTCCGCCGTGGCTGAATACAATTGCACCCTCCAATACATCCCTGGGAAAATGAATCCCGTTGCCGATGCCCTGTCAAGAAACACGTTGGCTGCCGTTCAACTGGGATTGGATTACAACGCCCTGGCTGAAGCCCAACGACAGGATCCAGAGTATCAAGCTTGTAGGACATCCTGCACGTCCCTCCGTTGGGAGGATTTTCCCCTCGGAGACTCCAACACCACCCTCCTCTGTGACGTCAGTACTGGTAGACCGCGACCTTGGATTCCTGCTCCCATGCGCCGACAGGTGTTTGATTTCATCCACGGCCTTTCACATCCCTCGTGCCGTTCTACTGCACAGCTGCTGAAGGCAAAGTTCATTTGGCACAGCATTTCTAAGGATGCTAAGGATTGGGTCCGTGCCTGTACTTCTTGCCAAACTTCCAAAGTACATCGACACACGGATTCAGGAGTGGGCACCTTTCCTCAACCTCAGCGTTGTTTCGCACACATTCATGTCGACGTTGTAGGCCCCCTACCCACATCACAAGGACATCGTTACCTGTTTACCGTCATCGACCGCTCCACTCGTTGGCCTGAAGCCATTCCCATGGAAACTGCAACGTCCGCCTCATGTACATCTGCCTTACTCTCTGGATGGATTTCAAGATTCGGTATCCCTGAGCATATTACTTCTGACAGGGGAACCACTTTCGCCTCTCAATTATGGACGTCATTAGCGAATCTCCTGGGCATCACCCTACATCAGACAACGGCCTACAACCCTGCTGCCAATGGAATGGTTGAACGTTTTCATCGCAACCTCAAAGCAACTTTGATGTCCCGCTGCAAGGATTGCAACTGGTTTACTCAGCTTCCCTGGGTCCTCCTTGGACTAAGGACCACTCCTAAAGACGCCCTCGACGTCTCGGCAGTCGAAATGGTGTATGGCGACCCGTTGGTCTTCCCTGCCGAGTTTTTTCCTTCTACAACCTCCTCCAACGATCTCCAGCGCATACGTCACGTCGTGGGAAAATTTACTCCGTGCCGCCAGACTTACAAGCCCCCAGCGAAGCATCACATACCAACGGACTTGCACTCTGCAACGCACGTCTTCCTGCGCAACGACACCAGCAAGCCACCACTAACGACCCCTTACACGGGCCCTTTCCTTGTGATCCGACGCAGTCCGAAAGCATTCCTCCTAAACATTCGGGGCAAAGAAGACTGGGTCTCCATTGATCGTCTAAAACCTGCTTATCTTCTGCCAGATGACCCGCCTACAGTTCGCCTCTCTAGATCAGGGCGCCCTATTTAATATGTACAGTATGTCATTTTTAGGGGGGGAGCCATGTACCAACCGTGTTTCACACAATTGTACATAATTCCTTTTGTATATATTATGCTTGTATCTTCGCTCCTCCCTCGCACTAAAACGAACATGAAAATTCCTGTCTGGTTTTTCCTCTGTGATATTGTCTGTCTTGTGAACTTGTCATGTCCTGTTGCCTTGAGGTTTTGTATATAAGGAGAATGTTCCACAACAATATAACTCAGTCGTTTCCAATCTGCCTTTGAGTTCATACCCTTACTCGGCGCTGTCACAGGTGCCACAGCCCAACCTCCCACATTATCCACCACAGATGAAGCTTCATAATGCTGAATCCCCTACTGCTGCTACCTCCGCGGTCATCTAAGGCACCGGAGGAAGCAGCAGGGCCTACCGGAACTGCGTCACAATCGCTCGCCATTCATTCCTATTTCTAGCACGCTCTCTTGCCTCTCTCACATCTATCCTCCTATCACCCAGAGCTTTCTTCACACCATCCATCCACCCAAACCTTGGCCTTCCTCTTGTACTTCTCCCATCAACTCTTGCATTCATCACCTTCTTTAGCAGACAGCCATTTTCCATTCTCTCAACATGGCCAAACCACCTCAACACATACATATCCACTCTAGCCGCTAACTCATTTCTTACACCCGTTCTCACCCTCACCACTTCGTTCCTAACCCTATCTACTCGAGATACACCAGCCATACTCCTTAGACACTTCATCTCAAACACATTCAATTTCTGTCTCTCCATCACTTTCATTCCCCACAACTCCGATCCATACATCACAGTTGGTACAATCACTTTCTCATACAGAACTCTCTTTACATTCATGCCCAACCCTTTATTTTTTACTACTCCCTTAACTGCCCCAAACACTTTGCAACCTTCATTCACTCTCTGACGTACATCTGCTTCCACTCCACCATTTGCTGCAACAACAGACCCCAAGTACTTAAACTGATCCACCTCCTCAAGTAACTCTCCATTCAACATGACATTCAACCTTGCACCACCTTCCCTTCTCGTACATCTCATAACCTTACTCTTACCCACATTAACTCTCTACTTCCTTCTCTCACACACCCTTCCAAATTCTGTCACTAGTCGGTCAAGCTTCTCTTTTGTGTCTGCTACCAGTACAGTATCATCCGCAAACAACAACTGATTTATCTCCCATTCATGA
>NC_090759.1:36619837-36624837 GCF_036898095.1 Palaemon carinicauda
TAGGGTTGTAGCTTAGCTAATAATAATAATAATAATAATAATAATAATAATAATAATAATAATAATAATAATAATAATAATAACAATAATAATAATAATAATAATGTGTTATGGACACCATATAGAAATGGGAAAAGCTGAATACATCGAAGAATAAGATATTGAGTAAAAAGTCCATTAATTTTCTCAGATAAAAATTAAGTTTCTATTATTATCATCACCATTATTGTTATTATCATCATCATCATCATTATTATTATTATTATTATTATTATTATTATTATTATTATTATTATTATTATTATTCAAAACAGCAAAAAACCCATATCAACTTTAACATATAAAACTAGAGTAACCGCAAGCATATAGAAGGTTAAAGACCTGCATGACATTATCTGACTTGAGCACTTCCATTTAGAGGATTGCAAGAAGATTAAAATGAGGCTAGTTGTTATTTTCATTTTAATAAGAGCAAAACGTTTACCTTGTTCGCTTAACTCTTCGTCAGCTTTAAGTTTATGCCGAACCAGTTTTTAGGCGAAACAGTTCATCGCTCGTGAGTTTACTAGGTCTAAAAATGGACACAGGCACACGATGCTATCTTGTTTCTCTTCCTCTCGTTATTTTGAAGTTTTTAGCTACGGTAAACAGCTCCTCTAGGAGGACACTGCAAAATCAAACTATTGTTCTCCAGTCTTTGGTAGTGCCATAGCCTCTGTACCATGGTCTTCCACTGTCTTGGGTAGTGCCATAGCCTTCGTACCATGGTCTTCCACTGTCTTGGGTAGTGCCATAGCCTGTGTACCATGGTCTTCCACTGTCTTGGGTAGTGCCATAGCCTTCGTACCATGGTCTTCCACTGTCTTGGGTAGTGCCATAGCCTGTGTACCATGGTCTTCCACTGTCTTGGGTAGTGCCATAGCCTTCGTACCATGGTCTTCCACTGTCTTGGGTAGTGACATAGCCTTCGTACCATGGTCTTCCACTGTCTTGGGTAGTGCCATAGCCTGTGTACCATGGTCTTCCACTGTCTTGGGTAGTGCCATAGCCTTCGTACCATGGTCTTCCACTGTCTTGGGTAGTGCCATAGCCTGTGTACCATGGTCTTCCACTGTCTTGGGTAGTGACATAGCCTTCGTGCCATGGTCTTCCACTGTCTTGGGTTAGAGTTCTCTTGCTCGAGGGTACACTCGGATACTTCATTCTATCTAATTTCTCTTCCTCTCGTTATTTTGAAGTCTTTATCTTGTTATTTTCAAGTATTTATAGTTTATATATGGAAGATTTATTTCAATACTATTATTGTTCTTAAACTCGTAGTTTTTCCTCATTTCCGTTCTTCACTGGGCTATTTTCCCTGTTGGAGACCTCGGGCTTAATAGCATCTTGCTTTTCCAACTAAGGTTGTAGCTTACCAAGTGATAATAATAATAATAATAATAATAATAATAATAATAATAATAATAATAATAACAACAACAACGTATCCTTCTGTTTTAGATACTACTTAAATCACCAGCCACTTACATTTCGATTACTTAACATTCTCAGCGCAGTTTTCCTTAACAAATAGGTAAAATTTTGTCTGTTTTGTTTATACGTGAGTCTTAAATTTTTGTTTTTATTATCTGCATCTACCCGTTGCCATATTTCCCACGTCTGTGTTTGGTATTATCTTTTACAATAAACATTACACACAGTCTTAAGCTTGGAATTTTGTGCTCAACCTGTTAATGATGAACTGTAATCAGGTGATTAATTGCATTCATTATCATTTTTTTTACTAATATAAGTACAACATCATTGTAATATTAGTGTAACTCTGTATATGGCTTTTTGCTGCAGTTATTATTATTATTATTATTATTATTATTATTATTATTATTATTATTATTATTATTATTAAAGGTACCACACTAATACTACTAAATCTACTACTACTATTGCTGCAGCATTTATAAGCTACACAAAAACATTTTGCGAAAGTGAAAAGCTACGAAAAAAAAGGAAAAAAACGTTATAACTGCCATCCCAAAAAAACCTGTCAGTAACGCGCACGAAACCATAAAGTGTTCAGAAAAAGGAGGTGTTAAGAGGCCAAAAGCTTCGGTGGTTAGCGCCAGCGAACCGCAGAGCAATTTACCCGAGAAACCAGTCAACCAACCTTTCGTCTGGGGGAGAGACTTGAATCAGGACAGGCAACGTCTTTAAGGCCAAGGATGCTGGAAATATACTTGGGCAAAGATGCCTACGGTCTTGCCTTGCAAAGCAAAGAGGCCTACGGTCTTGCCTTGCAGAGCAAACATGCCTACGGTCTTGCCTTGCAGAGCAAACATGCCTACGGTCTTGCCTTGCAGAGCAAAGATGCCTGCGGTCTTGCCTTGTAGACCAAAGATGCCTGCGGTCTTGCCTTGCAGACCAAAGATGCCTGCGGTCTTGCCTTGCAGAGCAAAGATGCCTGCGGTCTTGCCTTGCAGACCAAAGATGCCTGCGGTCTTGCCTTGCAGACCAAAGATGCCTGCGGTCTTGCCTTGCAGAGCAAACATGCCTGCGGTCTTGCCTTGCAGACCAAAGATGCCTGCGGTCTTGCCTTGCAGAGCAAACATGCCTGCGGTCTTGCCTTGCAGACCAAAGATGCCTGCGGTCTTGCCTTGCAGACCAAAGATGCCTGCGGTCTTGCCTTGCAGACCAAAGAGGCCTGCGGTCTTGCCTTGCAGACCAAAGAGGCCTGCGGTCTTGCCTTGCAGACCAAAGAGGCCTGCGGTCTTGCCTTGCAGACCAAAGAGGCCTGCGGTCTTGCCTTGCAGACCAAAGAGGCCTGCGGTCTTGCCTTGCAGACCAAACATGCCTGCGGTCTTGCCTTGCAGACCAAAGAGGCCTGCGGTCTTGCCTTGCACACCAAAGAGGCCTGCGGTCTTGCCTTGCAGACCAAAGAGGCCTGCGGTCTTGCCTTGCAGACCAAAGAGGCCTGCGGTCTTGCCTTGCAGAGCAAACATGCCTGCGGTCTTGCCTTGCAGACCAAAGATGCCTGCGGTCTTGCCTTGCAGACCAAAGATGCCTGCGGTCTTGCCTTGCAGACCAAAGATGCCTACGGTCTTGCCTTGCAGACCAAAGATGCCTACGGTCTTGCCTGCCAAGATACCTACGGTCTTGCCTTGCAGAGCAAACATGCCTACGGTCTGGCCTTGCAGAGCAAACATGCCTACAGTCTTGCCTTGCAGAGCAAAGATGCCTACGGTCTTGCCTTGCAGAGCAAAGATGACTACGGCCTTGCCTTGCAGAGCGAAGATGCCTACGGCCTTGCCTTACAGAGCCAAGATACCTACGGTCTTGCCTTGCAGAGCAAACATGCCTACGGTATTGCCTTGCAGAGCGAAGATGCCTACGGTCTTGCCTTGCAGAGCAAAGATGCCTACGGTCTTGCCTTGCAGAGCAAAGATGACTACGGTCTTGCCTTGCAGAGCGAAGATGCCTACGGCCTTGCCTTACAGAGCCAAGATACCTACGGTCTTGCCTTGCAGAGCAAACATGCCTACGGTATTGCCTTGCAGAGCAAACATGCCTACGGTCTTGCCTTGCAGAGCAAAGATGCCTACGGTCTTGCCTTGCAGAGCAAAGATGCCTACGGTCTTGCCTTGCAGAGCGAAGATGACTACGGCCTTGCCTTGCAGAGCAAAGATGACTACGGCCTTGCCTTGCAGAGCGAAGATGCCTACGGCCTTGCCTTGCTGAGCGAAGATACCTACGGTCTTGCCTTGCAGAGCGAAGATGCCTACGGCCTTGCCTTGCAGAGCGAAGAGGCCTACGGTCTTGCCTTGCAGAGCGAAGAGGCCTACGGCCTTGCCTTGCAGAGCGTGCCTTGCAGAGCAAAGATGCCTACGGCCTTGCCTTGCAGAGCGTGCCTTGCAGAGCAAAGATGCCTACGGTCTTGCCTTGCAGAGCAAACATGCCTACGGTCTTGCCTTGCAGAGCAAAGATGCCTACGGTCTTGCCTTGCAGAGCAAAGATGCCTACGGTCTTGCCTTGCAGAGCAAAGATGCCTACGGTCTTGCCTTGCAGAGCGAAGATGACTACGGCCTTGCCTTGCAGAGCAAAGATGACTACGGCCTTGCCTTGCAGAGCGAAGATGCCTACGGCCTTGCCTTGCAGAGCGAAGAGGCCTACGGTCTTGCCTTGCAGAGCGAAGAGGCCTACGGCCTTGCCTTGCAGAGCGAAGATGCCTACGGCCTTGCCTTGCTGAGCGAAGATACCTACGGTCTTGCCTTGCAGAGCGAAGATGCCTACGGCCTTGCCTTGCAGAGCGAAGAGGCCTACGGTCTTGCCTTGCAGAGCGAAGAGGCCTACGGCCTTGCCTTGCAGAGCGTGCCTTGCAGAGCAAAGATGCCTACGGCCTTGCCTTGCAGAGCGTGCCTTGCAGAGCAAAGATGCCTACGGTCTTGCCTTGCAGAGCAAACATGCCTACGGTCTTGCCTTGCAGAGCAAAGATGCCTACGGTCTTGCCTTGCAGAGCGAAGATGCCTACGGCCTTGCCTTGCAGAGCGAAGATGCCTACGGCCTTGCCTTGCAGAGCGAAGATGCCTACGGCCTTGCCTTGCAGAGCGAAGATGCCTACGGCCTTGCCTTGCAGAGCGAAGATGCCTACGGCCTTGCCTTGCAGAGCGAAGATGCCTACGGCCTTGCCTTGCAGAGCGAAGATGCCTACGGCCTTGCCTTGCAGAGCGAAGATGCCTACGGCCTTGCCTTGCAGAGCGAAGATGCCTACGGCCTTGCCTTGCAGAGCGAAGATGCCTACGGCCTTGCCTTGCAGAGCGAAGATGCCTACGGCCTTGCCTTGCAGAGCGAAGATGCCTACGGCCTTGCCTTGCAGAGCGAAGATGCCTACGGCCTTGCCTTGCAGAGCGAAGATGCCTACGGTCTTGCCTTGCAGAGCGAAGATGCCTACGGTCTTGCCTTGCAGAGCGAAGATGCCTACGGTCTTACTTTGCAAATACTTCGTAAAG
>NC_090759.1:36629837-36631533 GCF_036898095.1 Palaemon carinicauda
TCTCTCTCTCTCTCTCTTAATAAGAAGCTGAAATAAATGTAGTTCCTACATGTCCGGTTTGGTGAAAAAAAATCGTACACTAACTTTAGGAATAAATATTTGATCCATAATTGAATACCAGCAATGGAAATTCTTGCTAAAAGAAATAATAATAAATAAAAAAAAAACCCCACTTATTAAAGATTAAGTTCTGTATTTTATTGTCATTGTTATGAGGAAACTCAATATTTATGAAAAGGGACAATGAATAGTCTCTTAACTTGCTGGTTACTGGGGAAAAATATTTGGAAAATCAGGTTGTTTGTCTCTCTTGATGAATCCGTCTTGAAATATGAAATTTCTAATTAAATTCGCCAGTAAATTCGTACATTAAAGAAAGTAATTAGTTATAAAGGTGGTCATGTTATTTGCATGTTATCATCATTATTAAGCGTTAATCTATTGTGATTTTATTACCCAGACCTTAGAACTCTGTGGTCAACCCTGCTAATTGATGTTTGTAATATATCACTGATATTATTGCATATCTCATCTTTTTTTTACCGAGGTCAAAAAGTGTAAGATCACTGTACCCTTATTGTAACTCTATATGGCTTTTCCTGAAATTATTATTATTATTATTATTATTATTATTATTATTATTATTTGTCATGATTTTTGAATAAAGCTAGATTTCGGTCAAAATCATCTAAATGACAAATTAAACCCGGGAGATAGATTTGCCTAAATAAATAAAAATAATTATAAAATAATTATAATCTATAATTTTTCATTTATCGATGCTCTTAAACGGAACATTACGTGAAGAAACTGGAGGGGGCAGACCACCGCCGCGGCAGCTTATATCTCGACCTTTTGATTGATCTTGACCTTGACCTTTGATCTTAATATGTATGAAATGGCGCAGATTTTCATACACTCAACTATGAACTAAGTTTGTAGTCTCTGTGTCAACGATGTCCAAACTTATGGCTGATTACGTGAATTGGACATTATTTGCATGACCGTGATCTTCACTTTGACCTTGACCTTCCAAAATTTAGTCATTTCCAGCTTTTACATGATAGCAATCCATGCAAATTTCATTACTCCACGATTAAAACTGTGGTCAGCAAGCTTTCACAAACAAACACACACACACAAACAACCCTACACACATAGACAAACCTATACAAACACAAACACAAAACAGACAAACATACACACAAACAGACACACACAAACATAACCTCTTTCCAACTTAGTTGGCGGAGGTAATTATTTACTAACCGATATTCCAACCCACTGCATTTCAATAACGCTTACATTTAAATTACGTATTAGTTCATTAATATTTTAAGGATATTTATCATGAATGAACAAAATACTTAAGAGAATTGCTACATATTGCACAGCCAACAAATCGAAACGAGAATAGTTACAGATGGCTTCAAACTGTTGGAACCTAGATATATGTCTACTTTAGGCTATAGAGCCTTTAAATATGCGCCCCCAAGACTATATAATAAGCTCCCACGAAACATTCGAATGATTGAAGACATTAAGGCTTTCAAGAGGAAACTGAAGACCTCCTTATTTCATCAGTCGTATAACAGTAAAGATTTAACCGTAAATGAACAATACGTGATATGAAACGTTAAATACTCTGAACGAACAAGGTAAAACGATAATTGAGGTCCTGTAGAGAGTGGGGTTC
>NC_090759.1:36632033-36642033 GCF_036898095.1 Palaemon carinicauda
AGCAGCCATTGCCTGACCCTCCTTGGTCCTAGCTTGGGTGGAGAGGGGGGCTTAGGCTCTGATCATATGTCTACCTGGTCAGTCTCTAGGGCATTGTCCTGTTTGATAGGGCAATGTCACTACCCTAGTGTTTTTTAACAAGATTAAGAAAACTCAAATATAAGGCTTACATTATTATTATTATTATTATTATTATTATTATTATTATTTCTCAGTAACATCAAACAGCCTAAAAGATTTTGCCTCTGATAGAACCTGAGAGAGAGAGAGAGAGAGGAGAGAGAGAGAGAGAGAGGAGAGAGAGAGAGAGAGAGAGAGAGAGCGCATTATCATTATTATTATTATTATTATTATTATTATCATCATTATTATTATTATCATTATTATTATTATTATTATTATTATTATTTCTCAGTAACATCAAACAGCCTGAAAGATTTTGCCTTTGATAGAACCTGAGAGAGAGAGAGAGAGAGAGAGAGAGAGAGAGAGAGGAGAGAGAGAGAGAGAGAGAGGAGAGAGAGAGAGAGCATTATAATTATTATTATTATTATTATTATTATCATTATTATTATTATTATTATTATTATTATTTCTCAGTAATATCAAACAGCCTAAAAGATTTTGCCTCTGATAGAACCTGAGAGAGAGAGAGAGAGAGAGGGAGAGGAGAGAGAGAGGAGAGAGAGAGAGGAGAGAGAGGAGAGAGAGAGACAGAGAGAGAGAGGTGGCCAAAATTATGTTTTAAGCCAGGGAAGTGATTGAACACCAGCCAGAATTTATTAGGGTTGATTAGACCAACATAAATCAAACAACATTCAGCTTAAAAGAACAAGTCTCTTCGATTATAATCGAAATTACCTTCATTACTTCTTGCCATGCAACAATGTTTTGCAATAGCTCTCTCTCTCTCTCCTCTCTCTCTCTCTCTCTCTCCTCTCTCTCTCTCTCTCTCTCTCTCTCTCTTTGGATGATTTTTTTTATATACGCCATCTTGTTCGTCTAAGTCTGATTATTTCAATGTTTTTCGTTCAAGTAATAATAATAATAATAATAATAATAATAACAATAATAATAATGACGATGATGATGATGGTAACAATAATAATAACAACAACAACAACCATCATAATAATAATAATAATAATAATAATAATAATAATAATAATGATGATGATGGTAATAATAACAAGAAGAAGAAGAAGAATAATAATAATGACAACAACAACAACAACAACAACAACAATAATAATAATAATAATAATAATAAACAACTTTCTCCCAAATAATATTTCCACCTCATGGATTATTTTATTATGACCTTTGTGTCAGAGAGAGAGAGAGAGAGAGGAAGAGAGAGAGAGAGAGAGAGAGAGAGAGAGAGACTGGCTTCATTATCTAAAAAAAAGAAACTGAAGATAAACACGAAGTCAAAACACCGAAAAGAGATGTTCTTTTCTTAAGGGGGCGGGGCACGAAGGCATCACAGGGCATAGATTGGAAGGGTATAATGAGCAACAGGGTATGGGTGTTTTTGGTTACTATAAGCGCCTCATACCCTCATTCTAGGCTTGGGTACACAGCCAAGCGTGCGAGAGTGAAAGCCCGGGAAAGCGAGATACCCACCCCGCACTGGCCATACCCCAAACAGCAACATGGGGAGAGATACGGGCAGATTATGCCCAACCGAATCTTTTCTGTTTTGTTTTAATCATCGTCACTTACCGTGAAACATTATTTTTTTTCTTTTTAAATCCTTTCAATGTTCATAGATATTCTTTCTTTTAGAGAATGTTTTTGTATCTTGTGTTAATTACATCTAGCATTAATTACATCCAGTGTATATTACATCTAGTGTTAATTACATCCACTGTTAATTACATGTAATGTTAATTCCATCCAGTGTTAATTACATCTAGTGTTAATTACATCCACTGTTAATTACATGTAATGTTAATTCCATCCAGTGTTAATTACATCTAGTATTAATTACATCCAGTGTATATTACATCTAGTGTTAATTACATCCACTGTTAATTACATGTAATGTTAATTCCATCCAGTGTTAATTACATCTAGCGTTAACTACATCTAGCGTTAATTACATCTAGTGTTAATTACATCCAATGTTAATTACATTACATGTGAATAGGTTGATACCACAAAATCCTAAACAGGTGGCCCGTTGGTAACGTCCTTGCCTGGGGATTGCCAGACTAGGATTCGAGTCCCGCTCAAACTCGTAATTTCCTTTGGTCGCTGCAACCTCACCATCCTTGCGAGTTAAGTATCGGGGCTTTTGGGGAGCCTATTGGACTATCTGCTATATCATCAGCAGCCATTTCCTGACCCTCCCTGGTCACAGCTTGGATGGAGAGGGGGGGGCTTGAGCGCTGATCATACGTATATATGGTCAGTCTCTAGGGCATTGTCCTGCTTGCTATGGAAATTTCACCGTCCCTTGCCTCTGCCATTCATGAGTGGCCTTTAAACCCATATCGCTGGTGATATACATCTGCATATTTTAATATTAATATTATTACTATCACTATCTATACTACTATTATTGCTACTACGACTATCGCTATTATTAGTATTATTAATGCGCATATACAGATTTTTAAAAAAATGTTTCTCTTATATATGAAAATCTGGCATCCCGCAGATTGGCTTCGACTCTGTTCTAATCCACACACACACACACACACACACACACACATCGCCCAGACCTTATTTCCGGAAGGGGTTCTTAGCCTCTTAGTCAGCTCCAAGCACCAAGAGGAACTAGATTCTAGGCAAACATGAGCAAGAATGCGAGTATGAAGGATTGGAAACCTACGAATCTCTTGGACGTTCGAATAAGCTCAGCTGAATAATTTGGGGACTATACTATGTTAATCGGATTTACCATTAGCTATGTTTTATACGACGCGTCACATACGTGAATTTTAATGTTTTTTATGTTTGGCGAGTCTGGTTTGAGTATTTAGCTTACTACAGTTTTATATCCCCGTAAAATTATTATTATTATTATCATCATAATTATCACTATCATTACAGTAAATATGACTAATATAAGAGAGAGTCGAGACAGTTCAACCCGATCCTAGAGAATGTTAACATAAATCGTGCTTTTCAGTACCGATAAAGTATCGTTTTTCAAAGGTTTAAAAGGCCGCTTATGAATGGCAGAGACAAGGGACAGTGACATTGCCCTATTAAGCAGAACAATGCCCTAGAAACTGACCATATATATATATATATATATATATATATATATATATATGATCAGCGCCCTCTCCACCCAAGCTAGGACCAAGGAGGGGTAGGCAATGGTAATCCTATAGGCTCCCCCAAAACACCATATACCTAGGATGGTGAGGTTGCAACGACCAAAGGAACTAACGAGTTTCACCAGGACTCTAACCCTAGTCTGGAGATCACCAGGTAAGAACGTTACCAACAGGCATATTACGTTTTCTTATTACTCATCATCTCCTACTACGCCTATTCAGACAAAGGGCCTCTATTAGATTTCGCCAGTCGTCTCTATCAAGGGCTGTGAAATCAATACTTCTCCATTCATCATCATCTACTTCGCGCCTCATAGTCCTCAGCCATGTAGGCCTGGGTCTCTCAACTCTTCTAGTGCCTTGCGAAGCTCAGCTGAAAGTTGGGTGAAATTCTGGTTAGATTTCGCCAGTCGTCTCTATCATGAGCTTTTAAATCAATACTTCTCCATTCATCATCATGTACTTCGCGCCTCATAGTCCTCAGCCATGTAGGCCTGTGTCTTCCAACGCTTTTAGTGCCTTGTGAAGCTCAGCTGAAAGTTTGGTGAACTAATCCCTCTTGGGGAGTGCGAAGAAGACTCTTATTAATAGCTGTAATTGTTGCATGATTCACGCACATAAAATTACTTTAACTACACCTGCTGCTGCTAAGGATCCCAAGCACCTCCAGAAGGCTTTACCCAAGTCATAAATTTTCGGAAACAAACGAGCAATGCTTATCGTAATGACTCTTATCGTGACGATAATGAACGTAATTGCGATGACAGTAAGAGTAGTCCTCTCGTTAAGTTATTCTCCGTTCACAATTCTAGACAGACTGCAAATCAATTTGATTCTTATGCATGAGGTTTATAATGGCGAGGTTCCTGCACTTCGAGAATCCACAACATGTCTTAAATGATCCCGGAAATTACCTTTCTTTTATTGCATATTCTTTTAATCATGGTGTCGCGTTGGGTGCCTTGGATAATGATCTCTGTTCTAGAATTAGCAACAGATGTAGGAGTGACATCAGTTGTTGTTGCTGCAATAATTGCCATAATAATGATAAACCATATATATATATATATATATATATATATATATATATATATATATATATATATATATATATATATGTATATATATATATATACACACACATATATATATATATATGTATATATATATACATATATATATATATATATATATATATACATATATATATATATATATATATATATATATATATATAGGTATATATATATATATATATATATATATATATATATATATATGCATGTGTGTATATGTATATACATATATACAGTATATATATATATATATATATATATATATATATATATATATATGTTTGTGTGTGTGTATGTATGTATGTATGTATGTATATATATATATGATTATATATATATATATATATATATATATATATATATATATATATATATAAGTAAATTGTTTGCGTGTTCACACACGAGAGCAGTTAAACCACCGAAAATCCGGGGAGAGAGAGAGAGAGAGAGAGAGAGAGAGAGAGAGAGAGAGAGAGAGAGAGAGAGAGAGAGAGAGAGAGAGGAAAAGAAAGCAAACCCTCTAAAAAATAAATGTCTCATTGGACGTCAAGCGATTACGAAATAAGTGCAAATTCGTGACAGTTCGTGCGAGTTCGAATGTTTTCCTGGTTTTATTTCCAATTCCAACTGGTGGCTGATTCTCCTCATCGCTACAAAGTTTCAAAAATGAGAAAATAAAAATGACTGCAGCTTATCTCTGGGTCATGACCAGTGAGCGTGAGACATTAGAGTGAAAATGTTGTTATATTTTTTATAGAAAACTTTTTGAGTTTTCAATTCATTGGCACCTTGCCGTGTTTTTTTTTCTTTTTTTTCTTTTTTGTGAAGATATGAAATATTCTAATGTTGTTACTGTTCTTAAGATACTTTATTTTCTCTTATTTCTTTTCCTCTCTGGGTATTTTCCCTGTTGGGGCCCCTTGGCTTATAGCATCCTGCTTTTCCAACTTGGGTTGTAACTTAGCAAGTAATAATAATAATAATAATAATAATAATAATAATAATAATAATAATAATAATAATAATAATAATAATAATAATAATAATAATAGGTTAAGAGGTGTAAGGAGAACGTTTCTGTTTAGGTCTTCTTAAACCCCTAACTTTATAAAAGAGGATACTCCAAAATCAAACTATTGTTCTCTATTCTTGGGTAGTGCCAAAACCTCTTAACCATGGTCTTCCACTGTCTTCGGGTAGAGTTTTCTTGCTTGACGGTACAGTTCGACACACTATTCTATCTTATTTATGTTCCTCTTGTTTTTTGAAGTTATTATAGTTTACGTATGGAAGATTTATATTAATGTTGTTACTGTTCTTAAAATAGTTAATTTGATCATTACTTCCCTTGTAGTTTATTATCTCCTTATTTCCTTTCCTCACCGAGCTATTTTCCTTGTTGGAGCCTTAGGGCTTATAGTATCCTTCTTCTCCAACTAAGGTTGTAGCTTAGCTTGTAATAATAATAACAGTAATAATAAGACAAGATGATTAGAATGCCGATATATAATATTGGCAGATATTAATATCAATACCATGTAGTTAATAATGAGAATGGCATGATAGATGGACATTGACTTGAGATGGATTGACGAACTAGGAAAATTTTCTGGTATAAACTGACACAGATAGACCTTTAACAGACGTGAGTGGAAGGACATGTTTGAGTCCTCTTTTCTGTGGATGATGATGATGATGACGATGATAGTATTAATATAAGTAATATCGTTATTATTATTGTTAGGAAGGCAAAAAAGCTGAAAAATATATAATTCAGTCATGATAATGATTCATCGTTTTCCAAACACAAGAATTCAAAGATAATGGAAAATAAATAGATATATAAAATCTATCACCACTAAGCCACCAAGTTGAGAAACTTTGAAATTCTTCATACTCTCTCCAATAAAGAAAGTACCATTTCCTATCCCAAACCACCTACAAATAAAGGTTGCAGATCATCCTTAACCCACATACTATCCCAAACCCCCTACAAATAAAGGTTGCAGGTCATCCTTAACCCACATACTATCCCAAACCCCCTACAAATAAAGGTTGCAGGTCATCCTTAACCCACATTCTATCCCAAACCACCTACAAATAAAGGTTGCAGATCATCCTTAACCCACATACTACCCCAAACCACCTACAAATAAAGGTTGCAGATCATCCTTAACCCACATACTATCCCAAACCACCTACAAATAAAGGTTGCAGATCATCCTTAACCCACATACTATCCCAAACCACCTACAAATAAAGGTTGCAGATCATCCTTAACCCACATACTATCCCAAACCACCTACAAATAAAGGTTGCAGATCATCCTTAACCCACATTCTATCCCAAACCACCTACAAATAAAGGTTGCAGATCATCCTTAACCCACATACTATCCCAAACCCCCTACAAATAAAGGTTGCAGGTCATCCTTAACCCACATACTATCCCAAACCCCCTACAAATAAAGGTTGCAGGTCATCCTTAACCCACATACTATCCCAAACCCCCTACAAATAAAGGTTGCAGGTCATCCTTAACCCACATTCTATCCCAAACCACCTACAAATAAAGGTTGCAGATCATCCTTAACCCACATTCTATCCCAAACCACCTACAAATAAAGGTTGCAGATCATCCTTAACCCACATACTATCCCAAACCACCTACAAATAAAGGTTGCAGATCATCCTTAACCCACATTCTATCCCAAACCACCTACAAATAAAGGTTGCAGATCATCCTTAACCCACATACTATCCCAAACCCCCTACAAATAAAGGTTGCAGGTCATCCTTAACCCACATTCTATCCCAAACCACCTACAAATAAAGGTTGCAGGTCATCCTTAACCCACATACTATCCCAAACCACCTACAAATAAAGGTTGCAGATCATCCTTAACCCACATACTATCCCAAACCACCTACAAATAAAGGTTGCAGATCATCCTTAACCCACATTCTATCCCAAACCACCTACAAATAAAGGTTGCAGATCATCCTTAACCCACATACTATCCCAAACCACCTACAAATAAAGGTTGCAGATCATCCTTAACCCACATTCTATCCCAAACCACCTACAAATAAAGGTTGCAGATCATCCTTAACCCACATACTATCCCAAACCACCTACAAATAAAGGTTGCAGATCATCCTTAACCCACATTCTATCCCAAACCACCTACAAATAAAGGTTGCAGATCATCCTTAACCCACATACTATCCCAAACCCCCTACAAATAAAGGTTGCAGATCATCCTTAACCCACATACTATCCCAAACCCCCTACAAATAAAGGTTTGCAGGTCATCCTTAACCCACATTCTATCCCAAACCACCTACAAATAAAGGTTGCAGGTCATCCTTAACCCACATACTATCCCAAACCCTCTACAAATAAAGGTTGCAGATCATCCTTAACCCACATACTATCCCAAACCACCTACAAATAAAGGTTGCAGATCATCCTTAACCCACATACTATCCCAAACCCCCTACAAATAAAGGTTGCAGATCATCCTTAACCCACATACTATCCCAAACCCCCTACAAATAAAGGTTGCAGGTCATCCTTAACCCACATTCTATCCCAAACCACCTACAAATAAAGGTTGCAGGTCATCCTTAACCCACATACTATCCCAAACCCCCTACAAATAAAGGTTGCAGATCATCCTTAACCCACATACTATCCCAAACCCCCTACAAATAAAGGTTGCAGGTCATCCTTAACCCACATACTATCCCAAACCCCCTACAAATAAAGGTTGCAGGTCATCCTTAACCCACATTCTATCCCAAACCCCCTACAAATAAAGGTTGCAGGTCATCCTTAACCCACATACTATCCCAAACCCCCTACAAATAAAGGTTGCAGATCATCCTTAACCCACATACTATCCCAAACCACCTACAAATAAAGGTTGCAGATCATCCTTAACCCACATACTATCCCAAACCCCCTACAAATAAAGGTTGCAGATCATCCTTAACCCACATACTATCCCAAACCCCCTACAAATAAAGGTTGCAGGTCATCCTTAACCCACATTCTATCCCAAACCACCTACAAATAAAGGTTGCAGGTCATCCTTAACCCACATACTATCCCAAACCCCCTACAAATAAAGGTTGCAGATCATCCTTAACCCACATACTATCCCAAACCCCCTACAAATAAAGGTTGCAGATCATCCTTAACCCACATACTATCCCAAACCCCCTACAAATAAAGGTTGCAGGTCATCCTTAACCCACATTCTATCCCAAACCCCCTACAAATAAAGGTTGCAGGTCATCCTTAACCCACATACTATCCCAAACCCCCTACAAATAAAGGTTGCAGGTCATCCTTAACCCACATTCTATCCCAAACCACCTACAAATAAAGGTTGCAGGTCATCCTTAACCCACATTCTATCCCAAACCACCTACAAATAAAGGTTGCAGATCATCCTTAACCCACATACTATCCCAAACCACCTACAAATAAAGGTTGCAGGTCATCCTTAACCCACATACTATCCCAAACCACTTACAAATAAAGGTTGCAGATTATCCTATAACCTAAATCACCTATAAACCTAAAAATAATAACCAACACCTACGGGCAGCAAGTGTGCAAGGCAATCTTTAAAACAACAAACAAGTACCAACACTGCCCATCAAAAAGTTCCACAAAGGCACGCTTGTAAAACCGGCATCGGCTCTCCATGAAAGAAAGTTTCATCTCTGACCAGCGTTCAGACTAAGATGGAACTTTGTTACGCAGGATTGGGAGCGTTGTAGTGAAAGGCATCCAACTAGTTACGGGGAAAGTGTACAGAGAGAGAGAGAGAGAGAGAGAGAGAGAGAGAGAGAGAGTGAGAGAGAGAGAGAGAGAGATGAATACTTTAACCAAGAGATACTGGGGGAAATGACATCTTAGATTATGAGAGAGAGAGAGAGAGAGAGAGAGAGAGAGAGAGAGAGAGAGAGAGAGAGAGAGAGATGAATACTTTAACCAAGAGAAAATGGAGGAAATGACATCTAAGAATGAGAGAGAGAGAGAGAGAGAGAGAGAGAGAGAGAGAGAGAGAGAGAGATAAATACTTTAACCAAGAGAAACTGGAGGAAATGACATCTTAGAATATGAGAGAGAGAGAGAGAGAGAGAGAGAGAGAGAGAGAGAGAGAGAGAGAGAGAGAGAGAGAGATTGGTTCATTTACAAATCAAGATTGAAACACTACGGTATACTAATATATACTAGTGGGAAGTTACTAATAGAAAACTACAAGTTCATATAGCACAAAATAGCTGAAGTATCATTTTGTCTGTGTACTTTTGTATAAGACGAAAAAATACACAGGCGTGTATTACTTTCTTAAACTGGGTATCATAGTTAATAACACGAACTTTCTACGATTCTGTATTTTCTAAAAATATTTCGATAAATAAAATGTGAAACCATCTTGTAAATTAAAACCCCAAATGTGTAAAATTGTTGCTAATCACAAATTACACATAGGTCATCAAGCAAACTGCATGGAGTCGTCGTCGTCATCATCATCATCATCCTCTCCTCCTACGTCTATTGATGTAAAGGGCCTCGATTAGATTTCGCCAGTCGTCTCTATTTTGAGCTTTT
>NC_090759.1:36647033-36649533 GCF_036898095.1 Palaemon carinicauda
AAATATGGAAATAAACAAACGATATAAGAAGTATGAACAATTAAAATAAAATATTTTATAAACATTAACAATACTAAAACAGATATTTGATATACAAACTATAAAAGTACTTATATGAGCCTGTTCAACCTAAAAGCATTTGCTGCGAGTTTGAACTTTGGAAGCATTGTTCCAGTAGTAGTAGTAGTAGTAGTAGTAAAAGAGGAAAGTAGTAGTAGTAGTAGCAGTAGTAGTAGTAGTAATTATAGGATTAGCCTTATCAAGTGGATTTTTTGTTTGTTTGTAAACTCGTCAGTTTCCTTATCACCAACGAGCTAAAATCAATCAAAATTATAACTACAAAATCAAATGTGACAGACACACAGTAATTTGAACGAAACTAATCTTTATGCAGATAATTGAAAAATGCAAAATATACCCTTAAAGTAAATGCAAATCGGTATTATTGTATAGATATCCTTTACAATAAAGGTTTTACTTGAAACTTATTTTAAAAATGTTTTTATGCAAGTTCAGAAGTCTTTGTATATTATTATTATTATTATTATTATTATTATTATTATTATTATTATTATTAACCAAGCTACAACCCTAGTTGGAAAAGCAAGATGCTATAAGCCCAAGGGCTCCAACAGGGAAAAATAGCCCAGTGAAGAAAGGAAATAAATGATAATAGATTAACAATATATCATTCTAAAAACAGCAAAAGCGTCAAAACAGATATGTCCTATATAAACTATTAACAACGTCAAAAACAGATATGTCATATATAAACAATAAAAAGACTCATGTCAGCCTGGTCAACATAAAAAAAAAATTGCTCCAACTTTGAACTTTTGAAGTTCTACTGATTCAACTACCCGATTAGGGAGATCATTCCACAACTTGGTAACAGCTGGAATAAAACTTTGATTTTGAAAGCAGTTTACCAATATAAGCTATAAAACTATAGAATTCATCTTCTTTTATTCGCCGCCTCCCTCTTGTCTCGTTTCGCTTTAATGTAAATCAACAACAATAAGAAATATAGCCGTTTCTAGTCCACTGCAGGACAAAGGCCTTAGACATGTCCTTAGTCATGCCTGGGCTTTGGTCATTTTCATCACCACTGTGACGGGCCGAGAGAAGGTTGTGGCTCAAAGACAGGATGAAAGCAATAGTTTATCATAGAACACTCTCCTTCATATACAAAAGCTCAAGGCAGCAGGAAATTTCATGTTCAAAACCGACACCGTTACCATTGAGAAAAACAGACAGGTTCTTTTTAGTGCGAGGGGAGAGCGAAGATACAAGCATAATATACACACAAAATGAACTATGTACGATCGTGTGATACAGGATTGGTACACCACGCTGGCTACTGCTGATTGGTGAAGGTGGGAGATTTTTTTCTCTGATCACTCACAGGAAACCTACCCACAGTATTGCTGATCATGGCGATACACAAACCCTTTCACCATGTTAAGGTATAAAAGATATCTTGTCATTATAGGTAGTAGGTTGACCAGGGCACCAGCCACCCGTTGAGATACTATCGGTAGAGAGTTATCGGGTCTTGTGACTGGCCACACAGTACTACATTGGACCCATTTCTCGTATCCCCACGTAGAAAGGGTATGTAAATTAGGAATACTTTAAATGACGAATCCAAACTTCCGAGAAATTAAAAATTCTGACGAATAAAACATCACAGATTTTAGTGAATTAACTCCCAGAAATATTTGTCAGTGAGAGATTAGTTCATCAAACATTAACTTGGGCTCCTCAAGGCACTAGAAGAGTTAGAAGACCCAGGACTACATGGCTGAGAAATATGAAACGTGAAGTGGGAGATGATGAATGGAGAAGTATTGAAATAAAATCTCAAGATGGAGACTACTGGTGAAATCTAACCGAGGCTCTTTGTGTCAATAGGCGTAGAAGGAGATCTCTGGGTCATGATAAGATTAATCCATAACATTATTAAAAGTTTAAAGGTCGCTCATTAATGACAGGGGCAAGGGACAGTAACATTGCCCTAGCAACCAGGACAATGTCCTAGAGACCGACCATATTTTATATGATCAGCGCCCAAGCCCCCTCTCCACCCAAGCTAGGACCAGGGAGGGCCAGGCAAATGGCTGCTGATGACTCAACAGATAGACCTATAGGCTGCCCCAAACCCCCCAACCTTAGCTCACAAGGATGGTAAGGTTGCAGACATTAATGGCACTAACTAGACTGAGCGGGACTCGAACCCCCGACTGGCAAACACCAGGCAGAGACGTTACCAATCAGGCCACAGCAACACTATTTACGTCGTAAAACAAACAGAGTAATCTATGTAAATGATTTATCTGTTTACCCACCTAACACTGAATTATCAAAGGAAAGTGGAAGTGTTAAAAAGTGTTTGCGAAAAATAAAAATAAAAACTGTAAACCGGCTCTTGCAGAGTATTTTTATTCGCGAAGCAAATTGACACCAAAAATATGATGGTTAATACTGTCTTCAATTTTAT
>NC_090759.1:36662033-36664533 GCF_036898095.1 Palaemon carinicauda
CAAGGAAAAAATATAATCTAATATCCATTTATATATTTTTGTTATATTTCTCCGCCTACCTTCAATTGAGAGAGAGAGAGAGAGAGAGAGAGAGAGAGAGAGAGAGAGAGAGAGAGACCCAACTAATCATATTCGATAAGCAAAACAAAAAAGTTATTCAAGAAAAATAAAAAAAATATAATCTAATATCCATTTATATACTTCTGTTATATTTCTCCTAATACCTTCAATGAGAGAGAGAGAGAGAGAGAGATGAGAGAGAGAGAGAGAGAGAGAGACCCAACTAATCTTATTCAATAAGCAAAACAAAAATTTATTCAAGAAAAATTAAAGAAATATAATTTAATATCCATTTATATACTTCTCTGTTATATTTCTCCTAATACCTTCATTGAGAGAGAGAGAGAGAGAGAGAGAGAGAGAGAGAGAGAGAGAGAGAGAGAGAGACCTAACCAATCATATTCATAAACCAGAAAAAAAAATAATACTGTAAACCAGTGAGGCCCAAGAGAAAAGTCAGGTAAAAAAAAAATTCAACGAAATGAACACAAAATGTAGAAGCTCAAGCTTCCGTCTCTTGCTCCTTCCCCTATTCCCTCTCTTCCCCTTCCCTCTCTTCCCCTTCCCTCTCTTCCCCTTCCCTTCCCTCCTCAATGGAGGTAAGTCTTTTCCAGGGAAAGTGGAACTCAGCCATGTGGAACGCAACTATGCTGAACCCGAAACTCTGGAAGAGATGAGAGACAATGCGACTCCTCCTAACAATGGCATCACAGGTCTCAAGTGATTTATTGTTATTTTTTTTTTTTACTTCTGAGCAATACAGAAAAGTGAAAATGCAATGATGGTGAAAACAGCCTGGAGGATAAGATTAAACGGTTATAACAATATCAACAACAACAACAATGATAATACTAACACTAACACTAATAATGATAATGATAATGATAATAATGATGATGATGATGATGATAATAAGGGTGTTTTGATAACCTACAGAGGGGACCGCGGAAGGATTAAATTTCATCTATATCTATTCATATGTAAAGTATATACAAGTCACGTCAAATTCTCTCTCTCTCTCTCTCTCTCTCTCTCTCTCTCTCTCTCTCTCTCTCTCGGCAATGCAATACATTACGTAGGGTTTAGCCCTTACCAACAGTGCAAGGCTCTCTCTCTCTCTTTCTCTCTCTCTCTCTCGGCAATGCAATACATTACGTAGAATTTAGCCCTTACCAACTGTGGAAGTCTCTCTCTCTCTCTCTCTCTCTCTCTCTCTCTCTCTCTCTCTAAAATATATACTTACTAAATGAAACTGAAATCATACGATTAGCTCAAACTAATGTCTCTCCAATGCATATTTGATCTCATAAGTTGTAAAAGTGTCAATAATTGTAGTATATTGTATAAATTAAAAGGTTTTTCTCCGATAATTAACCAGTAGATTTGATACATTGAGTAATTAAAACTAGCAGCACCTAAAATGTAACCATCATAACATTAGCAATATTAGTAGTATCAGTACTAGTGGCTAGGTATTATTATTATTATTATTATTATTATTATTATTATTATTATTATTACAAGCTAAGCTACAACCCTAGTTGGAAAAGCAAGATACTATAAGCCTAGGTCTTCAACAGGGAAAAATAGCCTAGCGAGGAAAGAAAACAAGGAAATAAATTATTATTATTATTATTATTATTATTATTACAAGCTAAGCTACAACCCTAGTTGGAAAAGCAAGATAATATAAGCCTAGGTCTTCAACAGGGAAAAATAGCCTAGCGAGGAAAGAAAACAAGGAAATAAATTATTATTATTATTATTATTATTATTACAAGCTAAGCTACAACCCTAGTTGGAAAAGCAAGATACTATAAGCCTAGGTCTTCAACAGGGAAAAATAGCCTAGCGAGGAAAGAAAACAAGGAAATAAATTATTATTATTATTATTATTATTATTATTATTATTATTATTATTACAAGCTAAGCTACAAACCCTAGTTGGAAAAGCAAGATGCTATAAGCCTAGGTCTTCAACAGGGAAAAATAGCCCAGCGAGGAAAGAAAACAAGGAAATAAATTATTATTATTATTATTATTATTATTATTATTATTATTACAAGCTAAGCTACAACCCTAGTTGGAAAAGCAAGATGCTATAAGCCTAGGTCTTCAACAGGGAAAAATAGCCCAGCGAGGAAAGAAAACAAGGAAATAAACTATTATTATTATTATTATTATTATTATTATTATTATTACAAGCTAAGCTACAACCCTAGTTGGAAAAGCAAGATGCTATAAGCTTAGGTCTTCAACAGGGAAAAATAGCCCAGTGAGGAAAAGGAAACAAGGAAATAAACTATTATTATTATTATTATTATTACAAGCTAAGTTATAACCCTAGTTGGAAAAGCAAGATGCTATAAGCCCAAGGGATCCAAAAGGGAAAAATAGCCCAGTGAGGAATGGAAACAATGAAATGAATATACAAGAGAAG
>NC_090759.1:36669533-36674533 GCF_036898095.1 Palaemon carinicauda
AAATATTAAAATCACAACGAATCGTATGATTTTTTAGAGATTTTTGAGTTTATATATAACAGAACACTAGAAAAAAATACATGGGTAGACTGAAATGTCACACATGAGTAGCTGAGGTAAGAAACAAGAGAATATACTAAACGACAAACCCCTCTACACCCAAGCAAGGACCAGGGAGGATCAGGAAATGACTGCTGATGACTCTTCAGGTAAACCTATCTGAAAATGTCAGCGAGGTAACAAACTACTAGAAACTATATGGTCTGAATGGGCTCGAACTCCCGTCTCACGTATTAAAAGCGAGGAATTTTTTTTCGATAAGCTACAAGAAAGATTTTTGTTTTTAATAATCGAATTAACAGATAGGAAAGTGTAAATTAATTAATAATGAATCTATTAATAAATATTTTAACGGCATAACATTAAGAAGTTAACTCATCTTTTCGTTTTGACAACTGGTCACAATTTGTTGAAATTGGTGGAAACTATTTTGTGGTATTCATTATAAAACCTTATCGTATTACCTTCTACATATGCATCAATGTTGCCTTATCGCAAATAGATATGTCTCCCCGTTGACAGCCTTATTAGGTGCTAGCGTAAGCCTGATTGATGACGTATCTTACGCCTGATTATATTTCCGAGGTGAACATTTACTTGCTGAATTTTGGGGGTATGTAACCTTATATTATTATTATTATTATTATTATTATTATTATTATTATTATTAGTTATTGTGGTTGTTGTTGTTGTTATAAACTTTATTGAAATAAAATATCATTATAAACTTTATTAAAATGAATTATCACCACTATGAAAACTATTAAAATTGTCATTAAAATTCGATTTCTTGATTGAAACCTGTCATTCATTCGTCAGCTGAATACCTTACAGAAAGAGAGAGAGAGAGAGAGAGAGAGAGAGAGGAGAGAGAGAGAGAGAGAGAGAGAGAGAGAGGAGAGAGAGAGAGAGAGAGAGAGAGAGAGAGAGAGAGAGATAATGGTAGGAACAATGATGCTAAGAATAGAAAGGTAACTGTATTGGGCCTACAGAACCTTATCGAAAGAACTTCAAAAGCCAAATGGAACAAATGACTTGTTGCACGTGATAGAATTCCGAAGTCATTCATGTGCTCAATCGAAGACTAGAATTTTTTTTTATGTAAGATTTTGAATCGATAAAAATTCAAAAATTCAAACATGCAGCAAATGGTTTTTTTTTTTCTTTTTTTATTTATTCTGAAGAGGCTGACCTAAGTTTTTTTTTTATATTTTAATGCTGTTACTGCTCTAAAAATTATTTTATTCTAATTGTGTATTACTTTTCATGTAGTTTATTTATATCCTTATCTCGTTTCCTCACTACAGTCAATTTCTTTTAGCGAGGCATATTTGCACCGACTCGCAGCGGTGCCCTTTTAGCTCGGAAAAGTTTCCTGATCGCTGATTGGTTGGACAAGATAATTCTAACCAATCAGCGATCAGGAAACTTTTTCGAGCTAAAAGGGCACCGTTGCGAGTCGGTGCAAATCTGCCTCGCTAAAAGAAATGGACTATAGGCTATTTCTCCCTGTTGGAGCCCCAGTCTTGGGGGATATCCTAGCTCGAAATGAAAATGAAAACTAAGCTTAAAATAAAGGCCTTTAACTTATGAATTTCAACATTACGTTTTTCGTATAACAAATCTAAAGATAGGTATGGATCATAAAATCATATGAAACCGATACACAAATGAGAGGAGAGAGAGAGAGAGAGAGAGAGAGAGAGTTTAAAAGATTGCTTACGTTCATGTATCTTTTTAGCCTTACACTACACTGAAAACCGCGCACAGCATAATAATAATGATTAGAATAGGGAAGTGGGGAATATGAGGAAAGGAAGAGTACCACTGGATACAATCCAGTTTATAGCTCAAAGGCAGGTACTCGGGATGGGAAAGATTAAGGAAAAAGGGAGAAAGAGAAGTACAGGAGAAGAAAAAAAGAGAGGGGGCAGACCCTCTTGCGATATTAGGGAATTGGTATTATTATTAGATTACAATTCGCGCGCACAGACCCCCGCGAACAAGTGTGGCCTTTGATTTAATTACTTGAATGATTAAAGACCAAAAGATTATGTTATTTCCAAGCTTAAATAGCAATTGCATGCTTGAAAAAAGGGAAAGAAACGTTGAAGTTGAAATAAAAAAACTTCTAAACATTCTAAGCTTAAAGATAAACCAAAATATGAGGACAAACTTGAACAATATGAAAAGTAACGTATAAGCCTGAGAAGTAGGGTTGTAGTGGCCGATGTGGTAACTACCTTGACTGGTGAACGCCGGACTGGGGTTCGAGTCCCACTCAGACTCGTTTGTTTCTTTGGTCGCTGCAATCTCACCGTCCTTGTGAGCTAAGGATGTGTGGTTTGGGGGAGCCTATAGGTCTATCTGCCGAGTCATCAGCAGCCATTGCCTGGCCCTCCTTGGTCCTAGCTCGGGTGGAGAGGGGGTTTGGACGCTGATCATATGTATATATGGTCAGTCTCTAGGGCATTGTACTCCTCAATAGGGCAATGTCACTGTCCCTTACCTCTGCCATTCATGAGCGGCCTTTAAACCTTTAAGATTTCAAAGTAGGAATACATCGAATGTAGGAAAATAAAATAGGAAGGTATTCGTCCTAGATCAGCAATAGCAAGAACGATAGACACAACTCTAGGAGAAAAGAGATCATACTTGTCACAGACGGGTACCCGAGTTCGAACCATCAAGAAACCCCTTTATTTCTGCGAATTTAAAAACCTGTTTGGGATCCTGCTAAAGACCGAGCATGTATATTTTTGCTTTCTATTATTATTATTATTATTATTATTAGTTAAGCTACAACCCTAGTTGGAAAAGCAAGATGCTATAAGCCCAAGGGCTCCACTGGGGAAAAATAGCCCAGTGAGGAAAGGAAATAAGGAAATAAATAACTGATGAGAACAAATTAACAATAAATCATTCTAAAAACAGAAACAACGTCAAAACAGATATATCATACATAAACTATAAAAAGTATAGTTAGGATGGAGTGAAACCACTTAAGTGCACCACAGGATTTTTTTAAAACTTAGTAGTGTACGCGACCCATCAAAAAGACGGCTAAAATTTAGATAGCTATGCAGACACACCATTCAACAGGGTATGACCCCTTCCTCTCCCCCTTACCAGAGGAACTGGGAGTGCAGAGCCATTTTTTTTTTTTTTTTTAAACCTCAGTTTTTAACAGTGTAGGAAATGTTATTATCATTGTTATCCACTGATATTATACTTATTATTCTTATCACCAGTACATAATGTATACTCCTCTGGATAAAATATATATAAGAGCCTTTAATAAGATTCTCTGGTGCAATAAGATAAAAAATAGTTATTGCATCATCTCGCGTCTTAAAAAAAGGAACAAAGTATCTCTTCCGAGAAAACTGATGCCAGTGCTGCAGTTAAAGAATAACGGGGTGATTCTAGGAAAAAAATAAACCTTCAAATACGTTTACCCTTTTTTTTTTGCCTAAAAAATGTGGAACACTCGACATTGCCAATGTCAACTTATCAACTTAGTCTGGAGTCTGACGTCAGGCGGGGGTAATTTGGTATACTAGCTGAGTTTTGGGGAAAACCAGCTTGATTTCGATTCTGGGACACAATTGATTCAAACTTATATAAAGTAGCGGGAAAACCTGTTTAAGTATTTTTTTTTCTAAGTGAATGACAATCATGTGCTCTCTCCTCTCTCTCTCTCTCTCTCTCTCTCTCTCTCTCTCTCTCTCTCTCTCTCTCTCTCCGAGAATGATGGATGAAATCTATCTCTCTCTCTCTCTCTCTCTCTCTCTCTATGAGAATGAAGGATAAAATCTCGCTCTGAGAAGGAAGAATGAAATCTCTCTCTCTCTCTCTCTCTCTCTCTCTCCGAGAACGATGGATGAAATCTCGCTCTGAGAATGAAGAATGAAATCTCTCTCTCTCTCTCTCTCTCTCTCTCTCTAAGAATGAAGGATAAAATCTCGCTCTAAGAAGGAAGAATGAAAGTTCTCTCTCTCTCTCTCTCTCTCTCTCTCTCTCTAATAATGAAGGATAAAATCTCGCTCTGAGAATGAAGAATGAAATTCTCTCTCTCTCTCTCTCTCTCTCTCTCTCTCTCTCTCTGTTGTTAGAGCTCCAGGGCTTATAGCATCTTGCTTTACCAACTAGGGTTGTAACTTAGCAAGTAAATATAATAATAATACAGCTTCATTAAGTAGCATAAAACACGCAATTTTAAATCAAAACACAGACTATATACGACAATGAATTCTCTGAATTATTCCCCTTTTCAACTGCCACTACTAACAATACCATCAATAACAATAGAAGTGAAAAAAAAAATTGTTATTTAAATAAATAACAATGAACTTCGAGTTACACTGATACCTAAAATAATACCAGGAATAAAAATATAATTTTGATGAGTTACACTGACACCTAAAATAATCCCAATGATAAAAATGTCATTTGGAACCTATTAATAGGCGAGATTTAATTAGTATAACAAACGTGTGTGATTGTTTATAATGTTTTCAATATATACATTGGATACATGTAGGTTTTCTAAATAGTAGATTATGTTATCATTGAAGTTTGTAATTTACAAAAATACCCACACATATAGTATATATGGATATGATATTTACAGTATATATATCTATATATCTATCTATTTATCTATCTATCTATATATATACTGTACATATATAATCTATATATACATATATAATCTATATATACATATATATAAATATATACATATATATATACATATATACATATACATATATACATATATATACATATATATACATATATAATCTATATATACACACACACATATATATAAAATCTATATATATAATATTATATATATATATATATATATATACATACACATATATATAGATATGCCCACACCTATATATATATATATATACATATATATATATATG
>NC_090759.1:36682033-36689533 GCF_036898095.1 Palaemon carinicauda
AGAGCGGCACTTGATTTAGCTACGCAGCTGCACTGACCAACAAACAAATTCGAACTGGCGCTATTTTCCTGGTGGAGGCAATGGCACTATCGTGTTCGCCGGAAGCTTTAGGCTCTCTGTTGCCACTTACTAATTACCGTTCAATTTCTCTTCGTAATTAATAAACATCTCTATCGTTCAACGCATATGCTTAGTATTATTTTGAACAAACAATCAGCAATCAATTATATTCAGTAAATATCATTAAATTTTGAATTTTAAGGAGGAAAATTGTTATTCTTCGAACAACAATTGAAATCGCGATATCGACAGCGAGTTCCAAACACTCGCGCGGTATTGGGTCCAGCAAACGGTGACGTCATCGCCTCGCGCGAGATGAGTGGCCGAAGATCCGTGACGTCAACTCATCGGAACGAGTCGTTCTAGAAGGCGAAAACGAGGTGGTGCCAACCGGCTCAGATTTAGGACCCCCCCCCCTTAATACCCCCTACTTCCCCTACATACCCCCTACTTCCCTACATACCCCCTACTTCCCCTAAATACCCCCTACTTCCCCTAAATACCCCCTACTTCCCCTAAATACCCCCTACATCCCTGAAATACTCTTCCTTCTGAAATGAAGAATTCTTTGTTACTACTTCTTATAAACCGTTTTCATACATTTCTCTATTTTATGAACATTGATTTAATTTTATTTTCTGAGATTCCATCTAAAAATTGAATGACGTTTCAGCCTTTCATACATTTCATAGATAATTCGTTGTAATTTATGATTATATAATTTATATGATTTTGGATGCTCCTAAATTGCCAATATCAGGAACTTGTAAATACTTTAAACAAATGCTCGGATAAATTTTTCAATACAACTTGTCATCTTTATTACTACTACTACTACTAATACTATTAATAATAATAATAATAATAATAATAATATCATTATGATTATTATCATTCTTATCATTCTCATTATTATATGATAATAATAATAATAATAATGATAATAATAATAATAAAATAATAATAATAGTAATATCATTATGATTATCATCAATCTTAACATTCTCATTATTATATGATAATAATAATAATAATATTATTATTATTACTATTTCTATTAATAATAATAATAATAGTAATAATAATAATAATTTATTATTATTATTATTATTATTATTATTATTATTATTATTATTATTATTATTACAGGGAACAGAGTAAGTGCAAGAGAAGTTCTACTTCTCAAATCCATTACTAGCGATCTTATCCTAAGAATATCACGCGGCTACAGACCCCCTTCACGCAACACTCGTGTCTCCTCCATCACTGAACGTAGCAACGCCTGTCACAGGAAGAGCAACATTGCTCAATAATAAGAGCAATTAACATGCCATCAATGATGACAAGTGTAATAGCCAGGCCTTCTCCATCACGAGGCTCAATACAACGCAGTACTCTAGAAGTTTTATTCCAGCTGTGACCAAGTTGTGGAATGATCTTCCTAATCGGGTGGTTTGAATCAGTAGAACTTCAAAAGTTCAAAGTTGGAGCAAATGCTTTTTTGTTGACCAGGCGGACATGAGTCTTTTTATTGTTTATTTATGACATATTTGTTTTTGATGTTGTTGATAGTTTATTATATGACATGTCTGTTTTGACGTTGTTTCTTATTTTAGAATGATTTATTGTTAATTTATTCTCTTCATTTATTTATTTCCTTATTTCCTTTCCTCACTGGGCTATTTTTCCCTGTTGGAGCCCCTGGGCTTATAGCATCTTGCTTTTCCAACTAGGGTTGTAGCTTGGATAGTAATAATAATAATAATAGGGATGTCAAGGAAGATATCAAGGCTAGGAACTCCTAAAGCTCAAACTTGCAGCAAATGTTTTTTATGTTGAACAGTCTGACTAAGTCTTTTTATAGTTTATATATGAAAAGTCTGTTTTAATGTTACTGTTCTTAAAATTTATTATTATTATTATTATTATTATTATTACTAGCCAAGCTACAACCCTAGTTGGAAAAGCAAGATGCTATAAGCCCTAGGGCTCCAATAGGAAAAAATGGCCCAATGAGGAAAGGATATAAGGAATTAAATAAATGATGAGAATAAATTAACAATAAGTCATTCTAAAAACAGGTACAACGTCAAAACAGATATGTCCTATATAAACTATTAACAACGTCAAAAACAGATATGTCATATATAAACTATAAAAAGACTCATGTCTTAATAGAGCATTACCATGGTCTTCCACTGTCTTGGGTTAGATTCCTCTTGCTTGAGGGTATACTCAGGCACACCATTCTATCTAATTTCCCTTGCTCTTGTTTTATTAAAGTTTTTTATAGTTTATATAGGAAAAATTTATTTTTATGTTGTAACTGTTCTTAAAATATTTTAGTTTCCTAGTTCCCCTTTCTCACTGGGCTATTTTCCCTGTTGGACCCCTCTGCTTATAGCATCTTGCTTTTCCAGCTTGGGTTATAGCTTAGCAATTAATAATAATAATAATAATAATAATAATAATAATAATAATAATAATAATAATAATAATAATGATAAATGAATAAATAATAATTAATAATAGTTACAACAATAAAGATAATAACAATAACAACAACAATATTAATGATAATAATAATAATAATAATAATAATAATAATAATAATAATAATAATAAAATAAATTAATGAATAATAATAATAATAATAATAATAATAATAATAATAATAATAATAATGAATAAATAAAAATATTATTAAAGGTAACCTGTTGTGAATCAAGTTAAAAGAAAAGAATAAAATAAAAAAAGGGTAGCTCTATTTTGCTCAGAGATAAATTTTACATATAAAAATACTTCTTGCTTTTTGAAGAAGGCTATGAATAAAAAGGGGCTTTAATTTTTCGGACAAAAGTAAATCAACTTTGTTCTGGAACGATAATGAACGCTGTTCCAGTCCAAATGAATTAAAGACTGTACCATATTGAACAGGGCAAGGTTTTTACTGTTTTAGAATAATTTATTGCTAACTTGTTCTCATCATTTATTTATTTCCTTATTTCCTTTCCTCACTGAGCTTTTTTCCTTATTGGAGCCCTTGGGCTTATAGCATCTTGCTTTTCCAACTAGGGTTACAGCTTGGCTGGTAATAATAATAATAATTCGTCTTGGGAGGAAAATCAATCTATTTAGGATAGAAAAACATTAGAATTTATGATATTTTGAATAAGAATGAAATATTCCAATATTCGTAAGATCAAAAGAAGGAGGGCCAATTTATTTTCGTAATATACCACCCGCTATTTTTCAGATAGGATACTCACAAAAAAAAAAAAATTTGTTTGTTTATACAACTAGCGTCAGAAAAAAAGATCTACGAACAAGTATTTAATATATGAAATCATTCGAAAATTCAAATATTAATTAAGTAAGTTTCTTCAATTTAAATTCCATTAATAAAAAAAAAATAAAATGTATAAAAGGTAGTCAACTCTTCATGGGAAACCTAAAACTATGTGACGTAAATTTCTCCAATTTAAATTCTATTAATAAAAATAAAAAATAAATAAAAGGTATGAAAGTAGTTAACCTTTTTATGGAAACCTAAAACTATGTGACAATTGTGCTTCTGGTTATAAAAATGTACATAAAAAAAAAAAAAAACCGGTAAATGCCTGACAACGATTATTCCAGGATTTTTACCGTTTTAAAAACGGATATATTGACGCATAGGAGTGATATTACGGTCACCAACCCGTAAAAGATAATAACAAAGCAAGGTAAAATTACGGTCGCATGCACTATACTGAAATACGGTTGAGATCAGTATATTTTTACGGATAATTTCCGATTAAAATAACATATTTTTTTTTTAACAGTGTAGTTATAAAAATAGTAGACCTATCATAAATATTACATGTTCCGTAGCCAATATATTATTTCTAAGTTACTATTCTACTTATTTCCTATACTATTATCTTATTTCGTTTGCTCTCTATACGATGTACTGTACTTTAAATATATTCACATTTCTTTCCTACAACTTGCAAGTTGTATAGAGCTAGGGCCAACTGTTTAAGATTGAATGATAGGAAAAGACACAAAGTAGGAGGAAGGGTAGAATGTAAGCTACGTGAGGCAGTTGCTGAAGACCTCTTGGCCCATTTCATTCTTGACTGTCCAGACCTCAGCGACGAGAGAAGGAAAATGATAGAATTACAGCAGCCGTACGAAGAAGAAAAAGAAGATGATAATTGTAAACGTGCTGTTTAAAAAAGAAGGAATAGAGAAAAGAATATATTTATCAGATGTGGAAAAAAAGTTGCTCTCCTCAGTTGATTCATCAAATTACCGGGTTGATTTGAATTCAGAATTTGCAGGTTTTTAAACATTTTCTTGATTTAAACCACTACTACCTTTATGGATATTCCTGACTGGTAATTGCCAGACTGGAGTTAGAGTCCCGCTCATACTCGTTAGTTCCTTTGGTCGCTGCAATCTCACCATACTTGTGAGCTAATAATAACAACAACAACAACAACAACAACAACAACAATAATAATAATAATAATAATAATAATCGTGCTTTTTATTACGCGAGGCTCATAATTACACAGTATTTTATACGTTTAATTCTGCTGTGACCAAGTTGTGGAATGTTCCTCCCAACCTTATGAGTTGTGGAGTGTTCCTCCCAACCTTATGAGTTGTGGAGTGTTCCTCCCAACCTCATGAGTTGTGGAGTGTTCCTCCCAACCTTATGAGTTGTGGAGTGTTCCTCCCAACCTTATGAGTTGTGGAGTGTTCTCCCAACCTCGTGAGTTGTGGAGTGTTCCTCCCAACCTCGTGAGTTGTGGAGTGTTCCTCCCAACCTCGTGAGTTGTGGAGTGTTCCTCCCAACCTTGTGAGTTGTGGAGTGTTCCTCCCAACCTCGTGAGTTGTGGAGTGTTCCTCCCAACCTCGTGAGTTGTGGAGTGTTCCTCCCAACCTCGTGAGTTGTGGAGTGTTCCTCCCAACCTTGTGAGTTGTGGAGTGTTCCTCCCAACCTCGTGAGTTGTGGAGTGTTCCTCCCAACCTCGTGAGTTGTGGAGTGTTCCTCCCAACCTCGTGAGTTGTGGAGTGTTCCTCCCAACCTCGTGAGTTGTGGAGTGTTCCTCCCAACCTCATGAGTTGTGGAGTGTTCCTCCCAACCTCGTGAGTTGTGGAGTGTTCCTCCCAACCTCATGAGTTGTGGAGTGTTCCTCCCAACCTCGTGAGTTGTGGAGTGTTCCTCCCAACCTTATGAGTTGTGGAGTGTTCCTCCCAACCTTATGTGTTGTGGAGTGTTCCTCCCAACCTTATGAGTTGTGGAGTGTTCCTCCCATCTTTACAACTTGTGGAATGTTCCTCCTAACTTTACAAGTTGTGGAATGTTCCTCCTAACTTTATGAGTTCGAATTTTGTACAGATTGACAAGTCTTCTTACAAGTTATCCTGTCGTGTTTAAAGGTTTAAAGGTCTAAAGGTTGCTCATGAATGACAGTGGCAAGGAACAGTGATATTGCCCTAGCAAGCAGACAATGCCCTAGAGACTAACCATATATACATATGATCAGCGCCCAAGGCCCCTCTCCACCCAAGCTAGGACCAGGGAGCGCCAGGCAGTGGCTGCTGATGACTCAATAGATAGACCTATAGGCTTCCCCAAACCCCACCAACCTTAGCTCATAAGGATGGTAAGGTTGCAGACCCTAAAGGCACTAACGAGTCTGAGCGGGACTCTAACCGCCGTCTGGCAAACACCTGGCAGAGACGTTACCAATCAGGCCATAACAACCTCTTGTTTTTATTAATTGCATATCAGTTATGTTTTTTATGGCTTAATTTTTTTATTTTTTTGGTTCACTACTAACTTCATTTTATATATTTCTGTACTGATCTGCTTTTCCCATATTTAAAATTGCGTTGTAGTTTTGCTTGTAAAATGATAATAAAGTGATGATAATCATGTTAAAAGAATTGTGATTTCTCTCTCTCTCTCTCTCTCTCTCTCTCTCTCTCTCTCTCTCTCTCTCTCTCTCTCTCTCTCTCTGAAAACTTTTCCCATAACAGTCGTGTTCGTGATTAACCCTTCCTGTTTTAAAAGTAGGGCTGTAAATTTGCTTTTAAAATGATGATAAAGTGATGATAATCATCTTAAAGAATTGTGATTCTCTCTCTCTCCTCTCTCTCTCTCTCTCTCTCTCTCTCTCTCCTCTCTCTCTCTCTCTCTAAACTTTTCTCGAATAAGTCGTGTTTATTATTGCTCCTTCCTGTTTTAAAACTAGCGCTGTAGCTTTGTTTGTAAAATTGTGATTTCGCTCTCTCTCTCTCTCTCTCTCTCTCTCTCTCTCTCTCCTCTCTCTCTCTCTCTCTCTCTCTCTCTCTCTCAAAACATTTCCAACAACAGTCGTGTTCGTCTGTAGCTTTGCTTGTAAAAGGGGAAAATAAAGTGATGATAATCATGTTAAAGAAAATAACCTCTCTCTCTCTCTCTCTCTCCTCTCTCCTCTCTCTCTCTCTCTCTCTCCTCTCTCTCTCTCTCTCTCTCTCAACTTTTCCCAAAACAGTCGTGTTTACGTACGTTAACCTCAATATTATTTCTTAGTTATTTACCTCCAGGTTGGTTTACAAGAGACTTATAAAATCACGAGGGTATTACTTCGTAAAGCCAAGAGTTCTTACTTAGATTGATAGTTTGATTTGAAGTTTTCTGGCATCCTGACATGGAAGGTCATTGACACCATCTTACTTGGCACAATACTGTAAAGCATTCCCTCTCCTGGAAATGCTTGATGGTCTGTGGACAGTAATAGTTTCATAAAACTTTAATTTAAACTTCATCTCTCTCGGTTAGAATGGACTACTACTTCTCTGTCTGCATTTTTCCCCACTTCTATGTGGGGTAGATGTTTCTGGCCAACTTTCTCCATCTAGCATTAATACTATTCTGATAATATTCACTGTCCATATTCGTTTTGGCAAATTTTTCATGGCCGGATGCCTTTCCTGCCGCCAACCCGCCCCATTTACCCGGGCTTGGGACCGGCACCAAGTTGAGACTGGCTTGCCGCCCCCCCCCCCCCTCCCACCCCCTCAGTGACTGGATTCTTGGTTAGAATGGACTGCAGTATGTATTATGAACGCGCCCGCACCAGTGGTTTCAATGAGAACAATTTCTCCACGAAGACAAAAGAGCTGTGTTCGCTGCCTAACATATACAGTATTCATACTGTCCCTTGGTTCTGTGATAACTATGTTTTATGAGATGGAAACTGACCATCGCTTAAGATACCGCATCCAAATGTTATAACTAAGTTGAAACCAAGAATAGAAGTTAGAAGAATAATAATAAATTTGAGAGTAAAGCTGTCATCATCATCATCATCATCATTATTATTATTATTATTATTATTATTATTATTATTATTATTATTATTATATTAGTTGCTAAGCTACAACCCTAGATGGAAAAGC
>NC_090759.1:36697033-36699476 GCF_036898095.1 Palaemon carinicauda
CTTTCCATACATTTAAATCATGAATCATTGTAGACAACTGACGTTTATTTTGATGTGATTATAATCACGAACATTAAAGTGTTATGCGATACAAGATTATTGAAAAAAAAAATCGGATGAGATTTATAAAAAGGAAAGTATGCTCTCTTGAAACAGAATTCTAAGATTACTGCAAATGAACGATTGTAATTAAGAATATGAATTTCTTGCTTGCTGGATATATGAAATAATCATTCTTATGATAAAACTCAGTATTAACAATCTCATAATTTCTTACAGACGAAACTTTCGAGGAGAAAAAATAAAGATAGGGCAAAATTTAAAAGAACTTATGTTGTAAATAAACTACTTAATAAAACACATAATGAATCCTGTATTAAACTATATGAGAATTTTGAAAATGGGAGAGACATGGAATGAGATGCAAGTTGGTATCCCACACAACAGAAGGTGCCGGTTTAGTATATGGCCTAACCTAACCTAACCTAATCTAACAAGCCAGGTAAGCCACATACTAAACCAGAATAAAAAAGGTAGGCCACATACTAAACCGGAATAAAAACGGTAGGCCACATACTAAACCGGAATAAAAAAGGTAGGCCACATACTAAACCAGAATAAAAAAGGTAGGCCACATATTAAAACCAGAATAAAAAAGGTAGGCCACATACTAAACCAGAAAAAAAACGGTAGGCCACATACTAAACCAGAATAAAAACGGGGTAGGCCACATACTAAACCAGAATAAATACGGTAGGCCACATACTAAACCAGAATAAAAAAAGGTAGGCCACATACTAAACCAGAATAAAAAAGGTAGGCCACATACTAAACCAGAATAAAAAAGGTAGGCCACATACTAAACCAGAATAAAAAAGGTAGGCCACATACTAAACCTGAATAAAAAGGGGTAGGCCACATACTAAACCAGAATGAAAAAGGTAGGCCACATACTAAACCAAAATGAAAAGGGTAGGCCACATACTAACCAGAATGAAAAAAGGTAGGCCACATACTATAACCAGAATAAAAAGGTAGGCCACATACTAAACCAGTAATAAAAAAGGTAGGCCACATACTAAACCTGAATAAAAAGGGTAGGCCACATACTAAACCAGAATAAAAAAGGTAGGCCACATATACTAAACCTGAATAAAAAGGGTAGGCCACATACTAAACCAGAATAAAAAAGGTAGGCCACATACTAAACCAAAATAAAAAGGGTAGGGCCACATACTAAACCAGATTGAAAAAAGGTAGGCCACATACTAAACCAAAATAAAAACGGTAGGCCCACATACTAAACCAGAATGAAAAAGGTAGGGCCACATACTAAACCTGAATAAAAGGGTAGGCCACATACTAAACCTGAATAAAAGGGTAGCGCCACATACTAAACCAGAATAAAAAAGGTAGGCCACATACTAAACCTGAATAAAAAGGGTAGGGCCACATACTAAACCTGAATAAAAAGGGTAGGCCCCATACTAAACCAGAATGAAAAAGGTAGGCCACATACTAAAACCAAAATAAAAAGGGTAGGCCACATACTAAACCAGAATTATAAAGGTAGGCCACATACTAAACCAGAATGAAAAAGGTAGGCTGCATACTAAACCAGAATAAAAAAGATAGGCCGCATACTAAACTAGAATAAAAAAAGGTAGGCTACATACTAAACCATAATTTCAAAGGTAGGCCACATACTAAACCAGAATTATAAAGGTAGGCAACATACTAAACCAGAATTATAAAGGTATGGCCACATACTAAACCAGAATTATAAAGTGTAGGCCACATACTAAACCAGAATTATAAAGGTAGGCCACATACTAAACCAGAATTATAAAGGTAGGCCACATACTAAACCAGAATTATAAAGGTAGGCCCGCATACTAAACCAGAATAAAAAAGATATGCCGCAAACTAAACTAGAATAAAAAAAGGTAGGCCACATACTAAACCAGAATTAAAAAGGTAGGCCTACATAGCCTACTAGAATGGCACCAAACAGAATTTCCCGTCTTCCTGTTAAAAATTGGGTGTGTCACTTCCCAAAAACGTATACAATTAAAAAAAAACCATGAACTTCAAAATTCTGCTGAACTCATGATTTCTCGTTTTCCCTGTTTTAAGAGGCGATTTGAATTTTATATATTATAGATTCAAGAGTTTTCAATGGTGAGCATAAAATTTCAAAATTCTGCTGAACTCTCAATTACTCGTTTTCATTTTTTGAGAAGTGCTTCCAACATATATCACAAGATTCTCAAGTCCTTTTCATTAGTTGATTTACTCACTTATGCACCATCGGCTGCTCGTTCAATGATATTTTACATTAGAAAAAATGATCCGAGTACAGCATTAGTGTTAAAAAAACAGCTGCTTAAACACTGAGTAACTAACTAGCAGCTGCCATCCAGTCTTGTTCGAAATTTAGAAA
>NC_090759.1:36709976-36712476 GCF_036898095.1 Palaemon carinicauda
ACACAATTGAGGATAGATAATATTGAATCTATATTTCCTTTCAAATCCACTGGTATGCAGTAAAATTCTCTCGATTTTCATTTCAAAAGATATTAGGCCGAACATCTCAATTTAAAACATACCTAATTCATGTTCTTGAAATATTACTACTGTTTTTTTTTTATTATAAACATCTCAGAGGGCCATCCCACAAAATTACATTTGAACTCGCAATGAGCAAATCTGGAGTAAAAAAAAAAAAAAAAAAAAAAAAAAAAAAAAAAAAAAAAACGAAATTGTGACCTCCAGGAGATTCTTAATACTCTTAAAGTCGAAGCCGCTACATGCTAGCAGCAGAAAAACTAGTTTGTTGCGTTTAATTGTGTCTATACCCGACAGGGGTGCCCGCTGTGTGTGTGTGTGTATGTGTGTGTACGTGTGTGTGTTTGTTTGCATGCCCCCAAACCTTTTTTTAAATCTCTGGCAAACATTCCTTTGGTTAGCAATGGTTCCCTGGATACTTGGAGGTCGAGAACATTGACATTGTTGTACAATGAAGATGATTTTAGAGTTCTGAAATGTCTTCCGTTCTTTTCAGTAAAGAGGCAATTGACTGAATATACACAAAGATGGAGAGAGAGAGAGAGAGAGAGAGAGAGAGAGAGAGAGAGAGAGAGAGAGAAAGCGCTTCTTTTAATAAAAAAGCAGTCGACTAAATATGCAAAGAGAGAGAGAGAGAGAGAGAGAGAGAGAGCGCGCTCCTTTCAATAAAAAGCAATCGACTAAATATGCACAGAGAGAGAGAGAGAGAGAGAGAGGGAGAGACAGAGAGAGAGAGAGAGAGAGAGAAGAGGGTTAAATTGGTCAGCTTTTAATTAAGAACAATCCCTGTAATGTCACCAGCGGCGGCTGACTCAAAGCTTAGCAACCATGGCCATGTCCAATGCAAGTTTCAAGTACCATTCTTCCTCTTTAACTTCTTCCTGTAGTCTCCTTTCGGACGTCTAATCAATGTTATTCATGGGAGGTCTTGCAGTTCATGTGGTTTGGAAATCACTACCGTCCGGTTATTCTGCCGCAAGGTTATTTACCACAGCGCGTATAGGGCCTCATTGCTAAACATAGATTTCTAAACCACGCGGTCGCAACCGCACGGTTTTTCTTTCCGCAGCGTGTGAAGGGAATCGTTGATCTACATTGATTTCTAAACCGCACAGTTATTTCCCGCAGCTTGTGAAGGGCCACATTGATCTGCATTGATTTCTAAACTGCACGGTACTAACCTCCCGGTTATTTCTCTCACCGTATGAAGGGCCTCGTTGATCTGCAATGATTTCAAAACCGCACGGTACCAACCACATGGTTAATAACCCGCATCGTGTGAAGGGCCTGTTGATCTACATTGATTTCTAAACCTCACGGTAGTAACCCCACGGTTATTTCCCGCACTGTATGAAGAACCTCGTTGATCTATATTGCTTTCTAAACTGCACGGTACCAACCACATGGTTAATAACCCGCACCGTGTGAAGGGCCTCGTTGATCTACATTGATTTCTAAACTGCACGGTACTAACCACACGGTTATTTCCCGCACCATATGAAGGGCCTTGTTAATCTGCATTGATTTCAAAACCGCACGGTACCAACCACATGGTTAATAACCCGCACCGTGTGAAGGGCCTCGTTGATCTACATTGATTTCTAAACTGCACGGTACTAACCACACGGTTATTTCCCGCATCATATGAAGGGCCTTGTTAATCTGCATTGATTTCAAAACCGCACGGTACCAACCACATGGTTAATAACCCGCACCGTGTGAAGGGCCTCGTTGATCTACATTGATTTCTAAACCGCACGGTAGTAACCGCACGGTAGTAACCGCACGGTAGTAACCGCACGGTTATTTCCCACACCGTATGAAGGGCCTCGTTGATCTATATTGCTTTCTAAACCGCACGGTACCAACCACACGGTTGATAACCCGCACCGTATGAAGGGCCTCGTTGATCTACATTGATTTCTAAACCGCACGGTAGTAACCTCACGGTAGTAACCGCACGGTAGTAACCGCACGGTTATTTCCCACACCGTATGAAGGGCCTCGTTGATCTATATTGCTTTCTAAACCGCACGGTACCAACCACACGGTTGATAACCCGCATCGTATGAAGGGCCTCGTTGATCTACATTGATTTCTAAACCGCACGGTTATTTCCCTCACCGTATGAAGGGCCTCGTTGATCTATATTGCTTTCTAAACTGCACGGTAGCAACCGCATAGGGCCTCATGGATCTACATTGATTTCTAAACCGCACGGTAGCAACCGCATAGGGCCTCATGGATCTACATTGATTTCTAATCTGCACGGTAGCAACCGCATAGGGCCTCATGGATCTACATTGATTTCTAAACCGCACGGTAGCAACCGCATAGGGCCTCATGGATCTACATTGATTTCTAATCTGCACGGTAGCAACCGCATAGGGCCTCATGGATCTACATTGATTTCTAATCT
>NC_090759.1:36717476-36739976 GCF_036898095.1 Palaemon carinicauda
ACAAAATCTTAACTTTTAATTGAAAATTTTACCTTAAATTTCCTGTTGTTTTAGTTATTGGCGTAACAAAATCTTAACTTTAAATTATGTGAATTTTACCTTAAATTTCCTGTTGTTATAGTTATTGACGAAACAAAATCTTAAATTTAAATTATGTGAATTTTACCTTTAATTTCCTGTTGTTTTAGTTATTGGCGTAACAAAATCTTAACATTAAATTATGTGAATTTTATCTTAAATTTCCAGTTTTTATTGGTGACGTAACAAAACCTTAACTTCAAATCATGTGAATAATACCTTAAATTTCCTAAGGGATTCCTACCACAAATATTGTTTATTACATTGCTATTAAAGTTAGTGAAGATGAACGAAATACTGTAGTATGTCAAAGCCACTTGAAATTGCTACCTCCATTGACCCTATGGATACATAACTTCGGGGCAGGGCGTTCATGACAATGTTTGCAATACCCAGAGGGATGGATAAAGGTAGCGGAGGGCGTCTCTGTCTTGTGCAAATCTCAAGGATCCTTTCCGAACCTCTTTACCTCCAATACTACAGGATTTTTTTTTTTTTTTTTTTTTTTTTTTTTCTTTCTTTTTTTTGAGAGTCCCTGGTGTTGGCCTTCAAGGACGACCTAAGGCCCTTTCTGGGATGTTTGGTCGGCTAGGTTGCAATATGCATGTAAATGCTTCCGGCTTTGTGCTAGACACCAAGTGTATTCTGGTTTGCAAACATCAAAACATAAAAGCAAGTATATTGAAAGATAATGCATATCATGTTATATGCCATTTATGAATGTAAACTATGAACATTCCCTCTCTCTCTCTCTCTCTCTCTCTCTCTCTCTCTCTCTCTCTCTTTGTGTGTAGTACGTATGTGTTTGAACAATGAAATAAGCAGGCTATACATGTGCCGTAGTCTCTCTCTCTCTCTCTCTCTCTCTCTCTCTCTCTCTCATTGTGTGTAGTACGTATGTGTTAGAACAATGTAATAAGCAGGCTATACATGTACAGTAGTCTCTCCTCTCTCTCTCTCTCTCTCTCTCTCTCTCTCTCTCTCTCTCTCTCTCTCTCTCTCTCTCTCTCTCTCATTGTGTGTGTAGTACGTATGTGTTTGAACAATATAATAAGCAGGCTATACATGGAACGTAGTCTCTCTCTCTCTCTCTCTCTCTCTCTCTCTCTCTCTCTCTCTCTCTCTCTGTAATACGTATGTGTTTGAACAAACAATGTAACGAAAACCCTATACATGCACAGTAGTCGAGCATCTATTTACTTCCAGTAAACAACTCTCTCTCTCTCTCTCTCTCTCTCTCTCTCTCTCTCTCTCTCTCTCTCTCTCTCTCTCTCTCAATACATCACACGCATAACAAGAAGCTGTTGTACTTTAATCTCATTTGAATACCCATTGCTATTGAGCTGACCGGCTAAATAGATTGTGACGTCACACAAAGCTGCCTCCCCCAAAGGGAATCGACCTATTCGTATAAAGGATCCAAACACCATCTGCTTCTGATTGGACACCTTTTGTCTATACATCCGGGGTGTACTGTACAGGGGGGGGGGGAGGTGAGAGAGGAAGGGCTCGTGTCACGGATGCTGGCTTCTGTGCTGCGCAAGATAATTCGTTTCCGATTCGGATGTTAATGATAGTTTTAATGATGATTACTGATGACTTCCGGAAATTACGTGGTGGATATTTTTATTGTTATTACTAGTGTACGCTATCCGTCAATAAAATGACGGTAGATATTTAGATAGGGACGCGCACACACAGGTATACGCACACGCTCACATCCCTCTCACCAGGGTATGAATACTTCCTCTGCCTCATGCCTGTGGGATAGGGAGATCTCTGCGTGACCAGAATAAATATATGTATATTATATATATATATATATATATATATATATATATATATATATATATATATATATATGTATATATATATAAATATATATATATAAATATAATATAAATATATATATATATATATATAAATATATATATATATATATATATATATATATATATTTATATATATATATATATATATATATATATATATATATATTTATATATATATATATATATATATATATTTATATATATATATATATATATATATATAAATATATATATATATATATATATATATATATATATATATATATATATTTATATATATATATATTTATATATATATAACCCTTTAGTCATTTATTCAATATACATGTGTTTTGCCCCCATCTTAACTCGAGGAACCACCTACTACCTAATTCTCTCTCTCTCTCTCTCTCTCTCTCTCTCTCTCTCTCTCTCTCTCTCTCTCTCTCTCTCTCTCTCTCATTTTCCCACCATTACATTAGTATTTCCTGAATTCGCTCATGAGAACGGTTACAAGTATAAGTCTCGTACCCAAACAAGACTCATACACTTGACATGAAAAAGCAAAAGTTTTTATCATGAAAGAAAAAGTTATGGAATTTTAGTGATATTTTGTACCGGAAAAAAAATTATAATGATTCAAGTTTGCGTTTATACGAATAAGCTGTAACAGGAAAAAAGTGGGGGATATTATTTTCACGTATTATTTGCTTTCGCCATTTTGACTTTTCCAATGAATAAATGTGCGTTCATCTTACCAGAGTAAATTTAGTAATACGTTATCCTTAATTTCAGTGATTTTTAATTAATCCATTATCTTCTTTTGCATAGTTGTTTCGTAAATAGTGACGAAAACTATAATTAATTTTAACTTTACGAAAACATATATCCACTTCATTTTTTTATTGTGGACTATATCTAATGAATAATGACTACAATTAATAATTACAATTGATAGTTGATAATTAATCTTAACTTTTCGAAAACATATTTCCACTTCATTTTTTCATCGTGGACTACATGTAATGAATAATGACTAACATTAATAATTATAATTGAAAGTTGAGTATTAACGTGAAAATGGAACTCAACGAAGAATTAATAATTTTTTTGTCTTAAAAGGTAAATAAAGCTATAATTTTTCATTTTGCTTGTAGGTAAATATATACATGTATTGGCATTTATCTCAAATCAAGCTGTCATTAAATTAATTTCCATACAGCGATTAAAAAAGGAAGTGTTTTAATTGTCTAACAAGGTCTCATTCCATTTCCAAAAATCCTTCCATTGGACAGCCGAAAATGATTTACGTTCATGAGAAAGACAGGAACTCGTATCTTTTCCTACGCCTCAAGTCGAAGGACGTCTTTGACAGCAAGACAATTGAGATCCTTCACTCTTTTTTGAAGCCTTAATCTTGATGTCCATTCAGTCAAATGGCGACAGTTTACGGGTCGTTCATTCAATGAGAGGTGGAATGCAGTTGTGACACTTACCATGTGAGGTGGAATGCAGTGGTGACAATTATCATTGAGCTGTTTCAAGGAAATTTGGACTTTTATATTGCACTTTTAACCAGACCTTTGAAGTCACTTGATATTTTTTTAGCTTTGATATTATATATTTACTGGACTTTTGAGGTCATTTAGTTTTCCTCACAATTTCTTAAGATTGATTTTCAAAATGATCAAGTTTTATCGTTGTTGTAGATTCGTTGTTAGCCAGCTATAAAGGGTCGCAGATGAATTAGTTAAAAGAAAAGAGATAAAGGAAATAGAATAGAGAAATGAGTGATCAGTCCTCAATCGAAGAGTCTGCTTCTCCTATCATACGTTAGTAAAATGTTAAAAGGACCGTGGACTCGTGAATGAAATCTTCCGGGGGAAAACAATTATTCATTATTCTTGAGAAGGACACTCCAAAAGCAAACCATTGTTCTCTAGTCTTGGGTAGTGCCATAGCCTCTGTACCATGGTCTTCCGCTGTCTTGGGTTAGAGTTCTCTCGCTTGAGGGTACACTCGGGCACACTATTTATCTTATTTCTCTTCCTCTTATTTCGTTGAGGTTTTCATAATTTAAATCATCACTATCATTCTTATCATCATCTACGCCCATTGACGCAAAGGGCCTCGGTTACATTTCGCTTGTCGTCTCTATCCTGAGCTTTTAATTCAGTACTTCAATATTTATTTTGATTGTAGTTGCTGTTCTTCAATATTCTATTTTGATTGTTAATAAATTCTCTTATTTCCTTGTTTCCTTTCCTCACGGGGCTACCTTCCCTGTTGGAGCCTTTGAGATTATAGCATCTTGCTTTTCCCACTAGGGTTATAGCTTAGCTAGGAATAATAATAATAATAATAATAATAATAATAATAATAATAATAATAATCACTCGCTCTCTTTCCCCACCATCCATCAATAGCTAGCAATTGAGAATCAATTGCACTCGTTGCAACATTACCTCGTTACATCGCCTCATGTTCGCTTATATTTATTTCCTGATGGCGCTGCTGTGTTGCTGCATCATGCGAATTAAACCACGACACTTAAGCAGACGAAGAGTGAGGGAAATCATCTCTATATACGATTTACTTTTGCTATTTTTTCATCATCATCTCCTCCTACTCCTACTGACGCAAAAGGGCCTCGGTTAGATTTCGCCCGTCGTCTCTATTTTGAGCTTTTAATTCGATACTTCCCCATTCATCGTCTCTTACTTCGCGCTTCATAGTCCTCAGCCATGTAGGGCTGGGTCTTTCAACTCTTATAGTGACTTATGGAGCCCAGCTGAACGTTTGGTATTTAAGCCCTGGTTAGATTTCGCCAGTCGTCTCTATTTTGAGCTTTTAATTCAATACTTCTCCATTTATCATCTCTTACTTTGCGCTTCATAGTCCTCAGCCACGTAGGGCTGGGTCATCCAACTCTTCTAGTGCCTTGTGGAGTCCAGCTGAACGTTTGGTGAACTAAGCCCTGGTTAGATTTCGCCAGTCGTCTCTATCTAGAGTTTTTAATTCAATACTTCTCCATTCATCATCTCTTACTTCGCGCTTCATAGTCCTCAGCCATGTAAGGCTGGGTCTTCCAACTCTTCTAGTGCCTTGTGGAGCCCAGCTGAACATTTGGTGAACTAATCTTCGCACTCCTCGAGATTGTTATTTTTAATGTGTTTATTTCCAGGGTTTAAACCCAGTACAATGAATTTTAGATAATTACTTGAAAATTCTAACTGGAACGTACATATCTTCACTAAATCTGCTGCTGTGTAAATCAATGTAAATGCAATATCTGAAAGGCATTATGGATGATGCAATGGTGAATTTTTTTTATAACCGGGACCAGCCTTTTACGAATATTATATCTTTATAATTATGCAGAACAGATTTAAAAGTAAAGGGCGCTAATTCATTATCACTTTCAGACGAATAATGCGTCACGGCTGCGCATTGGTAAAGTGTAACTCTCCATATCATATTAATATTGCTTATTAATCATTATTTTCTTACAAACCAAAAGAAATAAGTCTTCACCCAGAAACGAAAAAAACTTCAGGAGAGAAGAAAACCCTCAGAAGAATATTGGGAGTTCAATGGAAAGACGGGATTAGAAATGAAACTATAAGACAGATTACTCAGGTGCCATTTGTGGATGAGATCATGGTGAGGGGTAGATGGAGATGATTTTGGCATGCTTTTCGCACTCCTCAAGAGATTAATTCACCAAACTTTCAACTGGGCTCCACAAGGCACTAAGGAGAGTTAGAAGACCCAGGCCTACGTGTCTGAGGACTATGAAGAGTGAAGATGATAATGAATGGAGAAGTATGGATTTAAAAGCTCAAGATAGTTACGACTGGGGAAATCTAACCGAGGCCCTTTGCGTTAATAGGTGTAGGTGGTGGTGATGATGATATGTATATCTACGGTTTCAGAATATCTTTCTCGTTCCTACAAAAGTCGTTCATTAAAGTGTAGCGCTGATATGGCAACTTCAGTCCCCTGTGCATTGCTAATCCCGCCACATGGTAAATTCTAAAGGAGACGGATGCGGCGTTATTGCTATTAATAGCGCAAGTAAATAATTACTTGGTCTGGATCTTAGCCAGCCAAAGGGTGAAATAGCCATCTCGTTGTGGGCCAAGCGACGTTTGATACCAAGTGATGATTTTATATATATATATATTTTTTTTTGTTGGGGGGGGGAGGGGTGTGTTTCTCTTTATCTTATTTGAATTGTAAGTGTCTCTTTCTATTCTTTTGAAAGTTTATGCTTTCTAGCGCACTTTTGCTTTCAAGATTTATTTTAGTTTAGGATTATATTTTTGCATTTAACTTGTGCGTATAGAGATGAAGAAAGTTTATTACTTTTTTGTTGTTCATTGACTTCATTTTACTTTACTTTAGGGGCTGTTTTTCAGGTGCAGTATTGGACCTGAAAAACAGCCCCTAAAGTAAAGTAAAATAAAGTAGATGAACAACAACAAAAATTATTCAACTTAATCAAAATTTAATCCTTGTTTTGTTGTTCATTAACTTCATTTTACTTTACTTTAAAAGTCTTTTCAGGTCCAATACTACTTCTTCTTCTTTGTCTACATCTTTTCCCACTTCCATGTGGGGTCGATGTTTCTGGTCGGCTTTCTCCATCTACCTCTGTCCCACTCTTCATCAAGGGATTAACCGGCGATGAGGTGTGGGACAGAGGTAGATGGAGAAAGCTGACCAGAAACATCGACCCCACATAGAAGTGGGAAAAGATGTAGACAAAGAAGTAGTAGTATTGGACCTGAAAAGACTTTTAAAGTGAAGTAAAACGAAGTTAATGAACAACAAAACAAGGATTAAATTTTGATAAAGTTTAATCCTTGTTTTGTTTCATCTTTTTATTTGACTGTACTTTAGGGGCTGTTTTTCAGGTCTTGTACTGTACCGGTATAGGACCTGAAAACCAGCTTTCAGGGTAAGGTAAAATAAAGTATATGAATAACAAATCAAGGATTAAACTTTGTGTATCTCTTTACTAAAAACAGTCGAATGCATGCAAAAATTTGATCGTAAACTAAAATAAATCTTAAAAGCAAAAGTGAGGTAGAAAGCATAAACTTTAATGATAATCCTACTCTCTATAGGACCTTTCATAATTGCTTTTTTTCTTCTAGGATTGTTTTTGTTATAGTGCAGTTGTATTTGACGTCTCCTTTTTTGTAAATAAAAGACAAAAGACGAATATTTAATTGGTGGGGTAAATCTTGAATCTCTGTGACTTTCAGCTCCCCTTCTCGTCGTCATTTTTTTTTTTTTTTTTTTTTTTTTTGTAGATATAAGACAAAAGACGAATATCTAATTGGTGAGCAACATTTTAAATCTAACTTTCAGCTCTCCTTCTCATCATCCAAAATTTTTTTTTTTTTTTTTTGTAGATAAAAGACAAAAGACGAATATTCAATTGGTGAGTAACATTTTAAATCTCTCTAACTTTCAGCTCTCCTTCTAATCATCCGAATTTTTTTTTTCTTTTTTGTAGATAAGAGACAAAAGACGAATATCTAATTGGTGAGCAACATTTTAAATCTCTCTAACTTTCAGCTCTCTTTCTCGTCATCCGAATTTTCTTTTTTTTTTTTTTTTTTTTGGTACATAAAATACAAGAGACGAATATGGTGAGCTAAATCTTGAATCTGTGACTTTCAGCTCCCCTCCTCGTCGTCATTTTTTTTTTCTTTTAGATAAAAGACAAAAGACGAATATCTAATTGGTAAGCAACATATCAAATCTCTCTTACTTTCAGCTCGCATCCTTGTCATCCAAAACAAATTGATTTGCACCGCTGCTTGTGAAATTAACGAATATGAAAAAAAAGTAAAAGTCGCTTGTGGGGTACGAGAGACAGCAAGACTTACGAAACCCCTTTTCTCGTCGACATTCTTCAATACTCAAGTCTCAATGGGGCATCTTAAACTATATGAAATGTCACGTCTATAACCGGAGATTCAGCGTGCCGCTATAAAGACGTTTTTCTCTATCGGTTAATGCACATAACTCGACCTTATTAACCTTTCATTGAGGAGGGTTGAATCTTGTTTAGGTCTTGGTGACGTCATGCTTTAGGATTGTCCGGGACGGAAAGAGGAGTCAATCTTTCATTTTCTTGCTTATAAAAAAATTGTTTTTCCTTTTAGGGTTCCCAGTGGACTGGGGATCACAGATTAGATGTTTATATTTGCATGTATAAGTATTTGAAGTGAAACTTGTGTAGGAGAGAAGACATTTTGTTACGTATGTGATAGGGTATTTCATTTACGAGTCTGTATGTATATATATATATATATATACATATATATATATATATATATATATATATATATATATATATATATACATATATATGTATATATATATATATACATATATATGTATATATATATATATATATATATATATATATGTATATGTATATGTATATGTATATGTATATGTATATGTATATGTATATGTATATGTATATGTATATGTATATGTATATGTATATGTATATATATATATATATATATATATATATATATATAGAGAGAGAGAGAGAGAGAGAGAGAGAGAGAGAGAGAGAGAGAGAGAGAGAGAGAGAGAGAGAATTGGGTAATCACTAGAAGTCAGAAGTATGGCAAAATAGTATGTATAAACCTTTATATCTAATTATTTCCACTTGCATTTCATTTATACAATACGAAAATTATTAATATCTCTCATTCCTGGTTCCGTCATTCTTCTTAGAATTTATTTAACTTTTTTTAATATTTAGAAATTATTAGACAAGATCATCAGTGACCGATTTTTGCAAGGGAATTTGGTAGTTTTTTTGAAAATTAACTAAATATTGAACAATTTATTAAGACCTGAATTTCAATGTAACTTTTGCAACTATCAATATTTAAAATCTTTTTCAAAGGTGATTTTCATGTTTTGTTTTAAGGAATACTAGATCATTTTTTTTTTCTTTTTTTTTTTGTATCATGATTAAAAGCCTTTGTAATGTAAATATAACGTTAATATTAACATAACCTTATGGACTTATTCTAGATGATAATAATAATAATAATGATAATAATAATGTTAATATAACGTCATGGACTTATTCTAGATAATAATAATAACAATAATAAAGTTAATGTTAATATAACGTTATGGGCTTATTCTAGATAACAATAATGATAATAATGATAATGATAATGATAATGATAATGATATTAATAATCCATAAAGTAACCGATGAATAGGGCACGTAATCTATTCTGTCTTCATCTTAGAATATATAACGATCTTTTCAATTGTGATGATATTAAAAAAGTAAATCATTACTAGAAACGTAAACAATCTCTGTCTTTATCTTAGAATAAATAACCAATTTTTTTCAACAGTGATAATATATGGTATAAATAATAAATTTATGTCACTAACACTCGTGATTTTAATCAATGTAAATATCAAACCCAATAGCATTTAATACCGAATTCTACCTTGGGAATATGTATCTACTGGCATTCATTTATGATAATAGCTTCCGGCTCGGCAGGGATTCGAACCCTTGCCTCCTCAGCCAAAACCATGCCTAGCTTCGTTGGTAGAGTTTTCGCATGCATTGTTTCGGCTGAGATGGCACGGGTTCGAATCCCTGCCCAGCCAGAAACTATTACCATAAATGAATGCCAGTGGATATATATTCCCAAGGTAGAATTTGTTATTAAATGCCAGTGTTGTTGATATTTACATGTTGAAAATAGATCTTTTCTAGAAAGGTAAATTAAAGAAAAAAAAATCCCATCAATGTTTGGCTTCGTTCAATAGCTTCCCGATGGGGTCATAAAACAGCCATAACCGACGGTTAAGTCGTCTCCAGCTGTCGCCTTTGGGCGGCCCATCACTTAACGAGGGTGAAAGACGCTTTTTAGTGGTTAACGTGGTTCGATTTGGGGGGCGGTACGGGCGTCTTGGGGATGGTAGGGGCGACCTGGTAGGGGTGTGGGAAGGGTGGACTACGTAATGAATAGGGATTCTTGTAGGGAACTCCCCTCCTCCCCCCCCCCCACACAGAAGAAGTTGCGTCATATTAACAACTAGTGATGAGGTGTGTAATTCGTCGTCCACAAGGTATCGAGGTATCTGACGTGTGGGGTTTAGCTAACAGGTGAGAAGGCTGGGATGGTTGATGATCTTACAGGTGGAAAAACAAAAGTAGCGTGAAAGTTATTGGTGAGAAATGAGAAGATAAAATAAAAATAGCATGAAAGTTATTGGGAGAAATGAGAAGGAAAGCAGAAGCAGCATGAAAGTTATTGGGGAGAAAATAGAAGGAAAACAAAAGTAGCATGAATGTTAAAGAGAAGAAATGAGAAGGAAAATCAGAAGTAGCATGAAAGTCACAAGGGGAGAAATGAGAAGGAAAATCAGAAGTAGCATGAAAGTTATTGGGGAGAAATAAGAAGGAAAAATAAAGTAGCATGAAAGTTATTGGGGAGAAATGAAAACGAAAATCAGAAGTACTATGAAAGTTATTGGGGAGAAATGAGAAGGAAAACAAAAGTAGCATGAAAGTTAAAGAGAAGAAATGAGAAGGAAAAACAAAAGCAGCATGAAAGTTATTGGGGAGAAATGAGATGAAAAAACAAAAGTAGCATGAATGTTAAAGAGAAGAAATGAGAAGGAAGGAAAAACGAAAGTAGCATGGAAGTTAAATGAGAGAAATGATAAGGAAAAACGAAAGTAGCATGAAATTTATTGGGGAGAAATGAGAATTAGCTCGAATGATTTTGAATTGAAAAAACAAACTTACAATGTTCCTATTCGTAACTTTTTGTTTTCAATTGTATTTTGTTTTGCGTTACAGGTAAAAAGAAGCAACCCAGATGTTGAAAGAAGTAAAATCTTGGATATCACAGAAATATTTGTGAACGAGAAAGGGGTATTGATGGTAAAGCAATGAGTGATAGTATAGATAGTGCAGAACTTATAGAAAGAAGTACGATGACTAATACATGATGCAATAGAATATTAAACGAAAATATAGCGGTCATGCATTCATCATCATCATCATCATCATTATCATCTCCTCCTACGCCTATTGACGCAAAGGGCCTCGGTTAGATTTCGCCGGTTGTCTCCATTCATCATCATCTACTTCACGCTTCGTAGTCCTCAGTAATGTAGGCCTGGGTTTTCCACCTCTTGTATTACCTTGTGGAGCCCAGTTGAAAGTTTGGTGGTTTATAGATATATCTATAACAATCAAATATATGTACTAACATTCAAGGGAGGAATTGTGTACACACACACACTCACACACACAAAAGAATTGTGTACACACACAAAAGAATTGTGTACACACACAAGAATTGTGTATACACACACACAAGAATTGCGTACACACACATTCACACACAAGAATTGTGTACACACACACAAGAATTGTGTACACACACACTCACACACAAGAATTGTGTACACACAGACAAAAATTGTGTACACGCAAACACACACAAGAATGGTGTACACACACGCAAGAATTGTGTACACACAAACACACTCGCACACACATAGAGAGGATATTCACGGGACTTACAGAGGAAGCGAAGACATTCACGGTGTCTTCACAGGACGAACTCCATGTCATTTCCTCCCATCTTAATCTCGGGAATAGATTCTGAATGGCTGAATAGAAGGGTTAAGAGAGACCTCCACTACAGAACCAGATCTTTTGTTGCTGCCTCTCATGCACTGACCTCTATGAGGGAAGGGGGGAGGGGGTGACTGGGGGGTTTGGTGGCGGTGGGAGCAGGAGGGACTGCAAGATTTCGTCATTCTTGCTTGGATAATTTTGAGGAAAATTGCAAATGATGATTCGATAGATGACAGTTTGTGTATATGTATATCTCCCTAGTAGCCAGGCCTTCTCCATCATGAGGCTCAATACTACACAGTATTCTAGAAGTTTTATTCCAGCTGTTACTAAGTTGTGGAATGATCTTCCTAATCGGGTAGTTGAATCAGTTGAACTTCAAAAGTTCAAAGTTGCCGCAAATGTTTTTATGTTGACCAGGCTGACATGAGTCTTTTTATTGTTTATATATGAAATATCTGTTTTTGACGTTGTTAATAGTTTATATAGGACATATCTGTTTTGACATTGTTACTGTTTTTAGAATGATTTATTGTTAACTTATTCTCCTCATTTATTTATTTCCTTATTTCCTTTCCTCACTGGGCTATTTTTCTCCATTGGAGCCCTTGGGCATATAGCGTCTTGCTTTTCCAACTAGGGTTGTAGCTTGGCTAGTAATAATAATGATAATAATAATAATGGTAATGTTAGTTACACTGTTATAAAAACCGTAATTTTAATCGAAAATTCTCCGTAGAAACTATACTGTTCTCAACCACATTTCAGTAAGATACAGGCGACCGTAATTTAACCCTACCTTGTTATTATCTTTTACGGGTTGGTGACCGTAATATCACTCCTTTACGTCAATATATCCGTTTTTAAAACGGTAAATGCCATGAAACATTTATAACAGGATTTCAACCTGGTTTTTTTTTTTTTTTTTACGGCAAACTTTTAACAGTGATCCTAAAGATTATTTTTGGCCATCTGAGTCCATTAAAGATAGATCCCACTTATTTTTTTAAATTCTAATAGTCTTGCCTTCTCCATCATGAGGCTTGTTACTACACAGTATTCTAGAAGTTTTATTTCAGCTGTGACCAAGTTGTGGAATGATCTTCATAATCGGGTATTTGAATCGAAAGAACTTTAAAAATGTCTAACTTGCAGCAATTTTTTTAATGTTGAACAGGCTGACATAAGTCTTTGTATAGTTTACATATGAAAGATTATTATAGTTGTAACTGTTCTTAAATATTATATTTTAATTGTTTATACACTGTTCTTAAATATTTTATTTTAATTGTTTATTACTTTTCATGCAAATTATTTAATTTCTTTATTTCCTTTCCTCATTGGGGTATTTTTCACTCTTGAAGCCCTTAGGCTTATAGTACCTGATTTTCCAACTAGGGTTGTAGCTTAGCTATTAATAATATCAATAATAATTATAATAATAATGATAATTTTCCGTGACAACAAGCTAATCTTAGTCATGATTGTTTTTAAATTGATAGACTTAAGTCAACTGAGTTTCAGACTCGTTTAAGGTCATATTCAATATTACAAATCGTAAAAATTGTAAATGTATATTTCATAATACAAGTAAAGAATAATGTAATTTATAATTTTTTCAGACCCCTGTGAAAGTCTACCTGCGCTTCATGAGACCAGACATCGAATACAAGACGCTTCGTCTCTCAACTGCCACCACCTGTCGACAGCTGATTGTCCTCCTATTAGCCAAGTTCCGTCTCCGACATCGGGACCCGAACCTGTTCTTCGTCAGGATGGAAATCACCGTCAGGAGTCCGGGCGACGGAGTGCCCACGCGTCGCCTCCTAGTGTTGGATGACCAAGCGAGGCCGGCCGAGCTACAGCAGTGTCGTCCCAGGGGGGACGCTCGTTTCAGTGTGGGGGTTCGTCGAGGAGGTCTCCTCCGAATCCATGACTCCATCTTGATGCCTGGGGTAAGCTGGGTGGATTATTGAGAGATTTGATTTCCACTAAATATTCCTGATCAGCCGTACATTAGCGGGCAATAATGATAATAATAATAATAATCTTTATTTCAGCAAAAGCCATATACAGAGTTACAATAAGAGTACAGTGATCTTACACTTTTGACATCGGTAAAAAAAAAAAAAAAAAGATGAGATAGGCAATAATATCAGGGATATATTATAAACATCAATTAGCAGGTTGACCATAGAGTTCTAATGTCTGGGTAAAAAAATCACAATAGAATTAACGCTTAACAATGCTGATAACATACATATCAGCATACAAAAAGAGAGGGAGAAGAAAAAAAAAATGGCGATGACAATGATAAAGATGTTGGAACAGAAATTGCTTGAATAATGAAAGAACACTGGAAAAAAAATCGAAGGAAATACAGGACTTCCCGACAGCAAAGATGTAACATCATACAACACGTTATCATAACATTACTGGGAATTATCCCTAAATTATTTAGTGATGAAGATTTCGCATAGCCACACTATCAAAGATTAGTGAATACAAATCATTGTACTGACGCTTCCTTCTGGAAGTATTTCACTTACAAAAAAGGATGTCGTCATCTGTTTAAACTGTCCTCATAATTTTCCTCTCAAAAATACTCTTTAATGCAATGTTTTTGGCCGAGTCTGACTTTTCAACTTTGATGCTGCTTTAAGGTCATTACAGCTTAATGAAAACAAAAATGGCGACATCCTTTTTCCACTTCCCAGCAATGCAGTACAATTTCATAATGGTTGCAAAAAAAAAAAAAAAAATAGATAAAATAAAAAAAAATCACGCAATATCACCTGGAACCCCTGTATGTTACATTGGCCCCCTCATATTAAAGGTCTCAACACGAATGACAGAAAGGAAAAGGTCACTCTCCTAGATACTGAACATACACTGTTAGAAAAAACCGCAATTGTAATCGGAAATTCTCCGTAAAAATATACTGATAACAGCCATATTTCAGTCAAATACAGGCGACCGTAATTTTACCTTAATTTTCTATTATCTTTTACGGGTTGGTGACCGTAATATCACTCATTTAAGTCAATATATCCTTTTTTAAAACGATAAAAATCCTGGAATAAATGTTGCCCAATTTCTAAGTGTGTATGGTTCTGGGTTTGAAAATATTTTCATTTATAAACTAGACTTGTTTTTTTTTTTCTTCTTCTTTAATTAGTCCTGTGAAGTGTCCTGATATTTGTACTATAAAGACTTGCTTCATTATGTGGCCGAATAGAAAGAAGTTATATATACATGCATATATATATACATATATATATATATATATATATATATATATATATATATATATATATATATATATATATATATATATATATTCAATTAGTCATGTGACATGTCCTAGTCTTTGTTTTATAACATTTTGTGTATATATGCGTGCATTCAGAGACAGAGAGAGAGCCTTATTGCCTTATTCCATGTTTGGGTTCCCCCAGGTCCCTCAGTGTGTAAGAGAGAGAGAGAGAGAGAGAGAGAGAGAGAGAGAGAGAGAGAGCCTTATTGCCTTATTCGATGTTTAGGTTCCCCCAGGTCCCTCAGTGAGAGAGAGAGAGAGAGAGAGAGAGAGAGAGAGAGCCTTATTCCTTATTGCCTTATTCTATGTTTGGGTTCCCCCAGGTCCTCAATGTGAGAGAGAGAGAGAGAGAGAGAGAGAGAGAGAGAGAGAGAGAGAGAGAGAGAGAGAGAGAGAGAGAGAGAGCCTTATGCCTTATTGCCTTATTCTCTGTTTGGGTTCCCCAAGGTCCCTCAGTGTGTTTGTGTGTGTGAGAGAGAGAGAGAGAGAGCACCTTATTGCCTTATCCTATGTTTGGGTTCCCCCAGGTCCCTCGCTGAGAGAGAGAGAGAGAGAGAGAGAGAGAGAGAGAGAGAGAGAGAGAGAGAGAGCTTTATTGCCTTATTCTATGTTTGGGTTCCCCCAGGTCCTTCAGTGAGAGAGAGAGAGAGAGAGAGAGAGAGAGAGAGAGAGAGAGAGAGAGAGAGAGAGAGAGAGCCTTATGCATTATTGCCTTATTCTATGTTTGGGTTCCCCAGGTCCCTCAGTGAGAGAGAGAGAGAGAGAGAGAGAGAGAGAGAGAGAGAGAGAGAGAGAGAGAGAGAGCCTTATTGCCTTATTCTATGTTTGGGTTCCCCCAGGTCCTTCAGTGAGAGAGAGAGAGAGAGAGAGATAGAGAGAGAGAGAGAGAGAGAGAGAGAGAGAGAGAGAGAGAGAGAGAGAGATCCCTTTAATTTTTCTTTGACGGTATAATCTTTAACCAGAATTTTATAGGGAAAAGAATGGGGTATTCAAATTACTTCGTGATTGATTATTCAAGTATTAAATGCAATCCCTGCAGTGGAAGCTCAATTATGACAAATGATTCTCATGAATGACAACGAGTTTTATCAAAGCACTCTGTAGTGTCACAAACCTAGACAATATAACACTGTAATCATAAGTAATCAATCCAGTATTAGCAATTCTAGTATTATTCTGATTTAACAGTGTACGCCTTATTGTAATTTTTCTCATTTGTATATTTTCAATCTATATATTGATAATTTTTATTTCTCTTTTGACAGCCTCATGATAACTTTAATCTCTTTTCACAGTCTCTTGATAACGTTAATTTCTCTTTTTACAGTCTCTTGATAACTTCAATTTCCCTTTTTACAGTCTCTTGATAACTTCAATTTCCCTTTTTACAGTCTCTTGATAACGTTAATTTCTCTTTTGACAGTCTCTTGATAACTTTAATTTCTCCTTTAACAGTCTCTTGATAACGTTAATTTCTCTTTTGGCAGTCTGCTGATAACTTTATTTTCTCTTTTGACAGTCGCTTGATAACTTTAATTTCTCTTTTGACAGTCTCAATACAAATCCCTTCTGGTGTCGTACCGTACGACATCCGAAGAGCTCGTTCAACTGCTGTTGAACTGTTACAACAACAAGGAAAGTCCCAGGCACTACGCTGTCCACGAGGTCATCAAGTGCCCTTACAGCGACCGTCAGCTGAGACATGATGATTATCCCTTGCTCATTCAGAGCGAGTGGCCTCGTAACGCCAGACAGAATCATTCCTTCGTTCTTCGGCGTAATGCTAACTACGCCCTCAGCCTCAAATCTAGGGTAAGTTCGTTTTTTTTTTTTTTTTTTTTTTTTTTGTTTCTTTGTTGGAATCTTGCTTGTCATACATGCCATTTTCATGTCTTTCTTCTGATCCTCTACCTCAATAAGTAGCTCTTTTAGGAGGACACTCCAAACCACTGTTCTCTAATCTTGGGTAGTGTCATAGCCTCTGTACCATGGTCTTCCACTGTCTTGGGTTAGAGTTCTCTTGCATGAGGGTACACTCGGGCACACTATTCTATCTTATATCTTATTTCTCTTCCTCTTGTTTTGTTAAAGTTTTTATAGTTTATAAAATGATGTTTATTTTAATATTGTTGCTTTTCTTAAAGTATTTTATTTTTACTTGTTCCCTTTCCTCACAGAGCTATTTTCCCTGTTGGAGCCCCTGGGCTTATAGCATCCGGCTTTGCCAACTAGGGTTGTAGCTTAGCAAGTAATAATAATAATAATAATAATAATAATAATAATAATAATAATAATAATAATAATAATAATATGTTTTAAGTTTAGAATAACGTATACTGTTAAAAATATCGTACTTTTAATCGGAAATTCTCCGTAATTATATATTGTTCTCAGCCTAGTTCAGCAAAATACAGGAGAACTTTTCCCTTTGTTATTATCTTTGACGGGTTTTTTTTACCGTAATATCACTCCCTTTACGTCAATATATTTGCTTTTAAAATGGGAAAAATACATGAATAAGAATTGCCAGGCATTTGACGTCTTTCATTGCAAATTCTTCAGTGTATGTAAATGTGAGCTATATAAGAGTAGCCGTAATTTTTAAAAGTAGTTATTAGCCATCTCACTAATAATGTTACTGGAGCCCAAATCAGACAGCATGTCATATTGCGAGGTTACTCTGTAGTTCATTTGTCAGTCATTTTCAGACATTTGTTAGTCATTTTCAGGCATTTGTTAGTCATTTTCAGACATTTGTCAGTCATTTTCAGACATTTGTTAGTCATTTTCAGACATTTGTTAGTCATTTGCAGACATTTGTCAGTCATTTGCAGACATTTGTCAGTCATTTGCAGACATTTGTCAGTCATTTTCAGACATTTTCAGTCATTTCAGACATTTTCAGTCATTTTCAGACATTTGTTAGTCATTTGTCAGTCATTGTTCATAACTAAAGTGCTATCAAAACCCAAATTCTCCAAATACCTAACCCGGTGACCTATGAATTATGTGTGAAGGTTTCAGTAATATCTATCAAATTTTACACTTCAATGAGCTATTTATTTTTTACTGAGGCATTGTTCATTTTCATAATTAATTCCTCAGCATCGATAAATAACTTCTGAAACCTTATTTTAATTTGTCACTCATCGAAGCATCGATAAACAACAAGTATAAACAGATCTTATTGTCCCAAGTTTAGATTTCTAGACTTAAATCGTGATAGAATTTCCGTGCCATTTTCTCTTGAGTGGTTTACCAACAATGAGCGACTAATTACCATTTACTTTTTATTCCAAATGAGTTTAAGGGAAGACTTGGTTCTTAGAATGAAATTAATTAGATATGCGAACCATTCATTCTATCAGTATATGCTGTAAGATAATTCCATTCGATTTTTCCACTGGATATAACTATAGATAATGACGTCATGAAAGTATCATATAAAAACTAAGTGTTTATGATAACGCATATTTTACTTATAAGCGAAAATATAAAGGTACTTACTGATGATCCCGAACAGAGGAAGAATCAGGTTGCCAGTGGGAGGTGACTGGATGCAACCCACAGACTTTTAACATGTTCCACCCACAAGCATCGTGATTGGCAACCACTTTTTCCCAGTCGATTCATGTAAACATAACAATGTTAATAATAAAACAAATTATAGGTAATTATGATACTTTAATAGTGACCCATACGGCTAGCGTGTGCAGCACACTCGTGTACCTCTTATGAGAACAGAGGAGCAATGAGATATTGTATATTTGCAACCAAAGTAACCCATAACGGAGCGCAAAGACCATCTGAGCGGAGGCTAATCACAATGCATATGGGCAGATCATGTTAAAGATTTTTAGCTGCACCCAACCGCAGATGTTGCCAGCCATCTTACTTTACCTCTGTTCCCATCTTCTTTTTGCAATCCTGATGCCCAACTTCTTTTATTTCCTAGCACAACTGTGGGGTATAGAAACTATATGGCCACTCCAAAACGCTGAATAACTTTAAGGCCAAAATTTCATGAATGAATCTATCAATTCATGATTCAAGCAAACATTTCTACTCCTTCAAATAATTTGTGGTTTTGCTATTGGTAAAGCTTTACATGTTATGCCCAAAAGATATTTTAGGTGACATTCCTTACACCGTGTTCATTATTCCTCTTGACAAGGATCTGTCTTTTTCAGACAGAAACCCCTCTTTTTAATAGGAAAGAATAAATAATAAGTGTTAAGATATGCTAATCTATCTAATTTGAGTTTCACTTTATCATCCAAAGTTTTGGACAAATTGTATGTAGTTTTTTTTAACTTTGATTCTCTAATCTCGGCAGATTTCGTGGCGTCGTAGTTTGGACCACTCGAGCACGGACACGGAATCAGAGCATGAAGACAACATTGCAGGAAAACGTAAATCCAGGGCCCCTTCACTGCCCGTAACTCGTACTTCTTTCAAAACTTCTTCCACGGGTAACCTTTTAAATGATTGCCTAACTGGTCCCCCATCCAGAGCTTCCAACGTATCCTCACTTTCTTCCACTTGTTCTCTGTCTCCATCCATGTCAAGAGTCTCTTGCGATTCGGGATTTTCTTCCCCGTCATCATCATCACGTTCTTCAACAGCATCCACTGGCTCACCATCTCCACCTGCGTCTCCATCACTCTCAACAAATCCAAAATCCAAAGTTGATGCACGTCACCCTAAGTCGTCTACTTCATCCGCCAGTGCCTCTGGGAAGTCCTCTTCTGCTGTTGCTTCGCCCATCATCCCAAGAAGAGCATTGCCCTCTCATCAGCCAGTAACTGTAACCGTCAATAATAAAGTGACTATGTCCTCAAGTGCCATCACCCTCCCAAAAGAAGGGGAGAATGAACGAGAAACAGCTTTATCAACATCACCGCCATCTTCATCTTGTATACTAACAATCCCTCTCTCCCCCATAACTGTACCCATGTCACCCCCACCGCTATCTGTATTGTCGTCCTCTGTCATTGCTACTTTTTCACCATCATCATCCTCTCCAGTGGTCTCTGATACTGTAGCATCTACATCGTCAACACCAACCTCTTCACCATCTTTATCATCCACTCGTTTCAAGACCAGACCAAGACTATCGTCAGCATCGCCATCATCTCGAGTAACTCTTCGTACAAACCCAGTTCATACAACATTTTTCTATGAATCTGATCCTCCATCTTCCCTTTACGTTTCTCTTGAAGGAACTCTCATTCCACCTACATCAGCTCCCCCTTCCCCATCCTCCCCTTCGCAGTCTCGCAAGTGCCCTGTGCGTTCATCTCCATCAGTACCAACATCCCCATGCAGAAATCCCTTGAGCTCCTCTCCTCTTCAAAGTACCATCATAACTATCCCATCCAGTGGTCCCTCTGTTGTTTCTTCCAATACGCTCTCTGCCTCTGCTCATGCTGGAATGCGGGAACTCTCGGCTGCTCTGGAGTCGTTACGAACCCTGACGATAAGATGCCCAAATTACGACAATTGTTTTTACATCTAACTTAATGACAGCTGGTGATTTCTACTTCGATTTAGGCTCTACTGAGGTAAGTTATAATAAATGTTTACACTCTACTTTTTTATTGTAATAAATTTCTGATATATATTCATGATTTGATTATGCATTTCTCTTTATCAGAATATTTATATTTGAATGAGCATTTTAAGTTAGATGGTTTAGGAAATTTTTAAACGGAATTAATTTCTATACATAACTATCAATAAGATCCTTTTTATGTTTTAGCCCAATGCAATAATGCATGGTCACATGGATCAAATTCCATAATTCAGATCATCCATGACATCAGCCAGTTAAACTTGTTAAACGCAATTAATCCTGAAGTCACTGAATAAGAAAAACTATATAGCTCCAGTGCTTTCTTCTAGCATAAATGGTATCACATGATTTTTCCAGATGAGACAAAGTTCCCTTACTTGATAAGTTGGATAGCATGTTTCATGAAAGATGTTCTAATAGAAACTAAATTTCAATGACAGATAATGGATACACTATAAAAAAGGAGGAGTTTGAAAAACATATAATTTAACACAGCATCTTTTGACGTAGGTAATGAAAAAGAGATCCTGGTGATAAAAGATTTGACATCGAAACCTGTAAATGAAGTCAAGGTAGGGAAAAGGGAGTACTATAAAGCCCTCTATGGATGTTCAGAAAAGCATCTGCTTTAACATCGGGCCCCATAACTTTGAGCAGCGAGGGAGACTTGTCAACCTGCAAAGCTTAGTTTGTTGACCTGTGGTCCATGACAAAACAATCGGTAAAAGTGTAAAACTTGATGATAAAACAATAACCAATGGCCCCAATGCATTGTTTCAAATAGTTCTAGTATAAATATGATTGTCCTTGCCTGATTTAAATGGACTGTAACCACCAGCTTTGACATAGATCGAGAGAAACTTGTAACTATTACCATCTAGGTTAATATTCTGACATAGAACAAATTTAAAAACTCTTGCGGAACAAGAAGTATGATAAAAATTTAAAAAATGTCAAGCTAGGAAGGAGGACTTCGGCAAGAAGATCACATACTGTATTCTGTTCTACTGTACACAAACACACAAACTTGGATGTACTGAAAAGGCTTGGTTGGTGAATATAATATTTTGGCAACTCTTCGCTGGAAATGTGAAAGGCTATTTTCGCAACTTTTCATTGGGAGCCTGGAAGGCCTTTGAAAGAATAATGGTTCACTACTTCATGAGAAGTTGCAAATGAAAGGAAAAAAATCCTTCAAATGGCCTGTCAAGCTACTGTGCCTAACTAAAAACCATTAAAGATTAACCAGTCCTCCCAACATGAAAGCAGAAAATGTTGAAATAGTTCATCATCCCCACAGACAGAGACAAATGAAGGGGGCTTGCAGACTTGCGTCCATATATTATCGACTGCTGTCTTTGATTTAATATCTTGAGAATGAAAATGATGGCAGATGAGGCAACAGACTTAGACCAAGACGAATGTGTATATGCTAAGAATCAATACAAGATAGTATAGCCATGAATAAGATGATTAATGGGTAAATGCTGAGAAACATCACAAGATAGAATAACCATTATCTTCTACTAGAGTAGTTAACCAGAATAATATCTCGCATTTGATAGGCACCTCTCTCAGAAGAGGATGATGATAAACTTGGTAAATAAAGTTTGAAAATCGAAGAATACAGATCTGCTCTTGTACCTGCAGGGGAGTAGACGGTCACACTAGTAGTAGCTAATATGAACAAACGCTTCGCGCATATGAGAGATAACCTACTGGAAGGGAATACAGTTGCAGAAAATACAGTAGGATGAATCCATCTTGAGTAATAACCTCTGGCAGAATTTGAATCTATAGCGTGAGGCCTGTAAATAGATTCCATTATGCAAATGAAAATACTTGAAATCGCACCTTTGCTGGACGTGTTCGTTAATCAGCGAAGATTGAAATAAGGAGTAGGATTCATCGAGATTATTTATCAAGCCTTATCAGCAGGGAAGCTAGTAGCCAACGGAATGCTAAAATCTTACATGATATAGATGTAATGCATTACTATGTGCTTTTGTATAGAGGATAGCCGAGGGCTCTTAGCAATGTGAGTGAACGA
>NC_090759.1:36744976-36765878 GCF_036898095.1 Palaemon carinicauda
CGTGTTTGTTGCGCAGTGTTCATTCCCGGTTAGGGCTTGCTGGTGTCGACATCTTGGAATGACTTTGAAGAAAGGTAAGGGAGTACTAAGGGTGTAAATTTGCAATTCATTTTCTTTATTTACTTCATTTAAAGGGTGTTTTCTTGGTCTTATGGTAGGCTATACATTCTTGAGTATTTTCCATATCATTGTATAACTGGTGTTTATAGTGGTCTGGTGGATTTCTTAAGAAAACTTAACAATAACGAAAAATATATGATAGAAATTAGACCCCATTTTTTTTCATAGCATATCTTGTGAAGGACAAAACTTTATATGTTTAGTGATTTAGACTTCATCCTGGAGCATGCCATTTACTGTACATGAATAATGCAGTTATTCACCAAGAATCAGTATCGGTATATCCTGTAAAGTTTGCCAGGTTAGTTAACCGTTAGAGATTTGCAGAAAGTTGAAATTGCAATTATCAATTAGCAGATGGTATCCAAATGGCTAATTGAAATTTGCAGGTAACCAATTGGGGTAAATTTTTACTTGGTACTTCGTAACTTTACTTTTGATTGAGATATTGGTTTCATTAGAGGAAAATGCAATTTTAACTAGGACATTAACTCATAATTGAATTGATCTTTGAAAATACACTATTTTGAATCCCATATACTACTGGTTGAAACCTATAATAATGAAATTAAAGATTTTATTAAAAATAATACCCATTTTGCTCTTGTCTAACCTATCCTAACCCCGCCCAGCTCAACCTAACCTAACGTAACATAGCCTAACCGGTAATAGTATACAACACTACGCTCTCCATTTACTCCAAAATAATGGAATCCTGCAGTTTTGATCTTCTTGCACAGTAATTAGGTGGTTATTTAAATTCTGGGAAAGCAATAATTAGCAAGATATGTTGAGGAAGGGGGAAGGGCTTATAAATAGAAAATAGCTCTGTTTCCTCACCAAACGACTTGGAACTGACATGTCAACAAAGTCATCGAAACAGGATTCGTGATGCCAGCGTACATTTGATATACTGTATATTCAAAATATACTTAATGAAAAATTGAGTTATTACTCAAAATTGTTGCTATTTGTAAATTGCATATTTTATGGACACTTTTGAGTAATTAATCCATTTTTAACTAAGCATATTTTGAATATACAGTATATCAAATGTATGCTGGCATCACGGACTTCTGTTTATGTACGCTGGCATCACGAATTCTGTTTGGTTGACTGTGTTGACATGTCAGTTCCGAGTCGTTTAGTGAGGAAACAGAGTTATTTTCTTTTTATAACCCCTTCCCCCTAACTCAACATATCTTGCTAATTATTGCTTAACCAGAATTTAAATAACCACCTAATTACTGTGCAGGGAGATGAAAACTGCAGGATTCCATTATTTTGGAGTAAATGGAGAGCGTGGTGTTGTAAACTATTACCGCCTAACCTAACCTAACCTAATTCACAACACAGGAGCCTCCTTTCACCCAGTTGTTAAGAAAAAGACAAAAGTGGTGCTTCTGTGGTAAGTTACTAATTGGAAGGGAATATAGGGCCCAACGTTTTATATTCTAAATCTCTCTGGTGTTTGTTTTCAATATTTGAATACGCAATATAGGTTCATTTTATTCATGGTAATAAAAGAAGGTTAGTGTAGAAACGTGTGTTTTATATAATTAGCCTGAGCATTGGAACTAGAAGCTAGTCTGCTTTGCGCGGTTGGTTTGAAAACGTCGCCCTGCTAGAATAATTATCGCGAAGCCGTGAGTATGCTATTTTTACTATTTTATGTGGATTTTTGTATCGTGGACAATTGAATCCACAAAAAGCAAACCCATAAATAAGGAGGTCCAACTATTTTGGAAAATATTTTGAAACTAATAATGGTTTTTACTCCGCTGTGGATTGCTACGCTTCCAAAAAAATCCATTCCTTAACTGCTTCTATATTCTGACAAGTTGTACATGTTGAGCTACGCTTGCCAACCCCAAGGGTCATTATTTTTCGGATTTGTTTTACATTCCCATGAGCAACAGTTGTTATTTCTTTAAAAACTTCTAATGGTTTTTTCTTCACCTTGGCTCATTGCGCTTGCAATAAAAGAAACTTTACATCACTGCTCGTATATTCTGGCAAACAGTACATGTTGGCTGTGCTCGTAACCCCCGTGGGTCATTATTTCCGGGATATTTTTTTTCATTTCACACGAGCAACAATAACTATATGGGTACTGTCTTGAAAACTTCTTAAAACGAAAACTGCATATAGTAACTTCCTTTACGTTCTTTTACGTTTTCTATGCCCCATTTACGATCCTTTACGCTATTCAGAAAAAACTGTATGACACATCTAACCCTAGTTGGAAAAGCAAGATGCTATAAGCTCAAGGGCTCCAACATGGAAAAATAGCCTAGTGAGGAAAGGAAATATGGAAATAGACAATATGAGAAATAATTAACAATCAATAAAATATTTTAAAATCATTAACAACATCAGAACAGATATTTCATATATAAACTATAAAAAGTCTTGTCAGCCTGTTCAACATGAAAACATTTACTGCATGTTTGAACTTTTGAAGTTCTACCAATTCAACAACCCAGTTAGGAAGATCATTCCACAACTTGGTCATAGCTGGAATAAAATGCTCTCCTGTCAGTATATAGCAAGCAGTTGTTGCTCATCTGCAAGACAGAAAAAAATAACCTCGGAAAATGACCCGCATGATGTGCGTGGGTAGGTCATCCATGTACGTTTGCCAGAACAGAGGTCCAGTGAGATTTAAAATAAGTTCATGAACGTGGTATAGATTATAGCCAATAATGTTACTTTAATAGTGATCGCACTAGGACTTGGTGCACAACCCATTCATGTGCCACTTGCCAGAACATAGGAGCAGTGAGATATGTTAATTTGCGAGTGAAGTGAGCCATGTCGGAGCAAAAACCATTTGAGATACATGATATAAATTGTAGGTAATTATGATACTTTAACATCCAGTCACATACATGAACCAGTAAATATCTGATAATCTAATTTCAAGCCAAATACATGAACCATATATTTTCCATAACCTTTTAAATGAAAAATTACATTCGCCATTTTGTGATAAGTACTCAAACATTCCGACCGCGATGCATTGCATAGAGTCTCTTCGTGTGTGCATCTCCCACTTTGGTCTTTTCTGTGCATCGTCAAGTTGTATCGTAAAAAACATGCCGTAAAAAAATTATGTAAAATACCTGTACATGTCCTGTGTGTTTATAGTAATTTTAGTATAAAATGTGATATGTACAATACTCTACACCACACACCAAACAAGTGATGGCTCAAGAGTTGCATCATGCTTTAGACTTAATGCGTAGAACTTTGTACGTAAATAGTTAGTGGTATTGTATTGACACTTTTTTTTTTTTTAGATTTTTATTATTAGAGCTATTGTTATCTTAATTATCTAAAATATTTTGTATACAGTATTGTACAATACTGTACACATATTTTATTTTGCAGTAGTAATGTAGATACAGTATAAGCTACATGCGCGACAAGTTTCAATGGTGAGAATTGACCTGACAAAAACAGCAATCACTTGCGTATTTTACCTTAGATAATTAGGCTGTACTTAAGATAGTCCCAACTGCGAATCGGCATGTTTTGTAGGTTTTCCCTCGCCACACGACAACACCTCATATCTCGCTGACTCGGCCGGAGGCTTACATCATCTCTCCTTGCGTGTGCATCTCCCACTTGTCATTTTTGTGCAATATCACATTATGATGTAAAATACCTTTGCATACCCAGTGTGTGTATAGTGATTTTAGTATGGAATGTGGTACATACATTACTCTACCCCATACTCCAAACAGTTGATGGTTCAAGAGTTGAATCATGCTTTAGACTTGCTGAGTAGAACCTTGTACGAAGACGGCTAGAAATGTTGTAAAGATGCTTTTTTTTTTAAATTTTTATTTTAGTATTTATTGTTATGTCAACTGCTGTACAATACTGTATACAAAAGCCTTTACAGTAGTAATGCAGGTATAGGCTATATGCCCAGTGAGTTTGAATGTTGTCGCGAGTCGACCTGACAAAAACAGCAATCACTTACAAGTTTTACCTTAACTAATTAGGCTGTACTGTATGGTAGTTCTGACCCGCAACCCTATGACACCTGGCATGTTTTGCTCTTCTTCCCCCTCTACACAACACAACGCCTAATCTCTCACTGACTCGGCCTGAGTCTTGCATTGTCTCACCTCGTGTGCATCCCCTGCTTCTGTCATTTTTATGCAACATCATGTTGTGATGTAAAAAGTGTTGTAAAAAATTATGTAGAAACCTGTACATATCCAGCGTGTTTATATTGATACTAGTGTAAAATTTAGTACATACATTATACTACCCCATGTGCCAAACAGTTGACAGTTCAGGAGTTGCATCATGGTTTAGACTTGCTACGTAGAACTTTGTACATGCAGTAGATGGTTAGTTATGTTTTACAGGTGTGTTTTTTATTTTGTTAGTGTTATTGTTATATTAAGTACTGTATAATAGTATATACAAAATACTTTACAGTAGTAATGCAGATATAAACTAAATGCACTGTGAGTTTAAATGGTGCGAGTTGACCTGGCAAAAACAGCGATCACTTATGAGTTCTACCTTAACTGATTAAGCTGTACCGTAGAATAGCCAGAACCGCGATCCTTTGCACCCAGCAACTTTTGCACTTTTTCCCTCTCCACACGACACAATACCTCATCTCTCACTGACTCGGCCTGAGCCTTGCATCGTCTCTCCTCGTGTGTGCATCTCCCGCTTCTTTCATTTTTATGCAACATCATGTGATGTAGAAAGTGTCATAAAATGTTATATACAAAACTTTACATATGCAGTGTGTTTTTAGTGATTTTAGTTTAAAATGTGGTACGTACATTACTCTACCCAATGCGCCAAACAGTTGATGATTCAAGAGCCACATCATGCTTTAGACATACTGCATAGAACTTTGAACATAAATGGGTAGTGGGGTTGTAAAATATTTTTTTCTTTTAATTTTTACAGATTTTAGTGTGTTCATTGTGTTGTTAGATAGGAGCAACTGTTTTATGTTGTTACCCTATATACTACATGTATCTATAAGTGTGGCGATGACCAATGTTATATGCGCCATAATCCTACATGTTCTGTACACTTATTGAAATGTGTTCATTCTTTAACACTATACTTATAAAGCAGTGGGCAGTGAGATGGTAGGTTAGGAATTAACCCACGCTAGGAAAGTAAGTATTCACCCTTCTAGCTTTTCATCCCTGTCTCCATTACTTAACCCAGCAAATAAGTTGGGTTGACTGTATTTCAAGGATGATTTATACTTTTGGATCAGCATCAATAGCTCTATAATAAACAGGAACGTTTATCAACTTAATCAATTAACAAAGTATATGAAATTACACCAAATTTCTTAACAGATTGAACTCTTCTCTTGGGGACGCATTCTTCTGACTTTAGTCATGCTAGAATGTGCAGAAATATTCAGTTGTTCTTAATGAGATAAAAACAGATAATGATTGTCTTACAAAAGACATAACTGGCTAAAGCCAATGCAAACAACGCACAGTAATACACCACCAGTCTCCCAAAAGTAAACAATATGCTTAGACAATTAAATGGTATTCACATTTTGTTTGTACATAAGTTATTTTGCCCTAGCCAATATTTTTCCTATAGAGAAAAATTCCCAAGTCTCCTGTTTCTTACTCAGATCCCTTATACAGTAATTGCTTTTAAATTGAGTGATGGTAAGAAAACTCACGAATGGGTGGTCTGCCCCAATATTCATGAGCATAAATGAATAAAACACAACATAACGAGTAGCGAAAATATATGGTTCGTGTATTTGGCTAGAAATTATAGTATTATATATTTACCTTTCTATACTTAATAAAGTCATCTTCCTCCCCATAGTTATCCCAGCATTAAGGGGTCGGTTGCTTGATGTGCCCTCTTTAAAGCCTTCTATCAAAGGCATCCTCTCCACCAAACCACTTCACTCCATAGCATCCTTCACCTCATCTCGCCATCCAATTCTCAGCCTCCCTCTGGATCTTCTCCCCGTAACTGGTCCCTCCCAAGCCCTCCCAACTCCCTCGCCACCATCCATCCTCAGTACGTGCCTGCACCATCTCAGTCGGGACACTTATCTTCTGTGTAATCTTTACCATACCTGGCATTCTTCTTATTTCATCTCTATTTCTATAGATACACTCCATCATTTACACAAGTTTCCAAATGGCTCCTTAAAATTTGCACAGTTCTCAACCTCGTCCTCAGCATTTTCAAGGATTTGTAATATCGCATCATCGTTCCGTGAATAATCTATTCTTCTCAGCCCTATCTGCCTTAGTGTTTATTTAATTCAACTTGATTTGCATGGTAATAGCTCCTTCAGCTACTGAAGTATATATTCTGGCATACCATTGTCAGGAATGTAGGAAGACTCCTATAACATTTTCTATTATGGTATACCAAATTATCTATTAATGATTTAGTTCAACTTCTGGCATATATTGCACTTTTGTGGGAAGATCATAGAAATTATTTTTGAGGAAGAACGGTCAGAGTTTATCATCCTTTTCCCTTTAGTTTTTTTGAGGTAAAAAAAAAAGTGTTGGGTATTTATTAGATATGTCGACAGTTATCAGAGTACTTCAAAAGTTCAGAGCTATTGGTTAACCAGATAAGGAAAAAAAAAAGTGACCACAAAAGCCCATAGAATATGTCAATAAGCTGGTTAGGCTGCAATAACATGCCAACAGTTGAATAAGACCACTAAATTTCCAAACACCATCAAGTAACTTAAAATGATTGTAATTGTTTAATTTTCTTGCTATTGGCAAGTTATTTGCATGCCCCCTTCTAACTATACTAGCCTCCTGGCTAGTACAGTGGCAACGCACTCGCCTAGCATTTTCATGGGACCATGAGTTTAAGCTGTTTACTGGGGAGGTCACTGCTGTGGCTAGGCATCACAGTGGGGGTTGAGCTGACGTCCTGGTGAGTATCTATTCTGATGGAATTGGAGCTGAAACCAGACACCTTTAACTTAAAACCAAACACGGCAAAACAGACAGGACAGGACTATTTTTTATGACGAATTACGTATTGGGACTTGGGAAGAAGTTTAAGTATCATGCTATTACAAAGTGAATTAACTGAGGGATTGTAAACATCTAGTAGCATATTGAAATGAGAGGGGCATCCCAATCAGCACATATGAACAATTCTGATAATTTATGCTTTCATTTGAAACTTTGTCCCACTAGTTAGTATTTTATATTCCTTGATTGGTCATTCTTCTCTATACAGTATCTCGTTTTTATTTTGATTCTTATTTTGCAGAGACAATAGAGCATAACCGCCTTTGAGTATAGTTCTTGCAAATACTTCCATAAGACAAACTGATTATCAAGCATTAGGTTGAAGGATATGTTTACCTAGTTATGTGATCATTAGAGTAGTAGCCCTATAGAATGAATATTGAACTGTTTACTGTTGGAGCTTATTGTATTAGAATTAATTTTATTTTATTTTCCGCAGGTTCTAAAAAAGTGACAAACCAAAAGCTGCTGAAGAAGCTATCTGTCAAGGTCCGGACTCATATCAACTGGAAACAGTGTCCGCTGGGATGTGCCAGTCTGATGCTGTAAAGGAGTGGTTGGTGCAACATCGCCGGAGCAAAGGCATAGTAGAAGAGAGGGACAGTGTACAAGAGGACAACAAAGTTGCAAATCTGTACAAAGAACACACCCTGCACAAATCAGTCTATCATCATAGTTGCTATGCAAATAACTAGAATCAAATTTAACATGTCCAAGACCGTTATGCATATGCATCATCTAATCGCCGTACAGTAGCCGTGTGCAAGGGTGTAATTCATCTTAGGCTTCCTTGGATATTTCGCTTCTAATTTTTTTTTTCATTGTTCACTGTAATCTAGTCTATGCAAAGGTGTATGTTTTTTATGAAACAAAGTATTATCACTATAATGTTATGTTAAACCATCTGTGCGCAAACTTTATAAAAGGTCAACTCTTCTGGTAGAAAGAAGGAGTTAGGATACCTTTATTATCGTTATATAATATCTATCTCTAGCACAGCTTCTTCTTTCTTCTCTCTTCTCTCTTTTTCCATTTCTATTTATTTCCAGCACAGTATATATGCAATAATCGTTATGTCAATTATCTCCATATTTATTTCGGGGTGTTCTCTTTTTATTTCTGTTTTTCCTGTCGTTTTAAATCTTAAAGATTTCCAATGTCTCTCTTGTTTGATATCCTGTGAATCAAAACTTCAAGATTATTCCTGAAAGCCTTAAAGTTATTACACCCAATGAAAAGGTTAAGATTAATATATAGTAAAGTGGATATTCGAGACACATGAGTTTATTGATAGATATAGTTGAAGGGAACTAGGAAAGGAGGAATTGTACCAAAGGTAATGCTTCAAGGGGTAAGAAATCTGAGATGGTGATCAATTATTTAGAACAGTGGTAGGAAACCTAACGTCAAGTCTAGACTTTATTTCCTTAAAATATTTAAGCAGATTAGTTTAAGATAGTATCTATTGGACAAGAAAAGTCTAGCTCTCCAATTAGGCATATCTTGCCAGTGCTGTTCAGTTTATTTTTAGGGGGTTGGGTAAAAAAAAATAAAGCTGATGGTTTAGTAAACAACACTTCCATAAGTATTGGTGGTATAAATATACTAGCAAAGTAAAAAGAAAAAAATTGATGTTTGCTTATACTCGTATGTACCAACATTACCGCCCTACTTCCTTTCTTGTTATAATCACCAATATTTGGCTGAACTGAAAATTCCAATTTAAAGTCCCAGTATTAGAAATGTTTCTCATATATTTTACGTAGACATATAGGGAACTAAGCTTTTACTTTTTATTTATTAAATAGGTTTACTTATTGAGCCAGCAACTAATCCATACTGTATATTAGATGTAATGGGAACCCTAGCGGAGCAGCTAATCTTTCTGGAAACTGGCATAAAAATTGGCACACACCTTGGAATTCCTCTTTTGGTGAAACATGTTACCTACCTGAAAGTTTCAAGATAGCCACCATTGTATTACAGAAATATTGCATTTCTCTATAAAATCACATAGACTTGTCCTATTTGAATAATCTCGATGTCAAGTCATAAATATTTCTTCACTGTAGAATCGAAATCTGGAATTATGTAGTTACCCACTAGCTTTCCAGTATCATAATTAGGGTAAAAATGCTCTTGCTATATACTCCGTCAGTCTATATTATTGGATGTATATGTTGTCAGTAGACCTATACTTGTTTGCCACATATTGTCTTGTTGCACGGATGAGTATTCTGTACTACATTCCTTCTAAACCTCACATCTGAAGCTATACATTACCATGCAGTTTAGACCAAAGTAGTAACAGTTTGATCAGCCTCATTAAGACTTTCATCCACACTGGGTCAGTTACTGGCAACTGTCTGTGATAGATAGAAGCTTAATCCAAACGATCTGCTACAGATCTCCTTGCTTGGTCTAGCCGCAGTTGGCAAAAGTGCATTTCTGGTTAGTGTACTATTGACTGATTCCAAATGCAGCCCACATGGTAGGCAGGACACTTCACGTGCTACTTCAGCACTACTCGGGTTAGAGGAATGGCTTCTGCTTTGAAGCAAACATTATCAACCTTGCATCAACAACAACTTCAGGTGTACTGGATCTGTCATACATCATGACCACAAAATTCTCAAATATTTCCAGGTCTATATTACCCACTACAAGTGGATACTGGCAGTGTGTGCTGAAGATACCAGAAGCCTCATCACAAACCTCCCAGGTTTTCCAAGCATACTTCTTCCCTTTCCTTCTATCACAAACTTGAATGTAGAAACCTAGCAGTCATGATCTTGCTGACCTCAAATGGTTTTACTCTCTTGTGTGAAGCATGCTGGGCAGACTTAAGTCACATATACTGGCCCACTTTTCACAGTAACATTTTCCAGCCACTCATATTCTCATATCAGTTGTGACTTCAGAAGATTGGTGTGTCACACCATCCTTTGGAAGAGGTTTATCATTTGTGAAGAAGGCATGCAATATATTGGGAAAGAATTCTTGAAGTTCTAGAACTGTCTTCACTTTCTGCTCTCTGTATGTCAGGTGTTCACGTTCTTCCCATTGTCTTCTTTGGATAGATGTTGGAAAAAAACGTAGGTTCCATAGAAAGTAATAGTTTAAGTTATGGTAGGATTGTGGTCTAGGTTATTGGACAGACCACCCCTTCCTTCATGTACTTTCTGTTCCATCTCCTAGCTGTGCAGACCACTGTAGCACCCTTCTGTATGAAATCTTGATGCCATTCTAGTTAAACATTTCCACCAACGTTCTTTTTCTGGTCTTAGTGTAGATGGACAGCCCCATGTAAATAAGGAATAGGGTCTAGGTCTCTGGAATGTATGTTGCTGCTGGTGTAGCATTTTACTGGAATAGCACACACTGCTCATCTTTTCCTGACTCTTTAGTTTCTTCTTGTTGAACATATGGCGAGAACTTCTGTTATACTGTGCCTTGTTCCTCCTCAGAGTCAGAGTTTCCTCAATGCCACCTCTATCGTCAAGTCTGACTGGATCCAGAACCATAGACATCTCATTTATTGTGTGTAAGAGGGGAATATCAGACGATCTTGGTGTAGCCATCATGATCTTGTGGTGGTTGTGCATGCAGTGATTTGAGCTCTTCATTTTCCTACTTCTGGCCAAGGCAACACTAGTTCCAGTCAGTTAGGAACTTAGACAGTCCTGGATCTGTATTTGCCACCCTGGTGAATCGTATTCAAAGTATCATAGTTTGATATATAATCAGCATTCATTGAATCAAGAGTTTTTTTGTTTTTTTTTTTATAATATTGATCACAACCCAGCACAATAAAGAATGCAATACGACTAGGTTCAGTAATAAAAAACGTGATCTACACCTAGCTCAATATTAATCTTATATGATCAAGTCCCGTGCAATCTGTACACCGTCAAAGTAACGGAAAGCAAAGCAATGTAAAGCAAAGCAATGTAAAGCCCAGATAGCCTTGGTTTGGCTCTTCTTCCCTGGCAGACCCTGCCATTTCAAGTGCGGCTACACAATTAAACATGCTTGCTTGAGGGTGCACTTGGGCACACTGTTCTATCTTATTTCTCTTCCTTTTTTTTAAGAGTATAGTTTATGTATGAAAGATCTAATTCTATTTTCTTACTATTCTTAAAATATTTTGATATTTATTACTTTGCTTATAGTTTATCTTGTTTCTTTTCCTAACTGGGTTATTTTTCCCTGTTGGAGCCCTTGGACTTATACCATCTTGCTTTTCCAACTAGGGCTATAACTTAGCTTGTAGTAATAATAATACAGTACCTAACTGATGTGGGGCTTATTAGACAATATTTGGAACACTAGACTAATTATTTAGGTATACTGTTCTCTGTTGATACTGAGCTATGCTAAACTTTACTCACAATAGTGATGTTATCCAGCATACCCTGCTTGTGCGTTAACATCAGCACTGTTAGCGCAAGGAAGCAAGGGAGTTACTCCGTGGACACAAATTTGGATTCCACATAGTAAACCATGTGTGATTTGGCACAAAGATCATTCATATAGGACAAGTCTTTGTGATTGTATAGCGAAATGTCATATTTCTGTATATGCAATGGTGTCCATTTTGAAAAATGGCTGCAAACCTGGATTTTTAGGTGGCTAATTGGTTTTATCAGGGGAATCCCTGGGGAGAGAAAGTGGAAAATTTGGTGTTTGTTTCCAGAAAAGAAAGATTTTCCTTAAAATTTACTGTTATCTGCTCCAATCACAGGTTAAGTCGAGGCGTGCTAGATGTTCAAGGGAAGCATCATGAACAGAATAATTTCGAATGTATGTGAAGGGAGTCACTATTTTATAACTTACTGTTGCTGGGTATCATATAATTTCTCTCTCTCTCTCTCTCTCTCTCTCTCTCTCTCTCTCTCTCTCTCTCTCTCTCTCTCTCTCTCTCTCTCTCTCTCTCTCTCGCCAAAAGAAAATTATGATTTTCAAAATTTTTAATTGTTTAGGAGATTTATTTCCAATAGTGTCATTAAATCTAATGTCTAAACCGTATCAAACACATTTTATTAATTATTAAATATATGTATTTTTCAACTTGAAGATTTCATCTAATCTGGTTACATAATATTCAAAATGTTTATTTGCATTACCATATTCTATTCATTCTTTTCCATCCCATGAAAGGGCCTTTGTATTTCAAAATATAAAGCCCTGTCCACACGATCGTGCATGCCCGATGGGCAAACAGTGATACCAGACCACAATAGTTAGTAAGAATGAGGATTAATGACGTCAGAAGCGGGAAAACCACAGACATGGATCTGGCATCATGCAGTGTTGCCAGATCCCTGCCTTTAGTTTTCCCGCTTCTGACATCATCAACCTTCATTCTAACTAATTATTGTGGCCTGGTATCACTGTTTGCCCGTCGGGCATGCTCGATCGTGTGGACAGGGCTTTAGAATGACAGAATTTATATCAAAAAGGATGAAATCTCTTCCCTGCTGGTTTTAAGCTTTGCATATTCTGTATATAAAAAAGTTTATAACAAACTTGCACTCTACAATGTAGCCTATATAGTTAATAACAGTTCAAACTACAAATATTCTACAAAGGAATATTGTATCAAAAGATCTTGTGAAAGGATTATTCATTTCATAATTATTCGAAAGGATAAGTTTAACAGGAATAGTTTTAAATTAACTTTTAAAGAGTATTTCTCAAACTAAGTGTTCTACCGGTGTTTTAAATGTAAAACTTCAAGATCACTATTGAAATTCTTAAAGAAATAGTTATACACATCAAAAGGGTCAGGGTTACTATTTGGTAAAGAGTTTATATCGGACACATTTGGTTCTTGGTATGTAAAACTTTTAACTAGGAATGGAGGAATTGTACCTAAAACATTGATTCAGGAGTAAGAAATCTCAGGTCGTGGTCAATACTTTAGAACAGTTGGATCAGTCATGATAGGGAAGCTCAAAGAAAGGAAAATGAGGCATTTCTTAAAGTGATTTGGTGAATCCTTGTGAGAAATCTTTCATCATAGCAATATTGAGAAATCAGAGCGTAGTGTGTTGGTAGAAATTATCATTTTCAATAATAGAGATTGTAAATTTCAAACGTATTAGTAGTAGTATTAGTATAGGTAAAATTGTTTTCCATAATTGATAAGAATAACTTCATATGAATAGGATAGGAATTTCAAAAAATTCAGGCCTAATTATATTAATTTTTACAAATTAATATAGCAAAGCAGATATTAAATGCTTAAAACCAGTATCTTGAAGGTGAAATACTTTGTTTTATCACTTATGATTTTATGATAAATATTAATTATCAAGACCTAATTGAGATAGATGTTTTTATTACTTATGATTGTACATTCGTTAATGATTATTTCAAATATTTTGTTGTTAATATGTTACTTGAAAAGGTCCATTGCATAAGAAAATTGGTATGAACGAATATATTTGAGGATACAAAAGCAAGGGTCCTATATGGTAATTTATAGCAAAAAAAAAGGCACATTTCCTTGCTAATGGTATAACTAGATATATCAAACAAGTAAAGGTAGATGCCATAGCATTTGGATCTCAATGTATAGTCATTTGGGCAACTGACTACCTAAGTCACATCCTAGGTCCATAGAGAGCTGGAAAGGGTTTAATTGTAATATTGAGTACATGATATCTGAACAGCTCGTTAGATTCAATTTCTTTATCCATAACAGAAATGAGACATGTGCTATCCCAAGGTTTAGCCATATCTTAAGATTGATTGATTGATTTGAAGGTTTTCTGTCAGGACGCCAGAAAACTTAAAATCAATCTCTATCTTGAAATTTGGTCAATTTTTCAAAACTGATAGAAAGGCGAGACTAGTCTTACATGAGACAGCTTGACTCAGAACAACCTTTGTTCTGTGAACTTATTTCCTAAAGAAACAAACTTATTTGATATGCAAAGGCTCATATTGCAAATATTGATACTTAAAAGCATCATTAGACAGACTGTGTGTACCTGTACAGGTCAAATGGGGTATATCTAGTAATAGTTTACTGAATATGTTTTTCCGAGTCAAGCTCTTATATAAGACTGGTCTTGCCTATCTTATTTCAATTTTGAAAATGGACAGAATCATAGGCTTTAGCGTTTATGGAGTATATTAAAAATAACTTCCTTGTGTTAGTCAGCATTGCACAACTTGGAAGTCTCATTTCCTTTATGAATGAAGAGTTTAACTCTTATTAGCTATTCAAGTATCTTGTTTACCTATTTTCCCAAAGAAGATTGAACACAAGATACTTGAATGGGTAATTAAGAGTCAAACTCTTCATTCATAAAGGAAATGAGACTTCCAAGTTGTACAATGCTGACTAGCACAAGGAAGTTTTTTTTTTTTTTAATATACTCCATAAATGCTAAAACCCAAGATTCTGTTCATCTTCAAGATTGAATTAGATAGGCAAGACCAGTCTTATATAAGAGCTTGACCCGAAAAAAACATATTAAGGAAACTATTACTAGATATACCCCATTTGACCTGTACAGGTACACACAGCCTGTCTATTGATGCTTCAAGTATCAATATTTACAATGTGAGCCTTTGCATATCAAATAAGTTTTTTCTTCAGGAAATAAGTTCACAGAACAAAGGTTGTTTAGAGAGTCAAGCTGTCTCATGTAACACTAGTCTCGCCTTTCTATCAGTTTTGAAAAATTGCCCAAATTTTAAGAGATTGATTTCAAGTTTTCTAGCATCCTGACCGAAACCATCAAATCAATCAATCAATCTTAAGATATGGCTAAACCTTGGGATATCACATGTCTCATTTCTGTTATGGATAAAGAAATTGAATCTAATGAGCTGTTCAGATATTTTGTACTCATTATTACAATTAAACCCTTTCCAGCTCTCTATGAACCTAGGAGGTGACTTTAGTAGTCAGTTGCCCAAATGACTAAACATTGAGATCCCAATGCTAGGGCATCTACCTTTACTTGTTTGATATATCTAGTTTATACCATTAGCAAGGAAATCTGCCCTTTTTTTTTGCTATAAATTACCATATAGGACCCTTGCTTTTGTATCCTCAGATATATTCGTTCATACCAATTTTCTTATGCAATGGACCTTTTCAAGTAACATCCATTATATATAATAAGATATTTGAAATGATCAGAAATCTGACTTCCTTTACTTCGTTTTCTATATGAAATTGCCATATGAAACATATTTCAGGTAACTTTCATTTTAACTGGTTTGCATATTTTCACTATGAATAAACATTGTAAATTTGTATCAACATAAGAATTCAGAAATAAAAGGCATATGAAAGGTAAAATACTTTATTTTAGTTTCCCCTCGTATAAGAAAAGAAAATGGGAAAAAAGAAAACGAGAATTTAAAATAATAAGAAAAATAAAAAAAAATACAAGGTCTGGGTATTGTCCCTATACTAAACCTCATATGGCAGAGTGTTCTCCCTAAACGCCCCCCTACCCCTTCGAACACCAGCAAATGCCGTATTCCCCATGGAAAATGGACCAAAAGTCTCATGAAATAGTCCTTTCTCCTAACTAGCCACTTGTCCATTTGGACTGTCATTGACTCCCTATATACAGAGTTCGTTCACCCCCCAACTGGGGTGTTGAGAGCAGTAGTCCCAGTGTTTCATGAATATAAAGTAGAAAGTCAAGATGGCCGAACTGTATCCGGTAATTCATTTTGGACCAAAGTCAACTGATTAATTCAGCTGTCTGTCTAGCAGGATCTTTCCTGACTAAAGTCATGATAATAACGTTATTTCCATTAGTTGTTATTCCTCAAAAACCTCTTATTCAATTTTAGGTACAAAGGTATACCTATATATGCAATGCAAACTTTCTACTTAACGCAATATGGCTGAAGAAAATATTTGAAAATTGTTATAGACTTTTATTGTAGAATATTAAATGTCAAACATGATACAGGTTTCTTTATAAATAGTTATAATTGAAGTACATACACTATGAAGTCAATGACACATATCAAATTCACGAAAACCCCATTTTCTGAAACTTTCAAACGGCCGTAAATCAAAGAAAACTTAAACGTTTGTCATTCATTAAGTGCAAGAATTGCCTAAGAAAGACTTAGGCGAGTCACCCTTCAATGAATGACAAGACATCCCGTTTTCTTCGTTTCTCTGGACAGTGTCCGTTTTCTCTATTCAACAACTGTAGGCGCGTTCGAAGCTCAGCATTTGAGGTTACATCATGATAGTGCAAGTAAATAGTGCTTTCTCTAATAGAGATATAAAATTATCAATAAAAATAAAGAAGGAAATGGAAAGCCCACCAAGGCCAACCCCTTTCCCACCTAGTAACAGAAACTTAATGCAAAGTTTACTTCTGAAGAAACAAAGTTACTAGGCCCTTGAATGCTTTCCTTTTCCTTTTTTTTTTTTTTTCTTTTTTTTAATATTTATTGATAATTTTACAAACAATGATACCAGGATTGTGATTTAAAATACTTCAGGGATAGTTTGAAGTTCTTCTTTAGTTAAATGGGTAAACATTTATATCTTAAATTACATTATTATGAAGCAAATTCCAGCCAGTATAAAATTACGTTAATTCAATGACACATGAAAAATTATACACTAAAACAAGAAAAATCATTATCAATATCATATCCTGAATGGAAAACAAACTAAAACCATAAATAAGTAAGTCATTTTCGAATCGTTTGTGCAATTTCAGAACGATCCATTACTACAGACACCTGAAGCTCTCTCAAAAGCAGACAAGATTCACAAATGCCAAGTTGCCTCCCTGTCTCGCCCCATTTAATGCACATGATTGAGTCAGGTAAAAGAGAAGAGCCGTGCAAGACTACTGCCCTGACCACCCTTGCTACTCCTCCCAGCAGACAGTCAGATCGGACCGAAGTACACATTCGTCTTACACGTGGACACCTGAATCACTTTACTGTGTAATAGAGTTTTCAAATACAACCCTTTGGGAAAAAACAACGTTGGAAAAAGTCTGAACTGAAACAGTATATGAAGCTAAAGACATTAATTCTAAGCAAGACACTATGGTTTTTTACATGACCCTGACTAAAAAAAAAAAATGAAAAAAAAATTACATAACCCCGACTAAAAAAAATGAAAAAGAAAAGGAAAAAAATAATTACATAACCCTGACTAAAAAAAAAAAAGAAAAATAACATTACATAACCCTGACTGAAAAAACAGGAAAAAAAATTTCAAAACCCTGACTAAAAAACAAAAAGCATCAACTTATTTTCGTAAGGAGATAGACAGTGTTATGAAACACAGGTGTAATTAAATATTTACATACAGTTCAAGGTAAATTGAAACCTGAAACACTATATGGAGCTAACGAGACAATTCTACACAAAACAATATAGATTTTACATAATCCTGACTAAAAATATCCTAGTGGGAAAATTAATTTACTTTTGTAACCAGATAGTGTTATGAAACACATAAATATAATTGAATATTTACATACAATTTAAGGTAGATAAATTTATTTCCAAGTTGATATAATTCATAACATAGGCCTACAATCAATGCCCTAAAAAATATGCAAGACTGTTTGATAGAACCAGAACACAGCCTTTAAGAAATTGAGTAAAGTGCAATTATGTCCTACACGCCTATGGATTTAAAATAAATTAACCTCACTAGATACTATCCTGTTTGTAATCCATTAATATATAATTATCTTTTAACTCTAAAATGCAATCCTTAGCTTGTAATATCCTTTGAGATCCTCAGCTTATGATCCCTTACTACAATCTATTATCCTTAGCACATAAGCCTTTAATATGCTATCATTAGATTATATCTATTTATAATGATATCCTTATCTAGAATCTCTTACTATACTATCTTACATAAGTCCTTTTATAGTTTATATATCAAATATCTGTTTTAATGTTGTTAATGTTTTTAAAATATTTTATTTTAATTTTTCATTACTTCCTATATCGTTTATTTTTTTTCCTCATTTCCTTTCCTCACTGTGCTATTTTTCCATGTAGGAGCCCTTGGGTTTATAGCATCTTGCTTTCACAACTAATAGAGGAACACAGGACCAGCCATTATGACTTCTATACTTGTTAATAAAAATCAAAACGTCAAACTCAAATTTCTATGAAAAATAGTAAAAAAAAATGGTTACCATTTCTTTCTTGTATCATTAATACCTCAAAAATGAAAAATAAGGATAAGAATTTGCTCTTCAAAGATTTTTTTATATACTTACAAAACTCAACTTTAAAATTAAAAAAACATAGATATCTCAGAAAATCTATATTATTCAATGGATTTTTTTTTTCATTTTAATCAAGCTATTTAGAAACAATGCAAATATTTCATTAGCTTTGCTTACTGAAGTTGAAGATTTTACTCGCAGAAAATAAATACGTTTTTAGAAAAAACTTGAGTTTGATTCTTGCCAAAGGGCTGACTGAATGGCAATTGTCCTTCCTAAATAGGTAGAGAGACTCGATCCCCTTTTCATATAGTTCAGTGAAATTTCTACAAAAGCTACGCTATATAAGTGATTATGGAAAAGCCTACCTAATTCTATACTAACATCTGCCATCCTTCAGTGAAATTTCTACAAAAGCTAAGCTATCTAAGTTACAATGCAAAAGCCTGCCTAATTCTATATTAAAATCCGCAGTCCTTTTTCACACAGTTCCGTGAAATTTCTACTAAAATTACGCTACTTAAGTTACAATGCAAAATCCTACTTAATCCTATATTAAAACCTACAACCCTATATTAAAACCTACAACCCTAATTTATACCTATCTACGTAAAAAAACAACATCTAACATAACTTGTTTAACTTATTTAAGTAAACACTGACAGAAGAACTTAACTTCCCTCGTCCACCTTGGGACATGAGCCCTTAAGAACAAAACGAAAAAAAAAAAAAAAAACAGGAATCTAACACCAATAACTAAATTCCAACATTCCCACATTCCATGCAGTGGAATTCATAACTCTCACAGCACAAAATCCTCCCATTCAATACTTGCAAATTCTCATCACAATTATAGCAGACGCTAAGCTACGTCAATGAAGGAGTCATATTTTAAAATCGAGGAACTTTTCATGATCAAGTGTCTACGGAAAGGGACGATTCTTCCCTGATTTTAATCCTTTTTGCTGTACTGATGTGCAAAAATAACCATCTTCGAAAATATAAATGGCCTTATAAACAAAGCTCATACTAATAAGGTATAATGAATCTTGTAATTCGTGTTTTTTAAGAAGGAGATTATATTGAATTTCGGAATATAATCCAGCGCAGGGGCCTATGAGGCCCTTCAAAAACCAAAGGTGGATGATTGGTAGCAGGAAAGGAGGATGTAAAGTTTAAGAATATAAAGAAAAGCTGCCTAGGCCGTTGTTAAGTAATGCCTACAGAGAATCCCGTGAGGTGTACTGATGGCACTACCACGCCACTGATTTTTGAGGAGAGAGAGACGAGAGAGAGAGAGAGAGAGAGAGAGAGAGAGAGAGAGAGAGAGAGAGAGAGAGGAGAGAGAGAGAGAGAGAGAGTACCACGCAACTGATTTTTGAGAGAGAGAGAGAGAGAGAGAGAGAGAGAGAGAGAGAGAGAGAGAGAAACGTGTTACACAATTTCACAAACTCCTGGAACAAAACCGTAACAATATCCAATTGCCCATAATTTTTATTCCTTTTGCTGCTCAATTAATATTCTGAACGTAATCTTATTCTTTATTTTATACTCAACCTTCTCTAGCCCGGGTGACCTCTAATGACCCCATAAATGCAAAAAAAAAAAAAAAAATCTAAATCAATTTTAACCTTAAAAGGTTCAATGTTTGAAATAATGACTTTCCATGTCACAAGTGGATGCTCTTTTATAGCAACATTAAAACATTAAGAGACATTCAAAAGACAACATTCAATTTATAACTGCAACATTTTACATTACACCTTCCTTCAATTTGAGAAGTTTTCATTTTTCAGTTTTTCATTTCATTGGCTACGTTAGAGCTTAAGAGGCATCCTTTCAAAATAAAATATTCATTGCAAATAGTAAGGATTTTAATTAATTTTGATAATTATCCATGATCTGCATGGAATGTACTCGAATCATTAGAATACTAGTCAAAGCTTAATACTTTCAAATAGAATAAATGGATTTTCCCTTATTTCAATCAATTAGAATATTAAAAACTGGCTTAAAAATCTAACATTGCAAGAGGCCCCTTCTAGCTAATAAGGTCGGAGTTTTTAATTAATTTTAATACTTATCCATGTTCTGCATGGGAGGTACTCGAATCATTAGAATACTAGTCAAAGCTTAATAGTTTCAAGTAGAATAAATTGATTTTTCCTTTATTTTAATCCATTAGAATACTAAAAAACTGGCTTAAAAATTTACCATTGCAAGAGCACCTTCTAGCTAAAAAGGTCGGAGTCTGACGAACCAAAGTTAATAAACTACACCGATCCAGTGTATAATTGAATAAACTTACAATTTCTATACATTGTCCAAATATCTAACCATAGAAATAGTATATGGATTAAAATGGTGGAAAGTGAATTACGAATTATCTATATCTAGGGCATTAACGAACTTTTGAATACAAAATTTTTTGTGAACTTTGCTGGTTTAAAATACCTAATACGTCTCTTACAATGTTAGGAATTTTCCTTAAGAAAGGATAGTGTTTAAAGATAGGAATATTTCTGCACATCA
>NC_090759.1:36766378-36783878 GCF_036898095.1 Palaemon carinicauda
CATCAGTATTGCTTTAAGTAAAAAATGCCACTCAGAAATCAACGCATCTTTAAAACTCAGGTTATGAGGATATATATAATCTTTTTTTTTTAAATTGAACTTTCAAACGAACATGAATTTAAGGAAATTTTAGGAAAAAAACCATGCAATTAAACTATGCCAGGAAACTTAACATTAAACCACATGAACATACACACACAAACAAACCACACATACACACCCATCTGGACAGCTTTCACATTAACAAGATACTCGAAAACGTATTACACAATTCGTGTAAAAATGATTCCAGTGTGGTTTATCCCTCCTTCATGTCATGGGCACAAACGAGACGAGACAAGAGACAAAATGGAATTTATGAACCGAGCTGTGCACCTTTTCAGAGAGCCCAGGTATCTCGCCATAATAGAAAGTTCTGAAATGCAAGACTCGAAAATGACCCTCTTACTTAATTCCTTGAAACACTTACGTTACGTACATATATCACAAATCTTTAACATTCTAATTATACTCGAACTGGAACTTTTTCCCACCTCCAAAAAATGTAAATAACAATTTCCTCTGATTACACATTAACTTCAAAAAGATCATAAAACATGTCTGGAGCACATTGAATCACAATCCTTTTACATTAGACTTCACACTACTTACATCACACAATTCATGATAAATTTGATATTTTTGTCATTGATACAAGTGCATAAAACTTTGCTAAAAATTAGAATTATATACCAAAACCTGTACATTTGACATTATAACCTCCTACAATGCAACCTTCTTAAACATTCAGAAAAACTTGATTTTAATATCCTTTTTAAAAAATTCTCAAATCTGATAATCCATTACAACTTAAAGAATTTGAGGTTTTTTGAGTAAGGTAAAAATGGCATAACACAATTATTTTTCATGACTATAGCTGTCAGGATAAAACCTGCTCTGACAAGACAGCTGGATAAATAAGCAGACTAATATCCAACACCTTTACCAAGACAGGCTATCGGCCTTTGACAAGTACAATATATTCAAGTCAACACATTGAGCTACAGCTCTCAAGACACCAGTGGAGGAATGAACAAGCTCTGTACATGGGAAGTAAATAACAGTCCAAATGAACAAGTGGTTACTCTAGTTAAGATCAGAATCTACCCCATGAACCTTTTAGGTCATCTTATGCTGAGGAATAAATTGGCAAAAGCTGATGCTCAAAGAGGAGGGGGGCAGAGGAGAACTCATCAGCCATATGAGGCGAGAGTTATTAGTTTTTTTTTTATAACATTTCCAAATTTGGGATAAGGAAGGATCAAGGATGGGGAATGGGAGATCTGAAATCGGAGGCAAGCATCAGGATGGATTAAAAGAGAACTTCTGCAGAATTTGACCTTATTGGAAAATGAAGACAAAATCTCTATTACTTTCAATAATTAACATGGTTTTCCTCAAGGTATGCTCATGTATGTAGCAACAGAGAGAGGAGAGAGAGAGAGAGAGAGAGAGAGAGAGAGATTGACTATATAACCAAGTACCTGAAACTATTGTCTCTGAGAGAGAGAGAGAGAGAGAGAGAGAGAGAGAGAGAAACTACAACAGAATTTAACCTTATTGGAAAATGAAGACAAAATCTCTATTACTTTTAACAATTAACATGTTATTCCTCAAGGTATGCTCATGTAGCCACACACAGAGAGAGAGAGAGAGAGAGAGAGAGAGAGAGAGAACTACTACAGAATTTAACCTTATTGGAAAGTGAAGACAAAATCTCTATTACTTTTTAACAATTAACATGTTATTCTTCAAGGTATGCTAATGTAGCCACATAGAGAGAGAGAGAGAGAGAGAGAGAGAGAGAGAGAGAGAGATTGACTATATAACCAAGTACCTGAAACTATTGTCTCTGAGAGAGAGAGAGAGAGAGAGAGAGAGAGAGAGAGCTACTACAGAATTTTAACCTTATTGGAAAATGAAGACAAAATCTCTATTACTTTAAACAATTAACATATTATTCTTCAAGGTATGCTCATGTAGCCAAGGAGAGAGAGAGAGAGAGAGAGAGAGAGAGAGAGATTGACTATATAACCAAGTACCTGAAACTATTGTCTCTTCGAGAGAGAGAGAGAGAGAGAGAGAACTGCTACAGAATTTAACCTTATTGGAAAATGAAGACAAAATCTCTATTACTTTTAACAATTAATATGTTATTCTTCAAGGTATGCTCATGTAGCCACATAGAGAGAGAGAGAGAGAGAGAGAGAGAGAGAGATTGACTATATAACCAAGTACCTGAAACTATTGTCTCTGAGAGAGAGAGAGAGAGAGAGAGAGAGAGAGAGAAACTACTACAGAATTTAACCTTATTGGAAAATGAAGATAAAATCTCTATTACTTTAAACAATTAATATGTTATTCTTCAAGGTATGCTCATGTAGCCACATAGAGAGAGAGAGAGAGAGAGAGAGAGAGAGAGAGAGATTGACTATATAACCAAGTACCTGAAACTATTGTCTCTTCGAGAGAGAGAGAGAGAGAGAGAGAGAGAGAGACTGACTATATAACCAAGTACCTGAAACTATTGTCTCTTCTCTAAACTAGTGGCTATTAAGATGCCTGTAGTTTATATCCAATCGGTTTTGTAACTATAAAAAATCCCCATTTATCTACACAAACACATGTCTCCCATATTTTCCCCTCCTCCCTTTACATAAATAGAACTTTTATTGACCTGGGGAATTATCTTTTCATCTAACCTTACCAGTTCACTGCATAAGATTTTATTTGTGATCAGCTGGTTAGTAAGGGCGCCTTCTACAAAAGATCCTTTCTAACATCTGTCAACTGTCACACCATTCAGATTCTTTTATTTCTTGCAATATTTATTTTTGTTCATCTATAAAAAAAACAAAGTTTAACTGAGCTGGACTCTGACTCTACCTCAATTCGACAATCTTTCATGAAATGATCTTTATTTCTCTTATACTAACATCAGAAAATAACTTTATATTTATCACTTCTATTAACCGATATACCTAACATTTGCTTACATTGTCTATTATCCTTCCAGGCCATTTCCCGTGCCCAGCTGCAAACTGGGAGATACCCCTCCAGTTAAAGCGTAGTAAGAGACATGAGATTGAACAGAAGAATAAAAGGTAGCAGGGGAGATACCCCTCCAGTTAAAGTGTAGTAAGAGACATGAGATTAAACAGAAAAATAAAAGGTAGCAGGGGAGATACCCCTCCAGTTAAAGTGTAGTAAGAAACATTAGATTGAATAGAAAAAATAAAAGGTAGCAGGGGAGATACCCCTCCAGTTAAAGTGTAGTAAGAGACATGAGATTGAACAGAAAAATAAAAGGTAGCAGTGAGTTAAAATACTAAAAACTATGGAAAGATCATTAAGTAATGCCTACATTGTACTGCAGGAGGGACACTGAAAGCATTAACCCCCAGGGGGGGGGGGGATAGTATAATTTATTTCATATCTATCCTTTCAATAACTTAAATCCTATGACCTTTTAATGACCTGTCCATGACCTTGTTCAGTGGACGGTCATTGACCTACATTCTATTACTTTCTTTAACATATAATCTACTAGTTTTATTAGAGAGAGAGAGAGAGAGAGAGAGAGAGAGAGAGAGAGAGATAATGTTTCAAAGCAATGTTGAATGTCAAAAGGAGAATAGGCATTGGGACAAAAATTAAAAATGATCTAATTTGTTTTCTCCTTAGAAAACATAGAATTATAAAAGGGGGGTATATATTGTTTTTAGTATAAATTAACCAAAACTTAATCATTGTAATGATTTTACCTTAGCAATATACAAGAGATTTGCCTACTATATTTTTAATATTTACTTATTTAATAAACAGAAGGGGATAAAATAAATTCCTCCCCAGTTTTGAGGTCGTTTGACAAAGTTAAGGTGTCACATGTAAACAACATACCTTGAATTCCATTGATGCAGAAGTTCTCTTTTAAATATCTAGAAAAAATTAATCAGTAGATATGCATAAACCCTAAATCCTCAATTACAAAGATAATGCAAATTAGATATTAATTCACATACTAAATGTCAGATAACTCTGGAGCTTGAAGATTGACAAGAAAACTGGAACCTAAAGAATTACAGGAAAACTGGAACCTAGAAGTTTGACAAGAAAATTGGCCCCTAAAGATGGACAAGAAAACTGGAACTAAAAGATTGAAAAGAAAACTGGAACTCAAAGATTGACAGGAAAACTGGAACCTAAAAGTTTGACAAGGAAACTGGAACCTGCATATTGACAAGAAAACTGGAACTAAAAGATTGAAAAGAAAACTGGAACTAAAAGATTGACAAGAAAACTGGACCTTGAATATTGACTAGGAAAATTGGGTCCTAAGTTTGATAATGAAACTGGAACCTAAAGATTGACAAGAAACTGGAACCTAAATATTGACAAGAAAACTTGAAGCTTAAGATTTACAAGAAAACTGGGCACTAAAGATTGACAAGAAAAATGGAATTTAAAAGATTGAAAGAAAATTGGAACCTGCAGATTGAGAAGAAAACTGGGCCCTAAAGATTAAAAAAAAAAAATTGGAACCTAGAAATTGACAAGAAACTGGAACCTACAGATTGACATAAAATCTGGACCTTAAAGATTGACAAGAAACTGGAACCCAAAAGATTAACAAGGAAGATGTAGAAGAAACTAGACAAAAAAAAATCTCTTGAAAACAAGGAGTAATTAAAAAAAAAAATACTTGACCAAAAAAAAAAAAAAAAAAAAAAAAAAAAAAAAAAAGGAGAACAATGAGTGACATGGAATAATGAATCCAACGAGTACACAAATAACTCCTTTGACCAAGGTTTGCAGCGGATATCTCCATGCACAAAGAATTGCTTTAAATAATTCCATAGGGAATGTAGTGTTCCAAATATTTTGATAAGATCAAGAAATGTCACAGGTAACTTCATTAATCAATGAGTGTCAAAGTAACCCCATAAAAGCGCTCTAAACAACATTAAAGACGAGTGTCCAAAATAACTTCGAAGACCAAGAAGGGTCACAGCTGATTGGACCAAGGAATGAATCCTAAATAACTCTATGAAATGTCACAGCTGATTGGACCAAGGAATGAATACTAAATAACTCTATGAAAGGTCACAGCTGATTGGACCAAGGAATGAATCCTAAATAACTCCATGAAGGGTCATAGCTGATTGGACCAAGGAATGAATCCCAAATAACTCCATGAAGGGTCATAGCTGATTAGTCCAAGGAATGAATCCTAAATAACTCCATGAAGGGTCATAGCTGATTAGTCCAAGGAATGAATCCTAAGTAACTTCATGAAGGGTCATAGCTGATTGGTCAAAGGAATGAATCCTAAATAACTCCATGAAGGGTCATAGCTGATTGGACCAAGGAATGAATCCTAAATAACTCCATGAAGGGTCATAGCTGATTGGACCAAGGAATGAATCCTAAATAACTCCATGAAGGGTCATAGCTGATTAGTCCAAGGAATGAATCCTAAGTAACTTCATGAAGGGTCATAGCTGATTGGTCAAAGGAATGAATCCTAAATAACTTCATGAAGGGTCATAGCTGATTAGTCCAAGGAATGAATCCTAAATAACTCCATGAAGGGTCATAGCTGATTGGACCAAGGAATGAATCCTAAATAACTCAATGAAAGGTCATAGCTGATTAAACCAAGGAATGAATCCTAAATATTTCAATGAAAGGTCATAGCTGATTGGACCAAGGAATGAATCCTAAATAACTCCAAGAAGGGTCATAGCTGATTGGACCAAGGAATGAATCCTAAATAAACTCCATGAAGGATCATAGCTGATCGGACCAAGGAATGAATCCTAAATAACTCAATGAAGGGTCATAGCTGATTAGTCCAAGGAATGAATCCTAAGTAACTTCATGAAGGGTCATAGCTGATTGGTCAAAGGAATGAATCCTAAATAACTCCATGAAGGGTTATAGCTGATTAGTCCAAGGAATGAATCCTAAATAACTCCATGAAGGGTCATAGCTGATTGGACCAAGGAATGAATCCTAAATAACTCCATGAAGGGTCATAGCTGATTAGTCCAAGGAATGAATCCTAAGTAACTTCATGAAGGGTCATAGCTGATTGGTCAAAGGAATGAATCCTAAATATTTCAATGAAAGGTCATAGCTGATTAGTCCAAAGAATGAATCCTAAATAACTCCATAAAGGGTCATAGCTGATTAGTCCAAGGAATGAATCCTAAATAACTCCATGAAGGGTCATAGCTGATTAGTCCAAGGAATGAATCCTAAGTAACTTCATGAAGGGTCATAGCTGATTGGTCAAAGGAATGAATCCTAAATAACTCCATGAAGGGTCATAGCTGATTAGTCCAAGGAATGAATCCTAAATAACTTCATGAAGGGTCATAGCTGATTAATCCAAGGAATGAATCCTAAGTAACTTCATGAAGGGTCATAGCTGATTGGTCAAAGGAATGAATCCTAAATAACTCAATGAAAGGTCATAGCTGATTGGACCAAGGAATGAATCGTAAATAACTCCAAGAAGGGTCATAGCTGATTGGACCAAGGAATGAATCCTAAATAACTCCAAGAAGGGTCATAGCTGATAGGACCAAGGAATGAATCCTAAATAACTCCAAGAAGGGTCATAGCTGATTGGACCAAGGAATGAATCCTAAATAACTCCATGAAGGGTCATAGCTGATTGGACCAAGGAATGAATCCTAAATAACTCAATGAAAGGTCATAGCTGATTGGACCAAGGAATGAATCCTAAATAACTCCATGAAGGGTCATAGCTGATTGGACCAAGGAATGAATCCTAAAGAACTCCATGAAGGGTCATAGCTGATTGGTCCAAGGAATGAATTCTACATAACTCCATGAAGGGTCATAGCTGATTGGACCAAGGAATGAATCCTAAATAACTCAATGAAAGGTCATAGCTGATTGGACCAAGGAATGAATCCTAAATAACTCCATGAAGGGTCATAGCTGATTGGACCAAGGAATGAATCCTAAAGAACTCCATGAAGGGTCATAGCTGATTGGTCCAAGGAATGAATCCTACATAACTCCATGAAGGGTCATAGCTGATTGGTCCAAGGAATGAATCCTACATAACTCCATGAAGGGTCATAGCTGATTGGACCAAGGAATGAATCCCAAAGAACTCCATGAAGGGTCATAGCTGACTGGACCAAGAGACGAATCCCAAAGAACTCCATGAAGGGTCATAGCTGACTGGACCAAGGGATGAATCCCAAAGAACTCCATGAAGGGTCATAGTTGACTGGACCAAGGGACGAATCCCAAAGAACTCCATGAAGGGTCATAGCTGACTGGACCAAGGGACGAATCCCAAAGAACTCCATGAAGGGTCATAGCTGACTGGACCAAGGGACGAATCCCACAGAACTCCATGAAGGGTCATAGCTGACTGGACCAAGGGACGAATCCCAAAGAACTCCACGAAGGGTCATAGCTGACTGGACCAAGGGACGAATCCCAAAGAATTCCAAGAAGGGTCATAGCTGACTGGACCAAGGGACGAATCCTAAATAACTCCATAAGGCAATTAGTGTCCGGAATAAACCAGTGTGGGATAAAAAAAAGTCTGCAAACGAGGAAACACTAAAAACTGGTAAATCGAATAAGTGCCCAAATTAGCTTATTAAATCAAGAAACAATTCAAATAACTCCATAAAGGATTCCCAGATTAATGCATATACTTATAAGTATCCCAAGTAACTAAAATAAATAAGCTTACCGAGCCAGAATTTCTCCAAATTCCATGACCAAGGATGTCCTCAGATAACTCCATAGACCAAGGAGTGTTACGAAAAGGGTTTAAACAAATTATTATTATTATTATTATTATTATTATTATTATTATTATTATTATTATTATTATTATTATTATTTGCTAAGCTACAACCCTAGTTGGAAAAGCAGGATGCTATAAGCCCAGGGCCACCAACATGGAAAACAGCCCAGTGAGGAAAGGAATCAATAAAATATTCTAAGAACAGTAACAACATTAGAATAAATATTCCCTATATAAACTATAAAAAAAAATTAACAAAACAAGACGAAGAGAAATTAGATAGAATAGAGTTGTTCGAGTGCACCCTCAAACAAGAGAACTCTAAACCAAGACAGTGGAAGACCATGGCACAGAGGTTATGGCACTACCCAAGACTAGAGAACAATTGTTTGATTTTGGAGTGTCCTTCTCCTAGAGGAGCTGCTCGGTAATATGGAGTATAATCTGGAATGCTTTGTAAATCAAGACATTGCCCAATAACCAATGTTTGTCCAAAGATAATTCATAAAGCAAGGGATACTCTACAAGACGATTTTCAGCAAAAAGTGTCCCCCCAAAAAAAACTGAATACTAAAAGAACCCTTTATAGCCAGAAGTAACCGAAAGAAATATATCTTTATCAAGAAATATCTGAAAAAAATCTGTAAACAAGTATTGCTCAGAAACAACTCTATAGAGCAAGGAATTCACAGACTAACTCAATAGACACAAGAACAAATACAAAGGATATCAAAATTTACTCTTGGAAACCCTTTAAAATTGGCCGTATAATCTCCCTAAAACACTAAATAAAAATCTAAAGCTTAAAATTAAACAGGCTCTTTCAAAACTGTCAGCTACAGTGGGCTAAGAATTTCCCTAAGTCAGGCATAGTCCTGAAACTTATAAAATCCCTGAAAAAATAAATTTACAAACCTAAGACCCACAATGGGGGACCCCATCCATCTACCAAGGCACTTCCCCATTTTTTTGGGGGTGTAGCGGACATATAAAAATAAAATAAAAAGGGGAGTGGGGTGGGGAGAGGACTAACATGTTATCAAAAGAGTAATCCCCAAGGAGTATGTGAGCCAACTTGGGAGCTTGTTTCCAGAAATGAAGGATTGTAAAGTTATCTGCTCTCAATATTTATGTATATGTAATGGGATTCATCTTGAAAAATTGATACCATCTTGATTATTTAGGTGACTAGGGGATTTACCAGAAGAGCAATCCACAAGGAGTATGTGAGCGAATTTCTGGTCTTTTTTTCCAGAGATAAAGGATTGTACAGTCATCAGCTCCACTAAATGGCAAACATACAAGTAGTGTGGTCACAAGCAAATTCAAAATTGTGTCATACACCTGAGAATAATATAGTCTTGATATAATAATGCATAACAAATATTCCTATACCAAGTAAAAATACGAAAAAAAAATTCATAAATATTATTTTACATTGATTACGCTACATTCTTGATATCGAGGTTTATAAATGAATCTTTCAGTGAATTTTATATGACTCAAGATAGTAAACGATCGAGATGCTGATTAAAGTTGTTGTTGAAGTGATTCCTTAATATTTACAGCTTTCAATAAAGAATAACTTAATTTTACGTTTTGTTCTTTGTTGAAATTTTCAAATAAATAACTGATGAGTAGCATTTCTGTTAGTTAAGTGATAGTTATCAGTATAATGTATAAATAAAAGTATATAGCAGTGAAATTTAAACTGCTAACTTCAACAGACTAATTAAACAATATTAAGGTACTGTACTTTGTTCCTTGTTGAAATTTTCAAATAAATAACTGGCAAGTAGCACTTACTATAGTTAAGAGATAGTAATCAGCAAAATGTAAAAATTGAACTATATAGCATTAGAATTTAAACAGGTAACTTCAACAGACTAATCATACAATATCAAGGTACTCGGTGGCTCACTGTAAACAGATCTACACATCTACACGGGAATTTTGAAAGCTACTAATTCTTCCCACATAAAATTATGACAGGTAAGTTTTTTCTTGAAGTCACAGATCTTAAATACCATTTTGAAAGTTACTAACTCTTTCCACATAAAATCTTTTTTTTTTTCTTGAAGTCACAGAACTTAAATACCATTTTGAAAGTTACTAACTCTTTCCACATAAAATCTTTTTTTTTTCTCTAAGTCACAGATCTTAAATACCATTTTGAAAGTTACTAACTCTTTCCACATAAAATCTTTTTTTTTTCTCAAAGTCACAGATCTTAAATACCATTTTGAAAGTTACTAACTCTTTCCACATAAAATCTTTTTTTTTTCTTGAAGTCATAGATCTTAAATACCATTTTGAAAGTTACTAACTCTTTCCACATAAAATCTTTTTTTTTCTTGAAGTCACAGATCTTAAATACCATTTTGAAAGTTACTAACTCTTTCCACATAAAATCTTTTTTTTTTCATTGAAGTCACAGATCTTAAATACATTTTGAAAGTTACTAACTCTTTCCACATAAAATCTTTTTTTTTCTTGAAGTCACAGATCTTAAATACCATTTTGAAAGTTACTAACTCTTTCCACATAAAATCTTTTTTTTTTCATTGAAGTCACAGATCTTAAATACATTTTGAAAGTTACTAACTCTTTCCACATAAAATCTTTTTTTTTCTTGAAGTCACAGATCTTAAATACATTTTGAAAGTTACTAACTCTTTCCACATAAAATCTTTTTTTTTTCTTGAAGTCATAGATCTTAAATACCATTTTGAAAGTTACTAACTCTTTCCACATAAAATCTTTTTTTTTCTTGAAGTCACAGATCTTAAATACCATTTTGAAAGTTACTAACTCTTTCCACATGAAATCTTTTTTTTTCATTGAAGTCACAGATCTTAAATACATTTTGAAAGTTACTAACTCTTTCCACATAAAATCTTTTCTTTTTTCTTGAAGTTACAGATCTTAAATACCATTTTGAAAGTTATTAATTCTTTCCACATAAAATCTTTTCTTTTTTCATTGAAGTCACAGATCTTAAATACATTTTGAAAGTTACTAACTCTTTCCACATAAAATCTTTTCTTTTTTCTTGAAGTCACAGATCTTAAATACCATTTTGAAAGTTACTAACTCTTTCCACATGAAATCTTTTTTTTTCATTGAAGTCACAGATCTTAAATACCATTTTGAAAGTTACTAACTCTTTCCACATGAAATCTTTTTTTTTCATTGAAGTCACAGATCTTAAATACATTTTGAAAGTTACTAACTCTTTCCACATAAAATCTTTTTTTTTTCTTGAAGTCACAGATCTTAAATACCATTTTGAAAGTTATTAATTCTTCCCACATAAAATTTTTTTTTTCTTGAAGTCACAGATCTTAAATACTATTTTGAAAGTTACTAACTCTTTCTACATAAAATCTTTTTTTTTTCCTTGAAGTCACATATCTTAAATACTATTTCGAAAGTTACTAACTCTTTCCACATAAATTTTTTTATTTTTCTTGAAGTCACAGATCTTAAATACCATTTTGAAAGTTACTAACTCTTTCTACATAAAATTTTTTTTTTTCTTGAAGTCACAGATCTTAAATACCACTTGCGCAGGAGAACGGCAGTTTTCTTGTGATGAAAGGACATCACTATTCTATTTGCAGTCAGTCATTTGTTAATTCCAATTTTATCCTGGAAAATAAAAATTTAATTTATTATATACTCCTTTTACAATATGCGAAAATTTAGATGTTTATAGTTAAAAAAAACGTAAATATCAAATAAAAACGAAATGTGATAATGGCAAAAAAAATTATTTGATTTTCATAGAAGTTTTTTTCATGAAAATTAATAGAAAAAAAAACCACTAGCGTTTAATAGATCAAGTTTATAAAAATGTTTTATTGTGTTTTAAATAAATCATTGGGATTTTTTAAAATCAAAACAGATATGATACCTGATTTTACTAAAAGGAAAAATGCCGTTCTTAGACGGAAACAGCTTTAATAAATGTAGAGTAGGGTATCTATTGGTATAAAAAATAAATTATCTAGAAATTACAATCAATATTCCAAGTCATTAAAGGAGCAACATCTAGAATATTAGACAAATTCAAGATTTCTCAATATGGAAGTGTATAAATCATTAATATACCAGCGAGAAAAGGAAGTAAGGAAATAAATAAATGATATGATAAAAACCGAAAAATTAAGTAAAATATTTTAAAAACAGTAACAATGTCAAAACATATATTTCATATATAAACTATAAAAAGGCTTATGTCAGCCTGTTCAACATAAAAACATTTGCTGCAAGTTTTGAACTTTTATTTACCTACTATGCTACCTAGCTGAGATGTAAATTTCTGAGAAAAAAAAAAAACTATCAGATAAGATCCAAGAAAGTAGACTGAGGTGGTATGGTCATGTCATGAGAAGAGATGAACAGTATATTGGGAGGAGAGTGATGGAAATGGAGGTACAGGGAACGAGAAGGAGAGGGAGACCAAAGCGAAGATGGATGGACTGTATCAAGGATGACCTTCGATTAAAGGGATTAACCGGTGATGAGGTGTGGGACAGAGGTAGATGGAGAAACCTGACCAGAAACATCGGCCCCACACAGAAGTCGGAAAAGATGTAGACAAAGAAGAATAAAATAAAAACTTACCTTGAAACTGATATCAATCGAATTAAACGGCCTCAATTCCTGTTATCAGCTTTGATAGAGATATGGTTAATTTCATCTTGTGCCAACAGCGTTCCTTCAGTTTCCATCTTCTCTCCACTTTATTAGGGGAATCTTGTTGACAACTAGAAAGTTTTTTGTCCACTGGCTGCTTCTTTTGGACTTCAAATGTGCAGGTAAATAAACGCATCTGAAATAAAAAGAAAATATCATTACTCCAAAAGTTCTTCTCCTTCAACTCATAACCAGACCCTCTTTATAATTAATTTGATACATAAAGCTCCTCTTAAGGATTATCCACAAGAATAACTGACATATTCAACTCCATACTTTGGAGATCAATATAACACACACCTTTAAACCTTCAACTTAACAATTATTATTATTATCAAATGCTAAGCTACAACCCTAGTTGGAAAAGCAGGATGCTATAAGCCCAAGGGCCCCAACAGGGAAAATAGCTCAGTGAGGGAAGGAAACAAGGAAAAATAAAAATTTAAGATGAGTAACAACGTTAAATTAAATATTTCCTATATAAACTATAAAAACTTTAACAAAACAAGAGGTAGCGAAACAAGACAGAACAGCATGCCCAAGTGTACCCTCAAACAAGAGAACTCTATCCCAAGACAGTGGAAGACCATGGTACAGAGGCTATGGCACTACCCAAGACTAGAGAACAAGGGTTTGATTTTGGAGTGTCCTTCTCCTAGAAGAGCTGCTTACCATAGCTAAAGAGTCTCTTCTACCCTTACCAAGAGGTAAGTAGCCACTGAACAATTACATTGCAGTAGTTAACCCATTGGGTGAAGAAGAATTGTTTGGTAATCTCAGTGTTGTCAGGTGTATGACGATGAAGGAGAATGTGTAAAGAATAGGTCAGGCTATTCGCTGTGTGTGTGTGTGTGTGTGTGTAGGCAAATGGAAAATGAACCGTAACCAGAGAGAAGGATCCAATATAGCACAGTCTGGCCAGTCAAAAGACCCCATAACTCTCTAGCGGTAGTATCTCAACGGGTGGCTGGTGCCCTGGCCAATATATGTGGTGTTCTTCAAGAAGAACATCTGAAGGAAGAACAATACTAATAACAGAGTCCATGAAAGAAGGATAAGACAATGTTCAGCTTGGATACCACATCAACCCTATTCAATAAACAATGGTTATGTGTGTACTGTTTTAATAAAGTTAACACCACTACCATTGCATTGGTAATATTACGTATAAAATGTGATTAAGAAGTTTATATAGGTGAATAAATTATTGAATTATTATTATTTTTGTTTTTTGTAAATTCTCGATTGTAAGTATAAAAGATGGAGGGAATTATATTTTCATATATATATATATATATATATATATATGTGTGTGTGTATATATATATATATATATATACATATATATATATATACATATATACATACATATATATATATATATATATATATATATATATATATATATATATATATATATATATATACTGTATATATAGAATGAGTAAAAATGTACATGTACAAATGACAATCATATAAGTCGTAAGTGTTAAGGTGCAACAAGACTTTTAGCCTTTTACAAGCGTAGAGAATTACTTAGGATGTTCTTGAAATAATAGCTTAAACCATACAATTCCTCTCGCGTTTCTATATCACAGCATGCATTACATAAGTTGAGAGAGAGAGAGAGAGAGAGAGAGAGAGAGAGAGATGTCTATATTACAGCGTGCATCGCATAAGTTGAGAGAGAGAGAGAGAGAGAGAGAGAGAGAGAGAGAGAGAGAGAGAGAGAGAGAGATGTCTATATTACAGCGTGCATCGCATAAGTTGAGAGAGAGAGAGAGAGAGAGAGAGAGAGAGAGAGAGAGAGAGAGAGAGAGAAGAGAGGAGTTTCTATATTTCAGCGCGCATTGCAAAGTTGAGAGAGAGAGAGAGAGAGAGAGAGAGAGAGAGAGAGAGAGAAGAGAGAGAGAGAGAGAGAGAGAGACGTGTCTATACTACAGCGTGCATTGCATAAGTTGAGAGAGAGAGAGAGAGAGAGAGAGAGAGAGAGAGAGAGAGAGAGAGAGAGAGAGAGAGATGTCTATATTACAGCGTGCATCGCATAAGTTGAGAGAGAGAGCGAGAGAGAGAGAGAGAGAGAGAAAGGAGTTTCTATATTTCAGCGCGCATTGCAAAGTTGAGAGAGAGAGAGAGAGAGAGAGAGAGAGAGAGAGAGAGAGAGAGAGAGAGAGAGAGAGAGACGTGTCTATACTACAGCGTGCATTGCATAAGTTGAGAGAGGAGAGAGAGAGAGAGAAGAGAGAGAGAGACGTGTCTATACTACAGCGTGCATTGCATAAGTTGAGAGAGAGAGAGAGAGAGAGAGAGAGAGAGAGAGAGAGAGAGAGAGAGAGATGTCTATATTACAGCGTGCATCGCATAAGTTGAGAGAGAGAGAGAGAGAGAGAGAGAGAGAGAGAGAGAGAGACGTGTCTATACTACAGCGTGCATTGCATAAGTTGAGAGAGAGAGAGAGAGATGGGCGTTTCTATATTAAAGCGTTCATTGCATAAGGAGAGAGAGAGAGAGAGAGAGAGAGAGAGAGAGAGAGAGAGAGAGAGAGAGAGAGAGGCGTTTATATACTACAACATGCATTGCATATTTTTCTTGTTTATTTAGGGATGAAGTTATAATATCTGGCACGTGCATCAAGTCCATTCCAAAGCCTGTTCGAGGAGGGGATAAAGGTTACTTGACACCGCGCAGTTGCTGTCCTAGATCTCCCGGAGAGCGCAAGCTGAATGCTTTTATAGTTCAAAGCTGTGGTAAAATGATGAACGCTGTCATGTCGTTCATGAACAACTACGCTGCAATATACATATCTTTATTATTATTATTATTATTATTATTATTATTATTATTATTATTATTATTATTATTACTTGCTAAGCTACAACCCTAGTTCGAAAAGCAGGATGCTATAAGCCCAGGGACCCCAACAGGAAAAAAAAAGGCCTGTGAGGATAGGATACAAGGAAAATTACAATTTTTAAGAAGAGTAACATTAAATCTGCCCAGGGACCCCAACATGGAAAATAGCCCAGTGAGGAAAGGAAACGAGGAAAAATACAATTTTTAAGAAGAGTAACAACATTCAAATAAATATCTCCTATATAAACTATAAAAACGTGAACAAAACAAGAGGTAGAGAAACAAGACAGAACAGCGTGCCCGAGTGTACCCTCAAGCAAGAGAACCCTAAGCCAAAGAAGTGAAAGGCCATGGTACAGAGGCTATGGGACTACCCAAGACTAGAGAACAATAGTTTGATTTTGGAGTATCCTTCTCCTACAAGAGCTGCTTACCACAGCTAAGGAGTCTCTTCTACCCTTAACAAGAGGAAAGTGGCCTCTAAACAATTACAGTGCAGTAACCCCATGGATGAAGAAGAATTGTTTTGTAATTTCAGTGTTGTCAGGTGTATGAGGACAGAAGCGAATCTGTAAAGAATAGGCCAGAATATTCGGTGTATGAGGTAAAGGGAAAATGAACTGTAATCAGAGAGGACCCAATGTAATACTGTCTGGCCAGTCAAAGGCCTCTAGAATCTCTAGCGGTAGTATGTCAACGGGTGGCTGGTGCCCTGGCCAACCTACTACCTATGGATAATAAAAACTAGAGAAGCATTCGGTAGAGAGCAGACCTCCGCCGTGGCACCTTATTTCTCAACCTCATGCTTGACCTTTGACCTTGGAGTGTGACCTTGACATCTGAACTTTGACCTTAACCTTTAACTTTGACCTTGACCTTCCAAACTTTAATAATGTCCAGCTTTTTACATAAGTTAATCCTTGCAAGTTCTCATTAGTTTACGATTTAAATTGTGTCTAGAAAACTGTTCACAAACACACACACACACACACACACACACACACACACAAATAGGGGGTAAAACATAACCTCCTTCCAACTTCGTTGAGAGAGGTAAAAACAGAAAAAACAAAATTTTCAAAAATCTATGATAGAGAACTTGCACATAACTATCAGGGGTTAATCAATTTACGAAAATCGTCTTTTTTCTAATCTTTTGTGTTGATTCCCTCTCCTTATTCTTCAAACCGCACTTCAAATTATAACGTGAGAGGATATTTCAATTAAAGTTACATTTCTCGTCTTCTAAGTATAGTTATAATAGTTATTTTCGTTAAGGAAATCACTTGACATCTTGAATTTACTTCCATCTTGAATATACTTGAGCGAATGTAGTCTTTATTAACAGTACTTGCCAACTCCCCGAATGCACTTAAGTTTAAAATCATACGAAGTTAGATTAAAACAATTTTTAATATTAGTTTTTAACATATGTAAGCGGTCAATTACTAATGAAAATAAATAAACAAATAATATTGTCTCAAAGCATCTCAAGGTTTGCTATTAAACAGATTGCGTAGTGCATTCAGGAAAACCTTAACCCAAGGTCTATAAGCTAATTATATTCATTTAATATCAAGCACATATCGAACAAGAGATAGACAAAATTCGATGTATTTGACACAAACAATTTAAACTTTTAAAGTAATTACCTTAGTTTAAGGTAATATGTATGGTTTTAAGGTCATTTTTAAGGAAATTCTAAGGTAATTTCGGCTTTACTGGCTTCAAATTCAAGGAAATTTGAAAAGTTTTAAGGTAATTTAAGCTAAAAAGCAGCAGCATCTTTAGTAATAGTCACATATTCTTTTAAACCTTGGATACAAATGTTCCCAGATAAAAAAAAAAAATCCATGGCATATACTGAGAAACAAAGAAAACTAAATTGATAAAATGTGGTCACACCTATCTTTATATACGCAACACGAATAACATTACGCAGCAATGCCAATCATCACGAACGGCGAGTGACGCAGCCAACCCGGAATGCGTCAGAGGAGATAATAGCACGTCTCATAAAAGCGTCATAATAAGACTCGACCTCTAAACTTCTCACCCACCTGGACGCGCACACTCTGTCCTTTATGAATTTTTACGACGCCT
>NC_090759.1:36793878-36798878 GCF_036898095.1 Palaemon carinicauda
AAGTGCTGCAACAATGAATGTAACCAAGAGAGGAAAGTAAACAAAGTGTAAAGGTTTAAAGGTCATTCATGAATAGCAGAGGCAAGGGACAAGCAGGACAATGTCTTACCACTGACCATATCAATACATATGATCAACTACCAAGCACCCTCTTCACACAAGCTAGGACCAAGGAGGCCCAGGTAATGGTTGCTGATGACTCAGCGGATAGACCTATAGGCTCCCCTAAACCCCGCCATCCTTATCTCACAAGGATGACGAGGTTGTAAGCGACCAAAGAAACTAAAGAGTTTGAGCTGGACTCGAACCCCTGTCAGGCGATTACCAACAGTCAGGGACGTTACCACTCAGGCCACCACAACCATCAGATGATTACTGCTTATTCGAGCGTGTAATACGTCACTGTTAGTTCTAATTAAAGGGGAAGCTACGCTTATCTTGCATAGCTTTAGGCCTGTGCGTGGGTATGCCAGACTTCTGTCTCGTCAGCAGCCCTGATCGAATTTATGTTGAAGGGTATAAAGTATAAGGATTCTCTCTCTCTCTCTCTCTCTCTCTCTCTCTCTCTCTCTCTCTCTCTCTCTCTCTATCTCTCTCTTCATACACACACACACACACACCACACACACACATATATATATATATATATATATATATATATATAAATGTGTGTGTGTGTATGTATATATATATAATATATATATATATATATATATATATATATTATCATTATTATTATTATTATTATTATTATTAGCCAAGCTACAACCCTAGTTGGAAAAGCAAGATGCTATAAGCCCAAGGGCTCCAATAGGGAAAAATAGCCCAGTGAGGAAAGGAAATAAATAAATGATGAGAATAAATCAACAATAAATCATTCTAAAAACAGTAACAACCCCAAAACAGATATGGTCCTATATAAAGTATAAAAAACTATATATATGCGTGTGTGTATGTAATGCGCTACTGTGCACAAAAGTTTTGAACATTACATTTGAATACCCGAAACAGCACGCTTTCTCTCTCTCTCTCTCTCTCTCTCTCTCTCTCTCTCACTCTCTCTCTCTCCTCTCTCACTCCGTCCAACAATCCTTCATCCATTCCCCGTCGCTACTGACGAGACCCCAACCACAACGGCATCCTGGAGTTGATCAGCTTTCCAGCGTTCAAGAAGGATTTTCCTGTGTCTGGAATCCTTTCATCTACCACTGGAATGTTAAAGGGAGATGGGGGGGGGGGGGGGAAATCCTTAAAAGCTCTCTAGGGTTGTGTGGCTGAATTTAATAGCTGTGACCTCTTGCCCCAAATGAGGGCAAGGATGTTTTTTGTGGACCCTTTAAACGTTTGACAGAAGACACGAAGGTAGATTAAAATATTTAGAAAAAGTAGACGACGGGAGATTATACGAATTTATTATTTATTATTATTACTAGCAAAGCTACAACCCAAGTTGGAAAAGCAAGATGCTAAAAGCCCAAGGGCTCCAATAGGGAAAAATAGCCCAGTGAGGAAAGGAAATAAGGAAATGAATAAATGATGAGAATAAATTAACAATAAATCATTCTAAAAAACAGTAACAACGTCAAAACAGATATGTCCTATATAAACTATTAACAACGTCAAAAAACAGATGAGTCATATATAAACTATAAAAAGACTCATGTCAGCCTAGTCAATATAAAAACATTCCTCCAACTTTGAACCAGTTTTATTAATTATCTCGAGTTTGTTTCGTTAAAGCCTGTAAGTTATTTAAAAGGCAGTATCTTAAATAGAAAAATTATATGTAAACAAGGTGAACTAAGATAACCACTAACATCTGATATAAGTTAAGTATATGACTAAGTGTACTGATCTATGATGAATAGCATAATTCACCAGTACCAATAGTCGCCTATCCACCCCCATTCAGTTACAGTTTTTGGTTGTTATTTTCATTACCCTAATATAAGCCAATGAGGGGACCACATCTACGTATATAACTCCATAAAATGATCTATATTGTGCTCAGGATGCCAGAAAAATTCAAATCAATCAATCAATCAATCTACATTGTGCCATCCACTGCATTATTTGTAAATCAGTACCAAAACGTTTGAGTTAGATTTTTGTTTTCCAAACCTAGGTTTAAAGGCAACCCATGAATGACAGAGGCAAGAGACATGTGGCATTGCCCTAACAAGCAGGACAATGCCCTAGAGACTAACCATATACTATGTGATCAGAGCCCAAGCCCCCACCTTCAACACCCAAGCTAAGATCGTGGAGGGCCAGGCAATGGCTGCTGATGACTCAGCAGATAGACTAATAGGCTCCCCCCAAACCCCCAGCCTTACCTTACAAGGATGGTAAGGTTGCAGTCACTAAAGGATCTAACGAGTCAGAGCGGGAATCGAACCCCCGTCTGGCAAACTAACAGGCACAGCCGTTACCAATCAGACCACAACAACCCCTAAACCTTAAAGAGCAGTATACAAAACAGCAAAGACTTGAAACATACAGGACGAGTCACCCATAAGCAGCAAATTCCTAACAGCACCAACAACTGAAACCCTAGGACACTACCGCGATGGAACATGATACACGACAAACAATCTGGCATGGTGGTCGTACCGGCATTGTTTTTGTCTTAAAACATAACTCGTACCCAAAACTTATCCGCACCCCCACCCCCCTACACAGTTACGCCATCTGGATGAATTCACACGAATCCGGAGGTCCTTTATTGTGTATTCTGGTTAGTATTCTCACAGAAGTGAGAATTAATATACTGTCTCGAGACAGAATAGACAATCTATGAATTAACAGAATCTTACGGGTCCCTTTCCAATTGATTTATATATCGAGATTAGTTTAAGAGAGATTAGTTCACCAAACTTTCAACTGGGCTCCACAAGGCACTAGAAGAGTTGGAAGACCCAGGCCTACATGGCTGCACACTATGAAGCGTGAAGTAGGAGATGATGAATGGAGAAGTATTGATTTAAAAGCTCAAGATAAGGATGGTGAAATCTAACCGAGGCCTTTTGCGTCAATAGGCGTAGGAGGAGATGATGATGATATAAGTCGTCCACATACCATAAACATGGTACATATTTTTTATGAATTTTCAATCTAATATCTATGTAGTATATTTTAATTTCGTAATGTGATTTCTACTTTCCGGCTTTTAAGTCGAGTTAATAATCATTGATCTAAAGAAAGATATTCTAACAAAAAAATTTGGTATTGGAAAGCAAATAAAGACAGACAAAATTATGAAATAAAAAAAAATGGAAAGCAGCTAATACTAAAGGAACATCACACGTAAAATGGAAATCATTATTATTATTGTTATTACTATTATTATTATTAGCTAAAGCTACCACTCTAGTTGGAAAAGCAAGATGCTCTAAGCCCAAGAGCTCAAACAGGGGAAAATAGCCCAGTGAGGAAAGGAAACAAGGAAATAAACGAACTACAAGAGAAGTAATAAACATCAACATGATATATCTTAAGAACTTTAACATTAAATCAGATCTTTCTTATAGTTCTATATATTCCTAAATACAGTTTCAGTTAATTTCAAATATATTTCTATCTTGCTCAGCAGTGGTATATCTTCTTCTACTTCTTTGTCTGCATCTTTTTGCACTTTCATGTGGGGTCGATGTTTTTGGTCAGCTTTCTCCATCTACCTCTGTCCCACACCTTATCACCGGTTAATCCCTTTGATCGAAGGTCATCCTTGATACAGTCCGTCCACCTTCGCTTTGGTCTCCCTCTCCTTCTCGCTCCCTGTATCTGCATTTCCATCACTCTCCTCCCAATATACTGTTCATCTCTTCTCATGACATGACCGTACCACCTCAGTCTACTTTCTTGTTTTGGCTAACCTAGCCACTGAGGGGGGCAAGGCAGCCGGTCCCAAGCCCGGGTAAATGGGGAGGGTTGGCGGCAGGAAAGGCATCCGGCCATGAAAAATTAGCCAAAACAACTATGGTCAGTGAGTGGTATATACTGTGCTGTAAGGGGGGCATTAACTGATGAAAGCGGACTCCCATCCTTTTATATGTGCTCAGTTGATTCCACCCTCTACAATATCTAACTCGCTTACATGCAAGCTAAATTTCACGATTAAATTTATCATATATGACATCTTTACTTCAGTTATAGCAGTTCGATTTGCCTGCCAAGCATCAAACGAGAGTTGTTAGCAGCTACAGATAATTCTCGTCGGGTATGCCTTCTGGCTAGCACAGCAGTAAGTTCGCCTAGCATTCGCATGACAGCAGATCGATTCTCGCGCGGGACCATCAGTTTAAGCTGTTTAGTGGGAAGGCCACTGCTGTGGTTGGGCACCAAGTGGGGAGTTGGGCTTGCCTGGCTGACGTTTTAGTGAGCACCTCTTCTGATGAAACTGGAACTGAAACCAAATACCTTTAAATTACCTTGGATGTGGTGGCCGATGTGGTAACGTCCCTGACTGGTGAACGCCAAACTGGGGTTTGATAGCGGCTTAAAACTCGTAAGATCCTTTGGTCGCTGCAACCTCGCCATCCTTCTGAGTTAAGGATTGTGGGGGGGGGAGCCTATAGGTCTATCTGCTGAGTCATCAACAACCATTGCCTGGTCATCCTTTGTCCTACATTGGTGGAGAGGGGGCTTGGGCGCTGATCGTATGTATACATGGTCAGTCTCTAGGGCATTGTCCTGCTTGATAGGGCAATGGCACTGTCCCTTGCCTCTGCCATTCATGAGTTACCTTTTAGACCAGGGCTCTTCCCTCATCGGTTTAAACTTCATCTCGTTGACACCTATAGTCTTTAAAATGAATCGGTAATTTAGGGGTGAAATGCCCCAAATTATATATATAAGATTATACCATAACAATTGTTTTGCATCTTCGGAGATTTTCGCAACAATGGGAAATATCTTCTATGGAAAACTATCGCAATAACTTCGAACAATTGAACCAAACTTCGCGAGACGTCGAGTGCTAAAGAAAATCTTGCCATTGT
>NC_090759.1:36806378-36826378 GCF_036898095.1 Palaemon carinicauda
ATCACTTAATTACTTTAAGGGCTGCTTACCTGGTCCTGTACAGCAGGGGAACCCTAATTTCTAGAGGACCTCCACGGTCGTTTTATGATGTACATTAGGGAGCATTTAACATTTCACAATGCGTATTGTTCGCTTACTGTTTGATCATCACTGTCAAAACACTCGCGAAATAAGAAAGTATTCAGTTTCCTCTTGAAAGCCTTAATATCTTCAATTATTCGGATGTCTCGTGGGAGCCAATATTTAAAGGCTCTAGAGCCTACAGTAGACATGTATCTAAGTAATAGTTTGAAACTATCTGTAACTAGGCAGATTCATTTACTACAGGAACCAAACCTCAATAACTATAGATTCACATTACAGTATAGCCAGCTATAAAATGCCTTAATTATCATCGGATTCTCCTTTTTAAGATGATCCAATCTTATGCCTACAAAATCATAAACCAACAGGCTTCATATATAAAAATATAATCTATGAATAAACATACCAAAGTCTTGAAGCTACAACAACCATGATGAAGGTGTTCCTTACGACACAAAACCATCTAAATACCTAACAACAGAATCAAATTATGTTTTTGAAAAAATATATAATTTCCTTTAAATCTGTACTTACCAACAAAAATCCCTCTATGGATATCACAGCTGACCGGTGGGCGTGTAGGAATCCAAAGGGCTTCTTCATAGGTAACTACAATACGAGGCAGGGCTACAGTTTCCTATGGAATTGTCTTGTAGATCATCCCAACATTCAACTTATCACATTTCAATCCAAAGGCTCCAAAAACAATGCAGATCTTTATCCATCTAACTGGGCATCAGTTATACGCAAGTTCTTTAGATTACACTTGTCAAACGAGAATAACAGGAGTCGTTAACGTCTGACTGGTAAAAAATGCTGAACTTCTTGTGGACGTTCAGTTATTCTTACGCTGTTAATATGGCGGATTGGGGCCGGACTAGCTGATTCTTCTTCTTAGTATTTTGGCTAGAATGTTAAGAACCACAAACTTGGTAGAGAGTTGGCGGAGAGAGTTTTTATCCATATATTCATACGCCTAAATGCAATTTTATTGCAATATGACATGGAAAACAATTAGTAGTTGACATACTAAATTATGCAAGTATGTTAAGATTTATACGTAGATATACATACATACACAAAGTTTAGAATATATATATATATATATATATATATATATATATATATATGTACTGTATATACATATATACATATATATATATATATATATATATATATATATATATACTGTATATACATATATACGTATATATATATATATATATATATATATATATATATATATATATATGTGTGTGTATATATGTGTAGATATATATATATATATATATATATATATATATATATATAAATATACATATAAACATATATATATATATATATATATATATATATATATATATATATATATATATATATATATAAGGCGATTGCCTTAGCGGTGTCATTAATGTGTTTCCAACAGGAATTCTCTTATTTTCTAAGATAAGAAAATACGAGGATTTCTGTCGAAAAAGGCTACTCAGTAGTCCAAAGTTCAACCCTCGTTCGAATTAAGAGAATCCACTGAAACATGGCACCACTACCCAACTAGGCTAAAATTTTCTGGGACCACGTTCGATCCCACCTAGACCCCACAAGTCCACCCAGCTGTAATAGAGTATCAGTTTTAATAGCATCAAGAAAATAGCGTGGGCCTCGCATACTCACCCCTAATGCCCTGTTCAGATACCAGAAAACTGAACTCCTCAGGTTCCATCAAATTCAATGGAAGAGAAGTGTATGTTGAGGGAATATATATATACATATATATATATATATATATGTATATAGATATATATATATATATATATGTATATATATATATATATATATATATATATATATATATAGAGAGAGAGAGAGAGAGAGAGAGAGAGAGAGAGAGAGAGAGAGAGAGAGAGAGAGAGAGGGTACGGCATAAGTAACGCCCTTCGTTTAAGTAGAAGAAAATTAAAGCCTTATTAATTATCCCTTATTCTATTGAACATGAACGTATTCCACAGGTGAATAGATTAATATAATATATATAAAAATTATTATAATACTTATTCGATTCAATAATAGTCAATAAAAAAGTGAAATCAAACCAATTTCAAGGGAAAAAAGACGTTACTTTCTGCACCCTCTCTCTCTCTCTCTCTCTCTCTCTCTCTCTCTCTCTCTCTCTCTCTCTCTCTCTCTCTCTCTCTCTCTCTCTCTATATATATATATATATATATATATATATATATATATATATATATATATATATATATATATATCTCTATATATATATATATATATATATATATATATATATATATGTATATATATATATATATATATATGTATATATATATATATATATACATAAGTATATATATATATATATGTACATATATATATATGTATATATATATATATACATATATATATATATATAGATAGATAGATAGATAGATAGGAGTGTGTGTATCCAAACAAAGATATCTATCCACTCGTCTAACCTCAAATTACAACTTTCTTTCTTTCTCTCCCTCTCAAATGATTATAAAACAAAGTGTTACATGAAACACAACCATTAAAATTGCTTAAAGCGGCTCGTCCGTGAGTTATGACATCGCCCCAACCACTCTCTTAACAGCTTGGTCGAGTCCGAAATAACCGCTTCACAACGTGTCTCATGATTGAGAGCCGAGAAGGTAAATATCGGTTAAGCTCTTGCAACATCGCACACTTTCTAAGCTTTTGTGTTAACAGCATAATTATCAAGCAGAGGAACACGATTACGAATAAGGTGTTGTTTTGGCATGCGATCTCAAAATCGTGTTTTCGCTTTGGTATGCGATCTCAAAGTCTAGCTTTTGCTTTGGTATGCGATCTCAAAGTCTAGCTTTTGCTTTGGTATGCGATCTCAAAGTCTAGCTTTTGCTTTCGTATGCGATCTCAGCTGATAGTAGCGATCTCATTTCACTTCACGGCGAAGCAAGAACCATCAGATTTAAAGAAAAAAAAATATATATGTATATATATATATATATATATATATATATATATATATATATATACCGGGAATAATTATGTAAGAAATGATAATCAATCATTGATGTCAGCTTGCGCAGCTCAACATTACGCTTACCAGTACATACAGAGTTTGATGTTTTTATTTTTTCGCGAGCGAAGCGAGCACACGGCGGAGCAAAAACTATTACATTTTCTATTATTCTCGTTTTTTTTTTCATATTAAAAACATTGAAATCGCATACCAAAGCATAGGAATAATTTCTGAGATCACGCCATAAATGAGATCGCACACCAAAACAGCACCACGAATAATTGCCTCCAAACGTGAGGTCACTCACAGAATCAATTAAATGACTTAGAAAATAAGGTAATGTTTATGTCACGTTGTGAATGCAAATATTTACTGCACATGTATATACACACTATGTGTGCATTGGCCTGCATGTTTATAAACGTTTGTTTTTATCTTTTTTTCTTGCATTTTGCTGAACACTAGTGAAGATAAAAGGAATGAGGTAATAGGGAGGCTAAAAATAATCCATTCACTTTTTAATTAAATTCTAATTTCATCCCATCCTTCGTAAAGCTCTCTGCAATTCTTAATTAATTCTCAAGAGTATTTAATTAACATAATCTAATTCAAGCCTGAGAGTAATCCTGAGTCTTTTTTAGCTTTTCAACACTCATGAGAGAGAGAGAGAGAGAGAGAGAGAGAGAGAGAGAGAGAGAGAGAGAGAGAGAGAGAGAGAGAGAGAGAGGAAACTATCACATTAACAAAATGTTCCACTCTCAAGAACCTTCGTGGTTCATGTAAGCAAATCAATTTTCCTTACGATAAACTGACGGAAAAACAAAACAAAAGAGAGAGAGAGAGAGAGAGAGAGAGAGAGAGAGAGAGAGAGAGAGAGAGAGAGAGAGAGAGAGAGAGAGAGAGAGAGAGAGAGAGATTGTTATCATCATCATCATTCTTCTTTTCCCACCATCATCAATACATTAAGGGGTCAGTTGCCTGATGCGCCCTCTCCAATACTTTCTATCAAAGGCATCTCTTCCAACAGACCTCTTCTCTCCCTAACATCCTTTACCTTATCCCGTCATCTAATCCTCAGCCTCCCTCTCGATCTTTTCCCGCAAACAGGTTCCTCTCAAGCGCTCGTCACTCACAACCAGCCATTCCCAACACGTGTCCACACCATCTCAGTCATTATTATTAAGCAAACTACAAACGTAGATGGTAAAGCTGAATTCATGATGTTAAGCATTCACAATTGTCATATGGAAATGTGGCTTAGAGATGTTATGAAACTTTGGGGACTTTTAGTATGCAACGTCCAGTTTCGCAATATATGGCATAACCATGTCAGTATATGTTAATTGATGATAGGGCATTTTATCTTTCATGAATTAAAGAGTACATTTTCGTCCATTTTGTAGTGTTCAACCATTTTATCTTTCATGAATTAAAGAGTACATTTTCATCTATTTCAATGTGTTCAATTTATTAATTGTGAATAATGTAACTGGGAAATATGTTAGCATAGTTGTCCCTCTGGAACAACAACAATAATGACAATAACAATAACTTTGTGTAAATAACGTGAATGCATTCCTTGTAATTCATAAACACCAATATTCTTGTCGAATACTTACTTTACTGAAATGTTAATGAATACTTCAAAATAGTTAGTTTTGATATGAACACCAAAATACAACACAAAACTTATCATGAAATATTCTTATAAATTAAAAAGTCAACGTTCACGCTGGACTAGAAATTCCAGATGAAGTCATTTTAACTTAAATAAATAATAATAAAAACCTTCATTCGAAACCATTGCAATATACAACTACTGAAAATACATATTAATTTATTATTATTATTATTATTATTATTATTATTATTATTATTATTATTACTAGCCAAGCTACAACCCTAGTTGGAAAAGCAAGATGCTATAAGCTCAAAGGTTCCAACAAGGAAAAATAGCCCATGAGGAAAGGAAATAAGGAAATAAATAAACAATGAGAAAAAATTAGCAATAAATTATTCTAAACACAGAAACAACATCAAAACAGATATGTCATATATAAACTATAAAAAGACTCATGTCAGCCTGGTCAACATAAAAACATTTGGTCCAACTTTGAACTTTTGAAGTTCTACTGATTCAACTACCCGATTAGGAAGATCATTCCACAACTTGGTCACAGCTGGAATAAAACTTCTAGACTACTGTGTAGTATTGAGTCTCACGACACAAAATTACACGAGAGTAATCAAACGTAATGAAGAATAAAGATATTACAAGTTCCCTCGGTATTGCTCGAAGGAATTGACAAATGATTATTGTTGGGAGAAGAATGTGAAGGAAATTCCGCAAGAACATGAAAACCTAAAACCTTTTTTTTTATATAGAATTGATAAAAAAGTAGGGGATTAAGAACTATATAATGCTTATTTTCTAAATAATTAGATGTTGAAAAATGGGAAAACAAATATATATATGGTAACACACACACACACACACACACACACATATATATATATATATATATATATATATATATATATATATATATATGTATGTATATATATACATATAAATATTTATACATATGTGTGTGTATGTATGTATGTATATATATATATATATATATATATATATATATATATATATATATATGTATGTATAAATATATATGTATATATATATATAAATATTTATATATATGTGTGTATATATGTATATGTATATATAATTCATATACATATATATATGTATATATATATATATATATACATATATATATATATATATATATATATATATATTAAATGTACATGTATACATAATACATATAGTTGCATTACGCAAAAATCCCTTTATTGATATGTACAACTAGTAAAGCTTTAATACCACCATTGTACCGATATCGAAACCAGGATCCTGATCAAAACGTTACACTTGAAGCTGGGCACGACAATCATAACACACCACTATAACGGGACCGAGAGAGAGAGAGAGAGAGAGAGAGAGAGAGAGAGAGAGAGAGAGAGAGAGAGAGAGAGAGAGCTAGTACCAGGTAATCCACCAGCAATAGTCAAAGGAATCTTGTTTTTCCAGCTATGCTTGTTTCGTCTCGATTTCTTTAGAGAATCACATCAATGATGTGGATCAAAGGCGGTGTGAAGAAAAGGTTTTGCTCTTTTTGCATTGCATAACATTAAACATATTATTGCTGATTGAAACGTTGCGAAGCGATGTTGTTCCTACAGCTTCGATATGGTGACGAGAGAGAGAGAGAGAGAGAGAGAGAGAGAGAGAGAGAGAGAGAGAGAGAGATGATGAATCTCTCTCCCTTTCTCTCTCTGTATCACACACACACGTGTGTGTATATATATACATATATATATGTAATATATATATACATACTGTATATATATATATATATATATATATATATGTAATATATATATACATACTGTATATATATATATATATATATATATATATATATACTGTATATATATATATATATATATATATATATATATATATATATATATATATATACTGTATGTATATATATATATATATATATATATGGATGTGAGTGATATATATATATATATATATATATATATATATATATATATATATATATATATATTATATATATATATATATATATATATATATGTCACATTAAATGGCAGAAGTATATTGACAATCAAACAACTAAAAAACTATAAGTCACCAGGAATGCATGATATTGCACCTGGAATGTCGAAGGCCAATGAGATTCAAACTCCCATTGTGTTCAATGAATTATTCAACCATATGTGGCGAGATGAAGCCACGCCTGTTGAATAGAAAAAAAGAAAGGGGATAATTACTAGAGTACACAAGGAGGGAGATTTGAGAGACTGTGGGAATTGGCGATTTTTTCCCCAAGGTAATGTTGAATAGAACAGAACCAGTAATAGATAGAATACTTCAAAATGAGGAAGCAGGTTTCAGAGAAGGTAGAGGATGCGATGATCAAATTTATATTCTACGAATTATAGCTCAACGGTGTAACGAATAAAACTCACCTCTTGTTTTATGCCTTGTGGATTTTGAGAAAGCATTTGATAGTATTTCACGTAATATGTTCAAAATAAGATTCTTAGACACCGAGGCATACCAAAAAAGATTGTAAACATCGTAATTGATACGCATAGTGGAGCATGTTGTAGGCTAATGGTTGATGAATTTGAAGTCAAGACTGGAGTACCACAAGGTGGAATACTGCCCCCTCTACTGTTTATCATGCTGATTGATTATGTTATGAACAAGGTAATGCGAGGAATGAATAATGGCATTCAATAGAAAGAGAACCAGAGATTATGTGATTTTGAATACGCAGATGATATAGTTCTAATTGCCTCTTCAATGGCTGAAATGAAAGAAATAATTAATAGGTTAGTTTCGAATTAGTACTGGAGGTGAGAAAGGTTGGATTGGTGATCAACCAGAGACTGAGGTTATACAGGTTCAAAATGGCGATCAGACGAACTGCTTTACCGGAGGAGTGATGTCACCCGACTCAAACTCTTTCGAATATTTAGGAACCGTCATTACCAGCAATGGATTCCTAGTCACAGAATTCTTGGAGAGAATACAGAGGACAGAACAAGCAATGTACCAGCAATGGATTCCTAGTCACAGAATTCTTGGAGAGAATACGGAGGACAGAACAAGCAATGTACCAGCAATGGATTCCTAGTCACAGAATTCTAGGAGAGAATACGGAGGACAGAGCAAGCAATGTACCAGCAATGGATTCCTAGTCACAGAATTCTTGGAGAGAATACAGAGGACAGAACAAGCAATGTACCAGCAATGGATTCCTAGTCACAGAATTCTTGGAGAGAATACAGAGGACAGAACAAGCAATGTACCAGCAATGGATTCCTAGTCACAGAATTCTTGGAGAGAATACAGAGGACAGAACAAGCAATGTACCAGCAATGGATTCCTAGTCACAGAATTCTTGGAGAGAATACAGAGGACAGAACAAGCAATGTACCAGCAATGGATTCCTAGTCACAGAATTCTTGGAGAGAATACAGAGGACAGAACAAGCAATGTACCAGCAATGGATTCCTAGTCACAGAATTCTTGGAGAGAATACAGAGGACAGAACAAGCAATGTACCAGCAATGGATTCCTAGTCACAGAATTCTTGGAGAGAATACAGAGGACAGAACAAGCAATGTACCAGCAATGGATTCCTAGTCACAGAATTCTTGGAGAGAATACAGAGGACAGAACAAGCAATGTACCAGCAATGGATTCCTAGTCACAGAATTCTTGGAGAGAATACAGAGGACAGAACAAGCAATGTACCAGCAATGGATTCCTAGTCACAGAATTCTAGGAGAGAATACAGAGGACAGAACAAGCAATGTACCATCAATGAAATCCTAGTCACAGAATTCTAAGAGAGAAAACAGAGGACAGAACAAGCAATGTACCAGCAATGGATTCCTAGTCACAGAATTCTAGGAGAGAATACAGAGGACAGAACAAGCAATGTACCAGCAATGGATTCCTAGTCACAGAATTCTAGGAGAGAATACAGAGGACAGAACAAGCAATGTACCAGCAATGGATTCCTAGTCACAGAATTCTAGGAGAGAATACGGAGGACAGAACAAGCAATGTACCAGCAATGGATTCCTAGTCACAGAATTCTAGGAGAGAATACGGAGGACAGAACAAGCAATGTACCAGCAATGGATTCCTAGTCACAGAATTCTAGGAGAGAATACGGAGGACAGAGCAAGCAATGTACCAGCAATGAAATCCTAGTTACAGAATTCTAGGAGAGAATACGGAGGACAGAGCAAGCAATGTACCAGCAATGGATTCCTAGTCACAGAATTCTAGGAGAGAATACGGAGGACAGAGCAAGCAATGTACCAGCAATGGATTCCTAGTCACAGAATTCTAGGAGAGAATACGGAGGACAGAGCAAGCAATGTACCAGCAATGGATTCCTAGTCATAGAATTCTAGGAGAGAATACGGAGGACAGAACAAGCAATGTACCAGCAATGGATTCCTAGTCACAGAATTCTAGGAGAGAATACGGAGGACAGAACAAGCAATGTACCAGCAATGGATTCCTAGTCACAGAATTTTAGGAGAGAATACAGAGGACAGAACAAGCAATATACCAGCAATGGATTCCTAGTCACAGAATTCTAGGAGAGAATACAGAGGACAGAACAAGCAATGTACCAGCAATGAAATCCTAGTTACAGAATTCTAGGAGAGAATACAGAGGACAGAACAAGCAATGTACCAGCAATGGATTCCTAGTCACAGAATTCTAGGAGAGAATACGGAGTACCAGCAATGGATTCCTAGTCACAGAATTCTAGGAGAGAATACGGAGGACAGAGCAAGCAATGTACCAGCAATGGATTCCTAGTCACAGAATTCTAGGAGAGAATACGGAGGACAGAACAAGCAATGTACCAGCAATGGATTCCTAGTCACAGAATTCTAGGAGAGAATACGGAGGACAGAGCAAGCAATGTACCAGCAATGGATTCCTAGTCACAGAATTCTAGGAGAGAATACGGAGGACAGAGCAAGCAATGTACCAGCAATGGATTCCTAGTCACAGAATTCTAGGAGAGAATACGGAGGACAGAGCAAGCAATGTACCAGCAATGGATTCCTAGTCACAGAATTCTAGGAGAGAATACGGAGGACAGAACAAGCAATGTACCAGCAATGGATTCCTAGTCACAGAATTCTAGGAGAGAATACAGGGGACAGAACAAGCAATATACCAGCAATGAAATCCTAGTTACAGAATTCTATGAGAGAATACGGAGGGCAGAACAAGCAATGGGAATGCTAAAAATAATTTGGAGGTTGAATCTAATATCAGTTCACAGCAAAATCAAAATATACATTTCACATGTAAGATCGATATTAACTTCTGGGCACCAGTTATGCTACACCACTGTAACAACTGATGCAAAATTTCTTGCCTTTGATGATAAATCATTAAGAAGGATTTTGGGGATCAAATGACTGTAGCTTGTAAAAAAAAATGTGACAATTTGCGTTGCCAGGGGTGCCCAATGTGAACGATGTAGTTAGATTATTAAGATGGAGAGGGATGGGCCATATTTTAAGAAGGGAAGATGTACCTAAATGGAAGCTGCTGAGCAAGAGAGGACGTACTAGACTGAGAGAAACGTGGCTGATGACAATGCGAAGGGAGGTTGGATCTAATAATTTGGTTGAGCTCTGAGAGATGAGCACTGGAAAGAGACATGTGGCGTGAATTCATTGAGGCCAAAAGCATCCCGTGTTTGCCAGAGGATTAGGGTTGCAGCCTAACTCGCAGTAGCAACAATACCGATAGGCAATCAATATGGCTGCGGAATTCTATCAACGCTTCTGTATTCATTCTTCAACCATTTGATTGCACGTTTAACACTTGCTTTAGTCCTTCCCAGATCTCTTTTCGATCAGCCACATTTGGCTAGTACAATAGTAACCCGTTTGCCTAGCATTCACATAGCAGCAGATCGATCCCCTCCCCCCCCCCCGCCCGGGACCCCGAGTTTAAAATGAGCCTGCCCAGCTGACCTTCTGGTGAGCATCTATTCTGACAAAACTGGAACTGAAACCAGACACCTTTAAATATCTAAAACATCAACAAAAATTCAAAGGCTACAATTTCTCCTTACCAAGTTCCAGAAAGTGCTATATGGAACTTTCTTTCAGATAACGTATCTTCATTTGTATAATTTATTCTATACGCTATAAAATTAGATCTAATTTAGTGAAAGGAAAAAAAGGGGATGCAATTAATGCAGATCTTTTAGTCGTCTAATTTTGCCTCTTCCATTCCGGTTACCAACTATATTTGCATAAGGTATAATGTATCAACATTCGTGACCAAGGATGAATATATACAGTAAATACGCATAGAAATTGATGTATCATTAAAAAAGACACAACAGTTAAGAAAACGTGAATTAAATTAAATGATGAACAATACAACGACCCAGGTAGGAACATTTTCTCTTAAAAAATTTCATTGTCAGCAATTACATAAACACTATCTGGCAACATCTTTCGGAAAGCCCCTAAACAAGAAAGAAAAACCCTTTGCCCCTAAAGTCATTACGTCGTGGCAATTAGAAAATAATCATTATGCAAACAATGCTTGTTTGGTCTGTCTTTGGGATGGAGTTAAGTCATCAATGATTGGGTAAAAAGTATAAAGGTTCAAGAGAAAGTAACAGTGGGAAAACATCAGCTATACTAGATTTAATTTAACAAAGCAAAGGATTCACACAAGACCTCCTACTCCCGTTCACACCCACTGGCTACTTTTAGGCAAGGGCCCGTGCTGGGATTTTACCAATTCAATCTTAATTAAAGGTAAAAGGTGTCTAGTTTGAGTTCCAGTTTCATCTGAATAGATGCTCACTAGAACGTCAGTCTGGGAAACCCAACACCCAGCCACCCCTTCCCCTATGGTGCCTATCCACAGCAGTGGCCTCCCAAGTAAACAGCTTAAACTCACGGTCCTGCGCGGGGATCGATATGTTGCCATGCGAATGCTAGGCGAATACGTCCCATAAGATGGAACGACAGATGCCGTCCATTGTCAGGGTATATATCCAATTTATGACGATTCAATCGAAATGGGCAAAGACAGTGATAATGGAAAGGTATTATTATTATTATTATTAATATTATTATTATTATTGTTATTACTTGCTAAGCTACGACCCTAGTTGGAAAAGCAGGATGCTATAAGCCCAGGGACTCCAACAGGGAAAATAGCCCGGTAAGGAAAGGAAACTAGGAAGAATAAAATATTCTAAGAAGAGTAACAACACTAAAATAAACAACAACTGCTTAGAAATGGTTCGGCAGAGAAAAATGAAGCACACTCCGACAAGTAAATTCTATATTATTATTATTATTATTATTATTATTATTATTATTAGTAGTAGTAGTAGTAGTAGTAGTAGTAGTAGTAGTAGTAGTAGTAGTTGCTAAGCTACGACCCTAGTTGGAAAAGCAGGATGCTATAAGCTCATGGGCCTCAACAGGGAAAATAGCCCAGTGAGGAAAGGAAATAAGGAAAAATAAAATATTTTTAGAGAAGTAACAACATTGAAATAAATATTTCCTTTATAAACAATAAAAATTTTGATATCCTACAAGGGCAACAACAAGTTTTCTGGAAGCGAAAAACAACGCTTATTACCAAGACAAAAATAAAGATAAATGCCAAAAATGAGAGAGAGAGAGAGAGAGAGAGAGAGAGAGAGAGAGAGAGAGAGAGAGAGAGAGAGAGAGAGAGGGGGGGGGGGGGGGAACTAAAAAAATGGAAGAACTCCAGTTAAAAACAATAGAAGCATATCCCTTTTTCAGGAAACGAAAACAGCACATTAATTTGTATGCACGCTTTTCTAATCATCCAAGCAGCGCAGTATGTACCTGGTAGTTAGACAAATGAGGTGACCCCAACAAGGGAAAAGCATCAATGGATCATGAGGCTAGCAACCTCATTCCATAAAAAACTTTTCCAGGATCTGGAATGTTATGAAGACATTCCTACAGAAAAAATAAAGGTGATGGTAATACCTAGAGAACAATTACTATCCAAAATAAGAGTAAAAAACTGCTATAACTTTTATAGTTTATATATGAAATATCTATTTCAATTTTGTTACTGTTCTTAAGATATTCTATATTAATTAGTAATTACTTTTCTTGTAGTTTCCTTATTTCCTTTCCTCATTGGGCTATTTACCCTGTTGGAGCCCTCGGGCTTATAGCATTCTGCTTTTCCAACTAAGGTTGTAGCTTAGCAAGTAATAATAATAATAATAATAATAATAATAATAATAATAATAATAAAAATAATAATAATAATTCCAACTAAAGTTGTAGCTTAGCAAGTAATGATAATAATAATGATAATGATAATGATAATAATAACTATAATTCCAACTAGGGTTGTGACTTAGCAAGTAATAATAATAATAATAATAATAATAATAATAACTAGGGTTGTTGCTTAGCAAGTAATAATAATAATAATAATAATAATAATAACTAGGGTTGTTGCTTAGCAAGTAATAATAATAATAATAATAATAATAATAATAATAATGCCCACACCCTTGCCCGGTATAATTAAAACCTGGAGACTTGACACTCCAGTAAATAAACTTCCTTCCCACATCCCGTCCCACGTCACGCAAGGAAGTGATTGGCCCGGTGCCTGCAGGGGTCTGTAGGTCTTGGGTACTTATAGCCTTCCCCCGACACGATTCCCTTAATTGCTCTTCTCTAAAGGACATTATAGATAGATGAAAAACAGAGGTGATGAGAACCGAGCATGCAATGGAAGATGCAATATCACTGGAAGGAGAAAGGAATAATTAGGTAGAATCATTCAAGTGTTTAGGAACTGTGATCTCCAATACAGGGTCTTTAGAATTAGAGTTTATCATTGGAAGGAGAGAGGAATAATTAGGTAGAATCATTCAAGTATTTAGGAACTGTGATCTCCAATACAGGGTCTTAAGAATTTAGAGTTTAGTGAAAGATTGAAAAAAGCAAATCAAGCAATGGCTAGGTTAAATAAAATTTGGAAATCAAATCGACTGAAATTACATATAAAAATCAGACTATATATCAGTTTATTGAAATCGGTGTTACTCTATGGACACGAGTCGTGGTATGACAATGAAACAATCTCCAACAGATTTAGTAGATTTAAGAACAAATTCTTCAGAATGATATTGGGAATTATATGGCAGGACAAGATTAGAAATGAAACTATAAGTGAGATTACCCGAGTGCTGTATGTGGATGAGATCATGATGATGGGTAGATGGGATGGTTTGGTCATGCTCTTCGCACTCCCCAAGAGAGATTAGTTCACCAAACGTTCAGCCTGGCTCAACAAGACACTAGAAGAGTTGGAAGACCCAGGCCTACATGGCTGAGGACTATGAAGCGCGAAGTTGATGATGATGAATGGGGAAATATTGAATCAAAAGCTCAAGATAGAGACGACTGACAAAATCTAACCGAGGCCCTTTGCGTCAATAGGCGTAGGAGGAGATGATGATGAAAGGACATTATTAACGGGACTGGAATAATTTAATGGTGGAAGGATATTTATCCTTTTCTTTCCTAATATAAAAGAACTAAATTATAGCTGGAGATTATTACCAATGAAGTTGTAAACACTGGTTTCCTGCAAAGGTAACTACTGTATAGTCATGAGATGTATTGGAAGTGAGTATTTTCTCATTGAATCTATGATCATGCATGCATATACGCATACATATATATATATATATATATATATATATATATATATATATATGTGTGTGTGTGTGTGTGTGTGTGTATATGCAGTATATATATATATATATATATATATATATATATATATATATATATACATACATATATATATATATATATATATATATATATATATATATATATATGTGTGTGTGTATAAATGCAGTATATATATATATATATATATATATATACATATATATGTAATCACTTCAAATAATTAAAAGAACATTTGACATTTTCTTTCTCTAAACAAATAGGCATATATGTTATCAAAAAATACAATACATAGCCTGAAAAATGCATGCAAAGTACAGCAAACAAACACAGGGATGAGATAGGGAGAGAGAGAGAGAGAGAGAGAGAGAGAGAGAGAGAGAGAGAGAGAGAGAGAGAGAGAGAGAGAGAGAGAGAATCATCTCCGACCTGCACATTTACTTTGCCCTGTATCTTCAGTTGTCGGCTTGTCTGACACTTCAAGACAAAAATGGTGATATGGCAAATACCACGAAACTTGTAGATCCACAAAACCTGAAGTGATGCAACCAGGCAGACGATTATTACTCCATATCTGAGTTCGCTTGATGCAAGAAAAAATAACGTGGCCCAGTGTTGCCACATATGGGGATTTATCCCTAGATTTGGGGATTTATTCCTATTTTTTTGGAATTTTTGGGTGTCTAATGGGGATAGTCTGTACAAATTTCTATGAAGAAGAAACAAAGATAAGTAGCCTAAACCTTTATATTATTGCAATACGTTTATTTGCACTTATATGAAGTATAGTGAATAATTTATATATTGAATTTAGTAGAGCCTACATGATCAGAAGGAAATATATTTGTGGAAATGGGGATTTTTGTGTTGTTTTGGGGATTTTTTCATTGAGATTTGGGGATTTTTAGACTAAGTCATCTGGCAACACTGACGTGGCCTTCTTAAACACTCAATCTTGATATTGAATAAGAATATAGAGTAGATACCATTGATTCATTTATAGTTTTATGTACATACGCACGCACACACCAATGGGATAATTTCTTGTTAACTATCTATCTCATGGATGGGTACAGTTGGTCTCATTAATTCCAGTACACTTCACTGGAAACTAATGAGACAACAGTGTACCGGAATTAATGAAGCCAGCTGTACAAAAGACTTGCGTTGCAATGGTTCACGTCTGACGTACAGTTGGCTCCATTAAATCCGGTACACTTCATGGTAAGCTAAATATTGTCTCTCGGTTTCTCTTTTTTCTACAATATAAAGCTGCCAGACGTCTTCTTAGCTTCCAGTGAAGTGTACCGGAAATAATGAAGCCAACTGTACAATCCGTTAGGTTTTTTAATGAAGAAATACCCCCCTCACATCTATGTTCTTTCTTTCTTTCTTTGACTGCAACCCACAACTATCGGCTAGCTACTCTAGTCAATTATTTTTTAAGCAAGGCAGATTTGCACCGACTCGCAGCGGTGCCCTTTTAGCTCGCTCTGAAAAGTTTCCTGATCGCTGATTGGTTGGACAAGATAATTCTAACCAATCAGCGATCAGGAAACTTTTCCGAGATAAAAGGGCACCGCTGCAAGTCGGTGCAAATCTGCCTCGCTAAAAGAAATGGACTATAGGTACCCCATTAGCTCCTAAGATCAACATAAGGTCATAATCGTTCCTCCTTGTCCAGTATGAGAATTAAACACTGGTACTCAGATTGTGGACTAAGCTCGCTTACCACTACAAAGAGAGAGAGAGAGAGAGAGAGAGAGAGAGAGAGAGAGAGAGAGAGAGAGAGAGAGAGAGAGAGATAATTTATCCTATCCCCGTCTCAAGATAGTAAGTAAAAGTTTCAGAGTGTTTTGCTTTGAAGGTAAAAAAGGTAATAAAGAGGATGTCTCAAGGTAAAAAAAAAAATCTTTTAATTTATCACAAAGCGAAATTCAAATGAATTTCAGAATTATCCGAATACCAATAAACATCCCATTAAGGAAATGCCCACCGTCAAGCACCGTACAGAGAACTACTCGAGATAATCCCAAACTTTCTAAATTGCACCACGACTTCGTAGCCCCCGGAGAGAGGCGAGTGGTCAAGTTGCCTCCACCTTCACCACGACATTCTTAACAAGGTTGCCAGGAACAGGAATGGTTGACTGACCGGCCCGTCATCGTCTGGATCGAATACTACCAGGATCCACTTCTGGGTCCTGACTACTACACACGATCCACTAGGTAGCGTAGCGGGGAATTTTTCTTTTCTCTAGACTTGTTTAATATAAGAACGATATAACGATTCCCTTCCTTTATTCAAATCTTATCAAAATAAGCTATCATTTAATTAAAAGAAATTATAACGCAAAAGAAAGGATTTTCCTTAGAGATACTCTTCCACGAAAGCTAAGCAGATATTTCGACCCCATTCAAACTTGTACGTCTGCTATGAATGAAGCCATTTCTATTCAAGTCTCGCAACGTAGCTTAGCATTCCCTGACGATGCGCACCTGTGAACTGGCCTATTAGCATGCGCTGAAGATAACTCTCTACGCTAATTTATGTTATATTGTCCACAGTTTAGTGATATAAGAATAAAAGCAATTGAGCTCTAACAACCATACGAAGAAGATAGTGCACAGACAGTTGGAAAATTCCTTTTTTGTTAAGAAAATGTTGAAAATAAGAAAAGAGTACTACAACAAATGTGGACGAAAAGAGAAAAAACTAGTGAAAATAAGGAACACACAAAACTAAAAGACACAAAGGTGCCGTTGCAAAGGCAAAGCCTTAATCTGAATCTGATCTGATCTGATCACCATCTCTCTTCTCTATCTTTCTTTCCAGTTAAATAGGTTTCATCAGGACTTCATTCGTCCCCACTTTATTGTAAGTTCGGGGTGTTGGGGTTACGGTAAAACCAAAGTCATCGTCAATACTGACTTTATTAAGAAGAAAATAACTCACAAAAGCAAATAGCCATTGCCGAACATCGGGTCTGCAGAATACCAAACAAGGCTAAGCATGAAATGATGAAACGTAATAAAAAGTATAGATGACGCAACTGTACAAAAGCATTGGAATCTATGGGAGAGGATTCAATCATTTATGATGCAAACAAATTAGCAAACAGAATAAGGAATAAAACTCTTGTTATATTCAATAGTGAAATAATAATAATAAATTAATATATGACAGAAACGAACTGGGGTGCGTTTCCTGAATCTACATTCCGCGGAGACCTCCTTCATGGACAAGTGTTGACATAACCTGATCTTTAAGATTTTCTTTGCAACCGCTCTCTTTCTTGGAAGAGGCCTCCCGACGAGAACGGTAGTACCTGCTGAGGGGGACCCCAGCTTCTGACAAATTTGATTAGCTCATGGTTGTCAGAATCCTTTCATTATGATACATGCCAAGACTACTAAAAGATGTTCCGTCTTTTTAATATTGATGTCAAATTGACCGTTGCTACTGGGATTAGATGACGCTGAATAAGTTTGAGAGAGAGAGAGAGAGAGAGAGAGAGGAGAGAGAGAGAGAGAGAGAGAGAGAGAGAGAGAGAGAGAGAAATCAACGTAATTAGTGACCTACAAACTCCACCAAAATACCTTAATCAGATAATAAAAATGCCGTTTAAAGAGTTATTAAAATTTTGTTTCCACACAACAGTCCCTAAGAAGCAATAAAATGGAAAAAAAAAATCACAGCCAGATGGTATCAAGCAGATTATCTAAACATTATGGAAAAAAAAACTAATGTTTTCAGTTATTGAACTAATGTTAGATAACCTATCTCTAATGTTCACAGAAAAGAAACCAAAGATCGTAAGATGGAATACATATGGTACGTTTAAAGGCTGATTCACACTGCCCCGTCACGTCACATCACATCAAGTCACGTCAAAATATTTTTGGAAAGAATCCGTGATGTGATTGACATGCCGTGATGTAATGGTGCAGTGACGGTGACGAAGTTGACGTGACGTGACGTGACATGATACGATGTGACATGACGTGATGCATAGTGTGAATGCATAGCACGGTTGACGGAACCGTGACGAAGTGACGTGACGTGATGTGTAGTGACAAGATTGTGCAGTGTGAATCCACCTTTATTGTAAAGGATAAATCCAGTGGGGGTGACACATGATTAATCCACTCCTAAGATCAACTATAAGTCCATTTCTTTCAACGATGCATATTTGCACCGACTCGCGGCGGTGGTGCCCTTTTAGCTGGGAAAAGTTTCCGGATCGCTGATTGGTTGGACAAGTTAATTCAAACCAATTAGCGATCAGGAAACTTTTCCGAGCTAAAAGGGCACCGCCACCGCGAGTCGGTGCAAATATGCATCGTTAAAAGAAATGGACTATAAACAAGGGCGATCGGTAAGCACCCTCGCAAGAATTAAAGCAATCTTAATGACCTCAACTCACAGTACAGTACAATCTGATTGCGTCGTAAATTGCGTATGGAGGTACACCAAGGTTCAAAGGTCACATGATTTCTGCTGCTTGAATAAAGAATAGTAATGACGCATACCTATCACAAGGGTCATGCAAGCCAGATGAGGTAGCTATATTTTGTACTTGGCGTTCTAGTTCTTTGTTGGCATAGTAATATATATATATATATATATATATATATATATATATATATATACACGTCTATTACATGTGTAAATTGATGTATTGTGCTGCATAATACACGCACACACATTATATATATATATATATATATATATATATATATATATATATATATATATATATATATATATATATATATATATATATATATATATATAATATATATATATATATATATATATATATATATATATATATATATATATCTATATATATATATACACACATATGTGTGTATGTATATATAAATATATATATATATATATATATATATATATATATATATATATAAATATATATATATATATGCATAAATATATATATATATATATATATATATATATATAAATGTATATATAAATATATGTATATATAAATAAATATATATATATATATATATATATATATATATGTATATATAAATATATATATATAAATATATATATATATATATATATATATAAATATATATATATATATATATATATATGTATATATATATATATATATATATATATATATATATATATGTATATATATATATAAATGTATATATAAATATATGTATATATAAATATATATATATGTACATATATATATATATATATATATATATATATATAAATTTATATATATATATATATATACATATATATATACATATATATATATATACATATATATATATATATACTGTATATATATATATGTGTGTGTGTGTGTGTAGAGCTATATACACTACTCATCATTCATATACTTACATTAAATAACTGTATTTATTCTCTAAACCGTAGAAACGAGTGTAAAGAAGACCAAAAATGTGCAAAGGTAACAGTTGTGTTACATTTTCCATGT
>NC_090759.1:36831378-36966378 GCF_036898095.1 Palaemon carinicauda
AAAAATCAAATTTGCAAAAAACCTAAAAAAATCAAAAATTAGCATTTGAGGGAAAATGGACCTCATGGCAATATATGGCATCTAAGACAAAACCAATGTCATGCAAGTGGTAGACACACCATCCACCCACACTTTCCAACTATAAAGAACCAAACAAGTATTAACACTGTTTGACAATTTATAATTATGTAATAACTTTGCTGTTTGATCACTTACCCCTATAAAGGTATGTAGGGTCGAGGTCGACCCCTGGGGGGGGGGGGTAAGAAAACGGGGAAGGAGGGAAGTTAGACGAAAATCAGTCCTAAAGCAGACAATGGCATATAGACTAGTCACCCCTTGCAGGTCGATCACTTCCATATTCGAGAGAGCTGATGATTTATGGGGAAAAAACAGGTTTTGAAAATGCTGTAGGGGTCGCAAACGACCCATCATACCTTTCCAGGGTTAAGGGATCTATTTTGCTTAAACACTACCGAAGTTGCTATCGCTCTAACTTCATGAGCCTTGACTTTAAGTAAATTACGATCCTTCTCACTTAAATGAGTGTGTGCCTCTCTAATCAAAAGTCTAATAAAATAAGACAACGCATTCTTCGACATGGGCAAAGAGGGCTTTTTAACGGAGCACCATAAAGCCTCTGAACAACCTCGCAGCGGTTTAGTTCTGGATAAATAAAATTTAAGAGCTCTAATGGGGCACAGCACTCTTTCAACTTCATTCCCCACAATCTCAGAAAGACTGGGGATTTCAAATGAAGTTCATTCTTGGCCAAAAAACCAAGTTGAAGAGAACATACTGCTTTATTAGCGGAGAAGCCGATATTCTTGCTAAAAGCATGTATCTCACTAACCCTTTTCGCTGAAGCCAAGCTCACCAAGAAAAGTGTCTTAAGGGTAAGATCCTTCAGGGAGGCTGAATTTAACGGTTAAAACCTGTCTGACATAAGGAACTGTAGGACCACGTCCAAGTTCCAAGCAGGAGTCGAAATATGACGCTCCTTGGAAGTCTTGAAAGACTTAAGCAGGTCTTGAAGATCTTTGTTATTAGAAAGATCCAAATCCCTATGCCTGAAAACAGAAGCTAACATGCTTCTGTAGCCTTTAATGGTAGATGCAGAGAGGGAGCGACCGTTTCTCAGATAAAGCAGAAAATCTGCAATCTGCGCTACAGAGGCACTGGAAGAGGAAATAGAGGAGGACTTGCACCAGTCTCTAAATACCTCCCATTTAGACTGATAGATCCTGATGGTAGAGGATCTTCTAGCCCTCGAGATCGCTCTAGCTGCCTCCTTCGAAAACCCTCGAGCTCTAGAGAGTCTTTCGATAGTCTGAAGGCAGTTAGACGAAGCGCGGGGAGGCTTTGATGAAATCTCTTTACGTGAGGCTGCCGCAAGAGATCCATCCGCAACGGCAGACTTCTTGGAATGTCTACTAGCCATAGAAATACCTCTGTGAACCACTCTCTCGCGGGCCAGAGGGGAGCAACCAACGTCAACCTGGTCCCTTCGTGAGAGGCGAACTTCTGAAGCACCTTGTTTAGGATCTTGAAAGGTGGAAAGGCATAAACGTCCAGGTGAGACCAGTCCAGAAGAAAAGCGTCTATGTGGGCCGCCTCTGGATCTGGGACCGGAGAGCAATAAGTCGGGAGCCTTTTTGTCAAAGAGGTCGCAAAGAGATCGATGGTGGGTTGACCCCAAGTCATCCAAAGTCTCTCGCACACATCCTTGTGGAGCGTCCACTCCGTAGGAATCACCTGTCCTCTTCGACTGAGACAGTCCGCTAAGGCATTCAACTCCCCTTGGACGAATCTCGTCAAAAGAGAGATGTTTCGATCTTTTGACCAAATGAGAAGGTCCCTTGCGATGACGAAAAGAGAGTGGGAGTGAGTGCCTCCTTGCTTCGATATGTAAGCCAAGGCCGTGGTATTGTCTGCATTCACCTCCACCACCTTGTTTCGAACCAGACTCTCGAAACTCCTTAACGCTAGATGGACTGCTAAAAGCTCTTTGCAGTTTATGTGAAGACTCCTCTGGTCTGCGGACCAAAGACCCGAGCATTCCAGATTGTCCAGAGTCGCCCCCCAACCCAAATCCAATGCGTCTGAAAACAACACATGGTTTGGGTTCTTGACTGCCAGAGAAAGACCTTCCCGAAGTCTTATGTTGCTGTCCCACCAAGCTAGACAAGTCTTGACTGGATCGGAGATTGGAATCGAGACCGTCTCTAAACCCTTCTCCTTGTTCCAATGGATGTCTAGGTGGAACTGGAGAGGGCGCAGGTTGAGTCTCCCTAGAGAGATAAACTGCTCCAGCGACGAAAGAGTCCCCAGGAGGCTCATCCAATCTCTCACAGATCAACTGTTTTTCTCCTGCACGAGACGGACTTTGAGCAAAGCCTGCTCGATCCTGTTGGCAGACGGAAAAGCCCGAAAAACTTGACTCTGTATCTCCATCCCCAAATAGAGAATGGTCTGGGATGGAGTCAGTTGCGACTTCTCCATGTTCACCAAGAGACCTAACTCTTTTGCAAGATCCAAAGTCCACTGTAGGTCCTGCAGACAGCGATGACGGGACGACGCTCTGAGTAACCAGTCGTCCAAATACAGGGAGGCTCTGATCCCCGATAAATGTAGGAACTTTGCTACATTCCGCATGAGCCTCGTAAAAACAAGAGGAGCAGGGCTGAGGCCGAAGCACAGTGCTCAGAATTGATACACCACCTTCCTGTACACAAACCTCAGATAATGTTGAGAATTTGGATGTATCGGAATGTGGAAGTACGCATCCTGCAGGTCGAGAGAGACCATCCAGTCGCTCTCTCTGACCGCTGCCAAAACGGATTTGGTGGTCTCCATCGTGAATTTTGTTTTTACAACAAACACGTTGAGAGCACTTACATCCAGCACTGGCCTCCAACCTCCTGTGTTCTTCGGAACCAGGAAGAGACGGTTGTAAAAACCTGGGGATTGAAGGTCCGAGACTTTCACCACCGCCCCCTTTTCTAACAACAGAGACACCTGAAGATGTAACGCCTGTCTCTTTGTCTCCTCTCGATACCTGGGAGAGAGGTCTATCGGAACTTTCACAAGAGGAGGTCTTCGTACAAAAGGAATTTTGTAACCCTCCTTCAGCAACAAAACAGACTCCCGGTCTGCACCCCTCTTCTCCCAGGCCTGCCAGAAGTTGGTCAATCTGGCACCTACTGCTGTCTGAGGACGTGGGCAGTCAGACTCTGCCACGTGAGGATCTAGATCCTCTCTTCTTACCTCGCTTTCTATCGGCACGAGAGCCTCCCCTACTGAGGGCTCTGCCACGAAAAGGCGGGATAAACCTCGCCGCTGGCGTGTCAAACTTAGGTCTGCTGACATGACAAGACGAAGGTAAAACCTTACGAGCAGACGTGGCAATTAAATCATGTGTGTCCTTCTGAACAAGAGATGCCGCGATATCTCTAATAAGCTGTTGAGGGAACAAAGTAGAAGATAAGGGAGCAAAAAGAAGTTCTGACTTCTGACAAGGAGTGACCCCTGCAGAAAGAAAAGAACACAGAGTCTCTCTCTTCTTAAGAACCCCTGCTGTGAACGTAGCAGCCAGTTCATTAGAGCCATCCCTTATTGCCTTGTCCATGCAAGACATTATCTGAATAGAGACATCCCTGTCTGCTGAAGAGACCTTCCTACTCAAGGCTCCCAGGGACCAATCAAAGAAATTGAAAACCTTGAAGGCACGGAAAATTCCTTTAAGGAGATGATCCAGATCTGTAAAGGACCAACAAACCTTCGAGCGTCTCATGGCCAGACGATGAGGAGAGTCTACAAGGCTTGAGAAGTCTCCCTGGGCAGAGGCAGGCACCCCCAAGCCGAGAACTTCTCCCGTGTCATACCAGACGCTCGCACGAGAAGCCAATTTGAAAGGGGGAAAGGTAAAAGAGGACTTCCCTAAACTCCTCCTGGTCTTTAACCAGTCTCCCAACAAACGCAAGGTTCTCTTAGAAGAGCGAGAGAGCACTAACTTCGTACACGACGGAGTCGAAGAAGTCATGCCTAACGTGAATTCAGATGGAGGTGAACGTGGAGCAGCAGTAACAAAATGATCGGGAAACAGATCCTTAAAGATAAGCATAATCTTTTTAAAGTCAAGGGATTGCTGGGCAACCCTAGGCTCCTCTCCATCAGAAAGGATCCCCAAAAGAACATCAGCAGGAAGGGGATCAACAACTTCCTCATCCGAAGGAACATCATCCGACAAAGGCAAAGTCTTGCGACACAGAGAAAACAAAGCATGCCGAGGCGGCAACGATTGACAGGCTACATCAATATGCGAAGGAGCCGCAGCCAAAGCAGAGGTAACGACGTCACGTCGAGACTGCAAAGACTGAAAGTCTTGAGGCTGAAAAACAACAACAGACTGTGGCGACTGACGTCCGACGTCACGTCGGGACTGCACAGACTGCAGGTCTTGAGGCTGAAAAACAACACCAGACCATGGCGACTGACGTTCGACGTCACGTCGGGACAACAGAGTCGGCCGACGAACGTCACGTCGGGACTGCGGTGACTGCTGCTGAACGTCACGCTGTGACTGCGGAAATTGAAGTTCAACGTCACGTAACTGACGTGACTGACGAGGAACACGATCAGAGTCACGTTTAACAGCACCGCTAACATTAGCGCTAACGTCAAAATGACGAGACAAATCTCGCTTAGGCGGTTGAAGACCTGAGTCACGCTTGCTGGACTGACGAACCGCAAGCAAAGGATCTTTACGAACCTGGTCATGATCATATAACTTCCATTAAGGATGAAAGTTTCAACTGCATGTCTTGTAAGACACTCCACTTAGGGTCAACGGGAGTCGAAACGGGCCGTGACGTCGGCAACGTCTGTGCATGCAAGTCATCGCACCGAACGAGACCCTCGGACTTAGCGTCACGTTTACGCTCAACAGGAGAACAGCCATCCGATGACTGAATACGGTCAGAGCTGTCCCAATGACTACAGCCAGGACGCTGGACCTGTCCTGAAGGGACTGACTTGTTTCAAAGGTCTTGAAACCTTACGCCAAGGCTTCTTACGAGACGAATCATCGGAAGACGAGGAGAACTTAGTTTCTCCCGTCTTATGGTAAGGACGTGCTTGAAGAGCAACGTCTGATACCTTTGAGGGAACGTCTGTACGTTGCTTTACACCTCTCACTCCCTTAAGTCCTACGACATTCCTTCTCCCTGGTGCAGGGGAGCTTGAAAGAGGTCGCGGACTAGGCAAGTGACAAGCACGAACAGACGAACCCTCCGTCACAACACTAAACACATTTGCAGCACTTTCCACTTTACCACTTTGACCCTTTAAAAGTTTAACGTCGGACATAAGCTGGTTCCTGTCCGATGCCAAGGTTTCGACCTTCTCACCCAACGCTTGAATAGCCAATAACATTTCACGCATAGAAGGTTCATGAGTGCCAATAGGGGGTTCTGAAACTACCACTACAGGAGAAGGATTAGGTTCAGGGGCATGGGATGAGGAAAAATCTATAGATCTAGAAGAGCTTCTTCTCAACCTATCTCTTTCGAGTTTCCGAGTATATTTCTCATACTGCAACCACTCGAATTCCGATAAAACAACACATTCCTCACATCGATCCCCTAATTGACAAGATTTACCACGGCAATTAGCACAAACAGTATGAGGATCGAGGGAAGCTTTCGGAAGACGTTTATTACAGTCTTTTACACATTTACGATAGACAGGAGAAGGGTCAGCCATTATGAAAATCCAAAGGAAAGCCAAGTTCATCAACAATAATCAAAAAAGGGTTTCAAGAGTTTTATCGAAGAAAACCAACACAGCAAAAGAAATAAAACCAAAACCAAATACTTCATCGATCGGTAGAAACTTGAGGTCAAGCGCGAGCGGAACCAATGTTGTCTGGACCACCGACAGAGAAGAACTGGCTTGGTTGAGAAGTATATGCGGTATCTGGCCGATAGTCGGCGCTGGTGGGCACACCCGACAACCTTCATGGCGATCGCTTGCGAGTTTTTGGAATCTGTCGACCGTCGGAGACGTAAGCTATTTATATATTCACCGGCTAAGTTTAATATTTAAAAATATATGCATATATATATATATATATATATATATATATATATATATATATATACATATACATATATATATATATATATATATATATATATATATATATATATATATATATATATATATATATATATACACACACATATATATATATATATATATATACTGTATAAATATATATATATATATATATATATATATATATATATATATATATATATATATATATATATATATATATATATATATATATATATATATGAACATATATCACAAGCACACGTGATTTTTAATTAATGTAAATATCACCCACGAAATGCATTTAATAACGAATTCTATCTTGGGAATACATATCCACTTGGAATTCATTTTATGGTAACAGCTTCTGGCCGGGTGGTGATTCGAACCACCACCTGTACGGCTAGAAACTATGCTGGCAGGGACCCTACCGACTCAGCTATCAAGAGAGACTAAAAGTTTATGACAAGTCCCCCTACATATTCCTGTCGAATTCAGGATTCTGTTCATAGACTTGAAATAGACCCATCTCCACCATGATAGCTGAATCGTGAGTTTGCAACACGTGGTTATTTTAATGAACATATATCACAAGCACACGTGATTTTAATTAATGTAAATATCACCCACGAAATGCATTTAATACCGAATTCTATCTTGGGAATACATATCCACTTGGAATTCATTTTATGGTAACAGCTTCTGGCCGGGTGGTGATTCGAACCACCAACTGTACGGCTAGAAACTATGCTGGCAGGGACCCTACCGACTCAGCTATCAAGAGAGACTAAAAGTTTATGACAAGTCCCCCTACATATTCCTGTCGAATTCAGGATTCTGTTCATAGACTTGAAATAGACCCATCTAAACCATGATAGCTGAATCGTGAGTTTGCAACACGTGGTTATTTTAATGAACATATATCACAAGCACACGTGATTTTAATTAATGTAAATATCACCCACGAAATGCATTTAATACCGAATTCTATCTTGGGAATACATATCCACTTGGAATTCATTTTATGGTAACAGCTTCTGGCCGGGTGGTGATTCAAACCACCACCTGTACGGCTAGAAACTATGCTGGCAGGGACCCTACCGACTCAGCTATCAAGAGAGACTAAAAGTTTATGACAAGTCCCCCTACATATTCCTGTCGAATTCAGGATTCTGTTCATAGACTTGAAATAGACCCATCTCCACCATGATAGCTGAATCGTGAGTTTGCAACACGTGGTTATTTTAATGAACATATATCACAAGCACACGTGATTTTAATTAATGTAAATATCACCCATGAAATGCATTTAATACCGAATTCTATCTTGGGAATACATATCCACTTGGAATTCATTTTATGGTAACAGCTTCTGGCCGGGTGGTGATTCGAACCACCACCTGTACGGCTAGAAACTATGCTGGCAGGGACCCTACCGACTCAGCTATCAAGAGAGACTAAAAGTTTATGACAAGTCACGTGTGCTTGTGATATATGTTCATTAAAATAACCACGTGTTGCAAACTCACGATTCAGCTATCATGGTGGAGATGGGTCTATTTCAAGTCTATGAACAGAATCCTGAATTCGACAGGAATATGTAGGGGGACTTGTCATAAACTTTTAGTCTCTCTTGATAGCTGAGTCGGTAGGGTCCCTGCCAGCAAAGTTTCTAGCCGTACAGGTGGTGGTTCGAATCACCACCCGGCCAGAAGCTGTTACCATAAAATGAATTCCAAGTGGATATGTATTCCCAAGATAGAATTCGGTATTAAATGCATTTCGTGGGTGATATTTACATTAATTAAAATCACGTGTGCTTGTGATATATGTTCATTAAAATAACCACGTGTTACAAACTCACGATTCAGCTATCATGGTGGAGATGGGTCTATTTCAAGTCTATGAACAGAATCCTGAATTCGACAGGAATATGTAGGGGGACTTGTCATAAACTTTTAGTCTCTCTTGATAGCTGAGTCGGTAGGGTCCCTGCCAGCATAGTTTCTAGCCGTAAAGGTGGTGGTTCGAATCACCACCCGGCCAGAAGCTGTTACCATAAAATGAATTCCAAGTGGATATGTATTCCCAAGATAGAATTCGGTATTAAATGCATTTCGTGGGTGATATTTACATTAATTAAAATCACGTGTGCTTGTGATATATGTTCATTAAAATAACCACGTGTTGCAAACTCACGATTCAGCTATCATGGTGGAGATGGGTCTATTTCAAGTCTATGAACAGAATCCTGAATTCGACAGGAATATGTAGGGGGACTTGTCATAAACTTTTAGTCTCTCTTGATAGCTGAGTCGGTAGGGTCCCTGCCAGCATAGTTTCTAGCCGTACAGGTGGTGGTTCGAATCACCACCCAGCCAGAAGCTGTTACCATAAAATGAATTCCAAGTGGATATGTATTCCCAAGATAGAATTCGGTATTAAATGCATTTCGTGGGTGATATTTACATTAATTAAAATCACGTGTGCTTGTGATATATGTTCATTAAAATAACCACGTGTTGTAAACTCACGATTCAGCTATCATGGTGGAGATGGGTCTATTTCAAGTCTATGAACAGAATCCTGAATTCGACAGGAATATGTAGGGGGACTTGTCATAAACTTTTAGTCTCTCTTGATAGCTGAGTCGGTAGGGTCCCTGCCAGCATAGTTTCTAGCCGTACAGGTGGTGGTTCGAATCACCACCCGGCCAGAAGCTGTTACCATAAAATGAATTCCAAGTGGATATGTATTCCCAAGATAGAATTCGGTATTAAATGCATTTCGTGGGTGATATTTACATTAATTAAAATCACGTGTGCTTGTGATATATGTTCATTAAAATAACCACGTGTTGCAAACTCACGATTCAGCTATCATGGTGGAGATGGGTCTATTTCAAGTCTATGAACAGAATCCTGAATTCGACAGGAATATGTAGGGGGACTTGTCATAAACTTTTAGTCTCTCTTGATAGCTGAGTCGGTAGGGTCCCTGCCAGCATAGTTTCTAGCCGTACAGGTGGTGGTTCGAATCACCACCCGGCCAGAAGCTGTTACCATAAAATGAATTCCAAGTGGATATGTATTCCCAAGATAGAATTCGGTATTAAATGCATTTCGTGGGTGATATTTACATTAATTAAAATCACGTGTGCTTGTGATATATGTTCATTAAAATAACCACGTGTTGCAAACTCACGATTCAGCTATCATGGTGGAGATGGGTCTATTTCAAGTCTATGAACAGAATCCTGAATTCGACAGGAATATGTAGGGGGACTTGTCATAAACTTTTAGTCTCTCTTGATAGCTGAGTCGGTAGGGTCCCTGCCAGCATAGTTTCTAGCCGTACAGGTGGTGGTTCGAATCACCACCCGGCCAGAAGCTGTTACCATAAAATGAATTCCAATTGGATATGTATTCCCAAGATAGAATTCGGTATTAAATGCATTTCGTGGGTGATATTTACATTAATTAAAATCCCGTGTGCTTGTGATATATGTTCATTAAAATAACCACGTGTTGCAAACTCACGATTCAGCTATCATGGTGGAGATGGGTCTATTTCAAGTCTATGAACAGAATCCTGAATTCGACAGGAATATGTAGGGGGACTTGTCATAAACTTTTAGTCTCTCTTGATAGCTGAGTCGGTAGGGTCCCTGCCAGCATAGTTTCTAGCCGTACAGGTGGTGGTTCGAATCACCACCCGGCCAGAAGCTGTTACCATAAAATGAATTCCAAGAGGATATGTATTCCCAAGATAGAATTCGGTATTAAATGCATTCCGTGGGTGATATTTACATTAATTAAAATCACGTGTGCTTGTGATATATGTTCATTAAAATAACCACGTGTTGCAAACTCACGATTCAGCTATCATGGTGGAGATGGGTCTATTTCAAGTCTATGAACAGAATCCTGAATTCGACAGGAATATGTAGGGGGACTTGTCATAAACTTTTAGTCTCTCTTGATAGCTGAGTCGGTAGGGTCCCTGCCAGCATAGTTTCTAGCCGTACAGGTGGTGGTTTGAATCACCACCCGGCCAGAAGCTGTTACTATAAAATGAATTCCAAGTGGATATGTATTCCCAAGATAGAATTCGGTATTAAATGCATTTCGTGGGTGATATATATATATATATATATATATATATATATATATATATATACTGTATATATATATATATATATATATATATATGTATATATATATATATATATATATATATATATATATATCGTGTGTGTCTGTGTGTGTGGAGGGTCCTCTATGCTACCCACTTTACTAACCCTTATCCCATTGACGATGTATACACAATGAAATTCCCTGACTGCAGTATAAATAACATGGAGTATATATATATATACATATATATATATATATATATATATATATATATATATATATATATATATACATATATATATATACACACATATATATACACACACACATATATATATATATATATATATATATATATATATATATATATATATATATATATATATATATATATATATATATATATACGACCTGCATTGCTTTTATTTAATGGCTGATTCTATATTCAGTCCTGATTTGGAAAGGTTAACATTACATTTGAAATTTAAAAATTTATCTTAAAAATGCTCTTAGCTGCTGAAATCACTTTAGGCAGCCTTCATATCCGCGTTAGTCCCCACTAAATCAGAAATATGTATCACGCTACAAAAGAAGGGAAAATTTGATGCTTCCATCTTATTCAATAACATCAAACTCATCAAAAGAAAATTACAGATATAGCGTATTAATACATAACATGCTACATATGAAACTATAAGAGAGATTACTAGAGTCCCACGTGTGAATGAGATCGTAGTGAGGGGCAGATGGAGATGGTTTGTTCATGCTCTTCATACTCCCCAAGAGAGATTAGTTCATCAAACATTGAACTGGGCTCCACAAGGCACTAGGAGAGTTGGAAGACCAAGGCCTACGTGGCTGAGGACTATGAAACGTGAAGTAGGAGATGAAGAATGCCAAAATATTAATTTAAAAGATCAAGATAGAGACGACATTGGAAATCTAACAGAGGCCTTTTGCATCAATATACGAAGGAGATGATAATGATGGTATATGTAAGGACAGCTTCTTGAGGATCTCAAATAAATCAGATTTAAAATAAAGAGCTTCAATCTAGTTGTTTTTTACTTTTATCTATTACTGTAATTACATTGTTTCCCGACATTGACATGGATTACTGTGTTGGCTTTTGACCAATTATTTCTGAGCTCTGTTTAGATCTCAATGGATATGCATTTAGATTCTTGTCTTAATACACTATACTATGATCATGGGATGTTATGAGTTATATTATTTCAATATTGGATATTTTCTATTTATGTTTCATAACTAACAGTTATATCTAAACATTCCTCTTTAATATAATTTGTTCCAAAAGGAGGATGACATGCGCCCAAATCTCATGATCTGTTAAGACTATTCTGTGGCTTGACTTTCCCTTCATATTTTTTCATTAATCAAAATACATCAACAAAATTTTACTCTAGAAAAGGAAAAAAATAATGGTATCCCATTCCTATATTGTTTTATTGTTAAGAATAGCCAATAAATCTAAAGGCTTCGTATTCATAGAAGCCTACCAATAACTTATAATTCATACATTTCTAGCCATGCTAAAAATACCCAGTATCTAATGACACTGCGAATATACTATATAGCCCTAAGTACATATTGGACGAACTTACTAAAATGAATAGAAATACTAATCTATGTTATTCTATTTTTTCTTAAGAAATTGTATGAGCAAAGCCAAGAAAATCTTCTATAGTAGCCAGCTATAGATAGTGGAGTCCCTATATTACATGCTTTCTCTACCATTTCAGGAATTAAATAGATACCATCCCACTTTGGAAAAAAACTAAATATATGGGTAAATGCTTAGAAATAACTGTACAGAGAAATTATCTATACTAAAATAAGAGCCATAAAATCATACTAACATAATATACATATGTCCAGAATGAAGTTGACTTTATGTCTTCCAAACCCCTAAATGCATAGCTATGTAAATCTAAACTCCCATGGTATACAAATATGCATTGACTGTTCATTAGGTCAAAACACATTGCATGATTAATTGATCAAAGGCTAACAGCAATCTATGTTTATGGTTTTATCGAAAGAAATATTCTGGAAAATTATCAAGTACCTTTACCAAAACTTAAATTGAATTCTGGCGTGTGCTCAACTGATCACATATCCTTTTCTTGAATCCAACTTATCTGAGGTCACCAAGAAGCTTACTTAATAGGGATCCCATGCTCTGTATAAAAATGATGCATGCGAGTTTTTATCTCGTTATGAATATATTCTAAGAACAGTAACAACATTGAAATAGATCTTTCATATATAAAATACAAAAACTTAAAAAAACCAAGAGGTAGAAAATTAAGATAGAATAGTGTGCCCGAGTTTACCCTCAAGCTAAAGAACTCTACCCCAAGAGAGTTCGGCACTATCCAAGACTAAAGAACAATGGTTGATTTTGGAGTGTCCTCCTAGAAGAGCTGCTTACCATAGCTAAAGTCTCTCTTCTACTCTGACCAAGAGGAAAGAAGCCACTGAAGAATTACAGTCCAATAGTTAACCTCTTGAGCAAAGGAAAATTGTTAGGTAATCTCAGTGTTTTCAAGTATATGAAAACAGGAGAATATGGAAAGAATAACGCAAAATGTTCGATATGTATGTACGCAAAGGAAAACTGAGCTGTAACCAGAGAGGGATCCAATGTAGTACAATCTTAGGACCCAATAACTCTCTAACAGTAGTATCTCAATGGGTGGCTGGTGCTCTAGCCAACCTACTATATTTATATTTATGCTGTACAGATAGATATACATATGCAAATTATTTCTAAAATTTGTGATTTGTTCCTACACTACAATAATACAAACCCAACCCCCTTTAATAGGAGACTCTTCATTAGGAGGGAGGAAGCTCTATAACCATACTGTCTGGTTTAAAATCCCAAATTGACAAAGAGCTCAGACCTCAAGAGGTGCGATGTGTTAACTCCTGCTAACGTCTAACTTTGAGAAAAGGATCTCAAAAGTTAGCTAGGTTCCTGTCTATGGACACAGTCATGGAAGAACCTATATGATTCTAAGGATATACTACCAATGTAGGGCCAATATAAAATACTGGATTCTACACACAAACCATTTTCCCCTCATAAGAAGGATGGAAGAGATACTTACATTATAGAATTGTGTATAATATAGAGGCGTACCTGCATCAAATGCCCGATCTAGCAATAAACAAGACAATCATTGCTCCCCGAGGGAGGAAAATAGAGCCAGGCATTCTACCTCCTATTCTAGTCTAGCATTGCAATTGTTATCTTAAATGATATTCTTCTTGTACCGTAAGGACCTAGTACACAACACAGACTGCTAAGCAGCTATTGCAGGTCCCAGTGAAAACGTGTCCAAAGACTTGTGGGTATACTCCTACACATAGTGAGCTGTAAAGGTTGTCTGGTATTTCCAGACTCCAGCCTTTAGTACTTGTGCCACCAACAGGTTCTTCTTAAAAGCTAGTAGCATTGAGCCAATTCTTCTGACTTCATGGGCATGTATTGGATCTGAATCATCAGGATTTTGTGCTTCTTGGGGATACACCTTCTTGATAGTTTCACAAAGCCAGAAGGAAATGGCGTTTCTTGAAATCTTATTTTTAGTCCTGCCAGGACTAATAAAGAGATTTTGACTCCGTGGCTTCATTGGCTTCTCTTTAAGTAGCATTTAAGTTCCCTCAGAGGACAAAGAAGCAAAACATCCAAACTGAGAACAGATGGAGAAAGATTCAAACCAGTCACCCTTGATGGCAGGGTTCTGAGTTTTCACCATGAAATTTGGTACCAAGTTCAAAGAGACCTTTCTCCATCCCTTGAAATGAGATACAACACCAAAAGAAAAACAGTCTTTTGACTGAGGTCCTTATATGATGATTGTCATAGATAGTAGTTTATAAGGGGCCCTTTTAAGGGTCCTAAGGACTCTGATTACAGTATATCCCATGTAAGTGGTTTGAGTTCTCTTGGCAGGCAAGATTACTTGTAGCTCCTCAGGAGCACCGACAATTTCCACAATGAGGAAAGGTCTATACTCTTCAGTAGAAAGACCTGGCTCCAGGCCGAGTTATAGCCTTTCACTGCTAATACTGAGATGAGTTTCTCCCCACAAAAGAAGATAAATTCTGCAATATACTGCACCAATTGCAGAAAATGGCTTACTTTGCTTGATTTACTACCGTAGAACATTTCCCGAGATAGGCAGACATCTACTACGCAGTGCCTTGTGAAACGCCTTCTCTCAGAGGAGATGCTGGATGGTCTCCATCCATGAAGAGGCACTGATGGCAGTATGCAGTAGAACCTCTGCAGAAGGAGTTGGAAGAGCAGATTGGTCCATAGAGGGAATTCCCTTGGAACTTTTGTCAAGAGCATCACCCGAGCTTGTGGCCATTTGGGAGCCACAAGGGTCAGCCCATGATATGAGTTAATCAGTTCTCTATTGATTACCCTTTGAATCAGACAAAATGACGGAAAACGATAAGCGTCGAATCCATCCTAAAGGTGTTGGGGGGGATCCTTAAGAGCAGATGCTAGGTCCAGGACTGCAGCAAGACCAGTTCAATAATGTACAGGCCTTTGTCTCTGATGTGTCTATAAAAGAAACACAACTTTACAGTCATTGGCTTACCATGCCCCTAGTGTCCAGTCCAAAAAACCAGGAAAAACATGGGTGGGTGATTTGGTTTACCTACACAACGATCGCAACAAGACACATGCCAGAGACAGATACCCAGTTGTATCAGTGGATGGGGATTGGTGCAATATTCAAAATTTGCTGGTTCCAAAATGAGAAATAATTCATAGTCAAACTGTAAGAGTAACTGCTACAAGATCTCATCCTCCTTCACACAAATATATTAGGCAACCTGTGCAAGAGTGCTAGTGACAAACATGAACCACTGTGCAAACCAGCTCATCAACAACAAGCTTTGAGATATCTACAAGACTAAAATCTGGGATAGGAACCTCTGGGTTTCCATATGTTTAGACTGTAAAGACTAGGATACCACTTAACTTTCAAGTTACAGACACCTTTTTATGTTGAACATCAGTATTCCCGAGTGGCCATTATATACTCTTTATCGGATAAAAAGTACAGTTACCATATGTGGGTGTTTAAATAAAGAATGTTCATACAAAGAACTTCAATCTTTATACCAGTAGTTGCATAAAGATTCAACGTGCTAATACAGTAACCGTAGTTATCCTTACTGTAAACAGTAATTATTTACGTATAATTTTCCTTTCTGAGTCAATTAAATTTCGTATAACTGCGACTCTAGACACAGTGTAATACATCATTTGGTGCTGCAATGTTCACATGGGTGAACATACATGTTAGTGTATTATCATTATATTGTCAATGCTGTATTTGTATTTAACTTATTATGTATCTAAGATAATTGCTTTTAATAGTTGTTCTTAAAATTATTGATGTATATCAGTATTTATTCTGTGTAAGTAAGGCTATTTTACTGTCCATTCTTTATAGATAAATGTTTAAATTACCTTTAATCACTGTTATAAGCAATATTTTCAGCGTGTAACTTGAATCTTAATTAGTCACACAGTCGTATTGTTCTTAACTGTAGTTTTGAATCTTATCACTTTATTACTGGGTTATTATTGTAAAATCTATCATTAATTCACTCACTTTTTGCAATAGAGATAAAGAAAAATGAAGTTGCACCAGGCAGTGCTGCCACCCAGTAGAGTAGTTAACAAATGTAGTCTCGCAAGGAATTATGGTAGCTCCAACTTCCAGTGACTGAGAGAAGTTATGGGAATTTGCTGGCATTAAAGTACCTTATCAGTAATATTTCATTTGTGTGGTATTATTACCTAGACGGCATATGAGCCTGGATTGACGCCATTGGCATTTGCCAAAGCTGGCACAAGTGTGAAGAATTTTGTGAATACCTGGGTTCCAGTCGAGTCCCAAGCATAGGACTTTGAACTGAAAGATTTTCCCGAGGATAAAGCAGAACTTCCTGCTAGACTGATGGACCTGGACCTGAAAGTATGTGCAGTCAATTCCAATGACAGCATGAAATTGTTCCTCCTTACTATTGTTCATACGATGTACTGTATACCGCCTCCATCTTGAATGGAGTCTGCAGTATGAACTTGTTCAAGGAAGAAAAGTTGATGACTGGTTTCCACCTCATAGATGCATCTTCCGTTGGGAACCTTGTTATAACACGTTTCACCCACAAGTATCAGCCAGATTGAAGAATATTCGAAGCCCAGACTTGAATTAGGCAGAGAAATGTTTTAGTATGTAATTTTCAGCATCTTTTGTGAGGTTAAGGAAATTGTGTTACCAAGTTTACTAGAAAGTTCTAATATACTAGAACTGAGGTATTCATTAACTTTGCTTGGGTTATCTATGTATGTTATATGCTACATGTTTAAACTGTATTGTATGTAGTGTATACTGCAAGTTTTATATGTATCTGCTTATTTAAACTGTTCATATATTGTAATTTTGTTTTAACAGAAAGTTCTGGCATACATGAACTTAGGTGTTTATTTACGTTGTTCAGACCATCTGCATGTATTGCATGTGCGATTTTATCATGTGCACTGCTAGCTTAGTGTCCCTTTATTTGATCGGTTCAACTAATTTTACCATTTAACTTTTCTCCATTAACCACGTTGTACCACCTTCGTTTACTGTCCCTCATTGTAAGTTCTTTTATTGTCCTGTTAGCATCTCTGAATGCCTATATAGCATCTGTGTCATTATCTGCACAGGAGTTCAGCGAGTTGTGTTTATTTTCTATATTAAATCTATGTCATCCCACATGGTCAATCCAAGATGGCAGATATTAATCATAGCACCTCTGAATGCCTATATAGCATCTGTGTCGTTATCTGCACAGGAGTTCAGGGAGTTGTGTTTATTTTCTATATTAAATCTATGTCATCCCACATGGTCAATCCAAGATGCCAGATATTAATCATAGGCTTACCAGAAAGTTCTGACACTAATGAACTCGGGCATTTACCTACGTTGTTTGGATCACCCGTATATATAACAAGTATATTCACTGAGTACTATGAGCTTTATTAGCCTCAATCTTTTCAACCTCACAAGGGTTAATATCAAACTGTTAGTTGCCTAAAATTACCTTAGTAAGGATAATAAAAAAAAAATGTAAAAAAAATAAATTAATCTGTAGTTCATCTATAAAAATTATCATTGTTACAATAACTTTATAAATAACCCATTTTTATAATACATATCTACAGGCATACAAATATGTACAAAAAGAAAATTACTTATGACCTGCTAAATATTCAACTTAATCTTTAGAGTACAATTTGACATAAGGTCACTTAAAGCAGATCTTGTGATAGCGATTCATAAAACCAATTATAAAGGGGAAAGAAAAATGACTCCAACCCTTATTTAGAACCCCTCCTATTTCTCTTCAGTTGCTATCATAGAATGACTGAACTCCTGCACTGAACTGAGTAATTATAAGAATTCTTTTTTAGAGCGATATAAAATTCTCTCACATTTCGCATAAAATGGTTTCCATAATGTTAAAATTCCCTCTTCTCGATTAAATACATGCTTTAGCAACTGATGCGAAGTATCTTTCGCACTAAGCTCTTTTCATTAATAAGCCAAAACCTACTGCTGCCTTGCTATTTGGATAAATACTTTTCAACATGAAAATCAACTTGAACATAAACAAACTATAAATATGAAAAATTACTTGTTTAAAATAGTTCTGGCTTATGAGGATTTCACGGATAATGTTTTTAACATCACATTTATCAGTTACTTAACAAATTTCTTTATGTATCCTTCTCTTATGCCTCCTCAAGCCCTGTAATCAACTTAAAAAGCTACTTGTCTAAATGCTTTTAGCATAAAAAAAGAAAATTCCTTAAATAATGGATAATCCTTTGGCCAAACAATATGCAAGTACTAATTGATTATAAAAATTACACTTGAAATATATATTGGTATTAAGTTGTAAAATTAAATTTTATTGTAGGTTTAATATACCACCATTATTGTTGTCACTTTAATTAATTAATAACTATTAAGTTCTCAGCAAGTTCAATGCCATTTTTGCTTTTATCTCCTAAAAGAAAGAAGTTCTTGTAAAATTGCGAACTGTAATACAGAGTTCAAAATAAAAATAGTATGACTGAAGTATTGACAAAACTCAGCTATCCTATTATAGAAGTATTTATTACCAGCCCACATGACTTACCAATTACAATAATCTGAGAGATCTCACATAGAGTTCCTGAAAAGAGAGCATGGAATTAGCAAAAAAACAGAATTCTAATAAAATTTCTTATATATACACACCTGATATTGCTTCTTTTCTAGAAACTTAATTTAATCGACACTTATCCATAATTTTTTTTTAATTTTCACATTTTCTTTCACTTCAATGCATATATGCATGCCCTTAACAAAGGAATGGAACCTTCTATCAGTAAGTACTAAGAAGATCAGAACTACTGTGTAAGATTCTTTTTGTCTCTTCAGTTTCAAAGTTGAAATTATCCTTCCTCTTGATACAATAAGTCAGTGGGAAGGAGGGTAGCCATGTATAGGAACATCAGGCAAGTAGAGAAGTAAGAAATTCTATTATTAAAAGTAAACTATGATCCTCCACTGATGTTCATACAGTATTGCTCACTCCCATACTCTATTAGAGGGACGTAATTGAAGGAAAGAGCGGGATAGTGAATGGTAGAATGAAGGAGTGAAGACTTGGAAGGGTAATAGATGGTGGAATGGAGTGAAGATAAAAGTGGAAGAGGAAAAGAGGGCATTTGAAGAACGGCTGCAGAGTAATAGTGCAAAGAGGTATGAAAGATGTACAGTAGAGAGAAAAATGTAGAGGTGAAACATAAGGTAACCGAAGCAAAGGGGCGGCTGATTGGAGGTAGGGTCAGGGATAGGGTTGTTTGTATGAAGAGAATAAGTAGTTTTGGAAAGAAGTGAAGAGAGTAAAGTAAGGGCGGATTGAGGAATGAAGAGACAGTGGAAGATGACAATGGAAGTTTGTTGAAAGGAGAGGAGCGAAGGAAAAGGTGGACTAAATATTTTGAAATGTTGCTGTAAGTTGAGAATAATAGGGAGGCTGATTCACTCATAATTGATGTTACAGGTGTTCTGGTGTCAGTGATGGGAGATGAGAATGAGAGAGAAATTACAAGAGAGGAAGTGAAGAAAGCACTAGATGAAGCGAGAGAAGGAAAAGCACCTGGTATGGATTGTGTGAGGGCTGAGATGTTAAAGGAAGGGGGAGTGACTGTACTTGAATGATTGGTGAGATTGTTTAATATATGTTTTATGCTGTCAATGGTACCAGTGGACTGGGTGCGTGCATGTATTATTCCGCTTTACAAAGGTAAGCGAGATGTGCATGAGTGTTGTAATTCAAGGGGTATTAGTTTGTTGAGTGTGGTTGAAAAAGTGTATGTTAGAGTGCTAATTAATAGGATTAAGGATAAAACGGATGATGCAATCTTAGAAGTGCAGGGTGGTTTTAAGAGGTAGGGAATGTATGGACCAGATTTTTACAGTTAGGCAGATATGTGAGAAATATTTAGCAAAAGGTAAGGTGTATGGATCTGGATCAGGAGAAAGCTTATGATAGAATTAATAGGGAAGTGATGTGGAATACTATGATGTTATATGGAATTGGCAGAAGGTTATTGTAAGCAGTGAAGAGTTTATACATATGCAATAAAGCATGTGTTAGGATAGGAAATGAAGCGAGTAAATGGTTTCCAGTGAGAGTGGGGATGAGACAGGGATATGTGATGTCGCCATGGTTGTTCACTTTGTTTGCTGATGGAGTTGTGAGAGATGAATGCTCGAGTGCATGGTCGAGGATCGAAACGGACAGATGAGAATGATCATGATTGGGAGGTGAATTGGTTGTTGTTTACAGATGATACAGTATTGGTTGCAGACTTGGAGGAGAAGGCAGGTCGAGTTTGGGAGGGTGTGTGAGAAATGGAAGTTGCAAGTTAATGTGGGTAATAGTAAGGTTACGAGATGCCCGAGAAAGGAGGGTGGTGCTAAGTTGAATATTATGTTGAAAAGAGAGTTACTTGAGAAAGTAGATCAGTTTAAGTACTTGGGATCTGTTGTTGTTGCTAAAGGTGGAATGGAAGCAAATGTACATCAGTGAGTGAATGAAGGATGTAAAGTGTTGGGGTCAGTGAAGGGAGTGATAAAGAATAGAAGGTAAGGAATGAATGTAAAGAGAGTTCTGTATGAGAAAGTGATTGTACCCACTGTGATGTATTGATCGCAGTTATGGGAAATGAAAGTGACAGAGAGAAATTGAATGTGTTCGATATGAAATGTCTGAGGAGTATGGCTGATGTATCTTGATTAGATAGGGTTATGAATGAAGTAGTGAGGGTAAAAATGGGTGCAAGAAATTAATTAGCAGCTAGAGTGGATATGAATGAGTTGAGGTGGTTTGGTCAAGTAGAGAATGGAAAATAGCCATCTGCTGAAGAAGGTGATGAATTTAAGAGCTGATGGAAGAAGTACAAGAGGAAGGCCAAGGTTTGGGTGGATAGATGTAATAAAGAAAGCTCTAGGTGATAGGAGGATAGATGTGAGAGAGGCAAGAGTGTGTGCTAAAATGTTATTTTTATTAATAAAATAAATTTTTGAATATACTTACCCGGTGATTATATAAGCTGCAGCTCTGCTGCCCGACAGAAAAACTCTACGTTCAAAATACGCCAGCGATCGCTATGCAGGTAGGGGGTGTACATCAACAGCGCCATCTGTCGAGCAGGTACTCAGTACTCAATGTAAACACAGAACCAATTTTCTCCTCGGTCCACTGGGTCTCTATTGGGGAGGAAGGGAGGGTCCTTTAATATATAATCACCGGGTAAGTATATTCAAAAATTTATTTTATTAATAAAAATAACATTTTTCAATATTAAACTTAGCCGGTGATTATATAAGCTGATTCACACCCAGGGGGGTGGGTAGAGACCAGCATTACTTGTTTACATTATTATGAGCTAAGTATTTTGTATTTCATTTTAGCAGTTATTCAAAATAACAAACATAAAATAAATAAGTACCTGGTAAGGAAGTCGACTTGAACAATTACTCTGCCTTTTTAAGTACGTCTTCCTTACGGAGCCTCGCGATCCTCTTAGGATGCTGAGCGACCCCTAGGATCTGAAGTATCAAGGGTTGCAACCCATACAACAGGACCTCATCAAAACCTCTAATCTAGGCGCTTCTCAAGAAATGACTTTGACCACCCGCCAAATCAAGTAGGATGCGAAAGGCTTCTTAGCCTTCCGGACAACCCAAAAACAATAATAAAACATTTCAAGAAAAAGATTAAAAAGGTTATGGAATTAGGGAATTGTAGTGGTTGAGCCCTCACCCACTACTGCACTCGTTGCTACGAATGGTCCCAGAGTGTAGCAGTTCTCGTAAAGAGACTGGACATTCTTAAGATAAAAAGACGCGAACACTGACTTGCTTTTCCAATAGGTTGCGTCGATTATACTTTGCAGAGATCTATTTGTTTAAAGGCCACGGAAGTTGCGACAGCTCTAACTTCGTGTGTCCTTACCTTCAGCAAAGCTTGGTCTTCCTCATTCAGATGGGAATGAGCTTCTCGTATTAACAGTCTGATAAAATAGGATAAAGCATTCTTTGACATAGGCAAAGATGGTTTCTTAACTGAACACCATAAAGCTTCAGACGGGCCTCGTAAAGGTTTAGTTCGTTTTAAATAGAACTTAAGAGCTCTTACAGGACATAAGACTCTTTCTAGTTCATTTCCAACCATACGATAAGTTTGGAATATCGAACGATATTGGCCAAGGCCGAGAAAGCAGCTCGTTTTTGGCTAGAAAGCCAAGTTGTAGAACATGTAGCCGTTTCGGATGAGAATCCGATGTTCTTGCTGAAGGCATGAATCTCACTGACTCTTTTAGCTGTGGCTAAGCATACCAGGAAAAGAGTCTTTAAGGTGAGATCTTTCAGGGAGGCTGATTGTAGCGGTTCAAACCTGTCTGACATAAGGAATCTTAGTACCACGTCTAAATTCCAACCAGGTGTAACCAAACGACGCTCCTTCGTGGTCTCAAAAGACTTAAGGAGGTCCTGTAGATCTTTATTGTTGGAAAGATCTAAGCCTCTGTGACGGAAGACTGATGCCAACATGCTTCTGTAACCCTTGATAGTGGGAGCTGAAGAGATCGTTCTTTCCTCAGATATAAGAGGAAGTCAGCTATTTGAGTTACAGAGGTACTGGTCGAGGATACGGATACTGACTTGCACCAGTTTCGGAAGATTTCCCACTTCGATTGGTAGACTCTAAGGGTGGATGTTCTCCTTGCTCTAGCAATCGCTCTGGCTGCCTCCTTCAAAAAGCCTCTAGCTCTCGAGAGTCTTCCGATAGTCTGAAGGCAGTCAGACGAAGAGCGTGGAGGCCTTGGTGTACCTTCTTTACGCGTGGCTGACGTAGAAGGTCCACCCTTAGGGGAAGTGTTCTGGGAACGTCTACTAGCCATCGAAGTACCTCGGTGAACCATTCTCTCGCGGGCCAGAGGGAAGCAACTAGCGTCAACCTTGTCCCTTCGTGAGAGGCGAACTTCTGCAGTACCTTGTTGACAATCTTGAACGGAGGGAATGCATATAGATCTAGGTGTGACCAATCTAGTAGAAAGGCATCTATATGAACTGCTGCTGGGTCCGGGATTGGTGAGCAAAATATTGGGAGCCTCTTGGTCATCGAGGTTGCGAAGAGATCTATGGTTGGCTGGCCCCAGGTGGCCCAAAGTCTCTTGCATACATCCTTGTGGAGGGTCCATTCTGTTGGAATTATTTGTCCCTTCCGACTGAGACAATCTGCCATGACATTCAAGTTGCCTTGGATGAACCTCGTTACTAGTGATATGTCTAGACCTTTTGACCAGGTGAGGAGGTCCCTTGCGATCTCGTACCACGTCAGAGAGTAGGTCCCTCCTTGCTTGGAGATGTACGCCAAAGCCGTGGTGTTGTCCGAGTTCACCTCCACCACTTTGCCTTGAAGGAGAGACCTGAAGCTTTTCCAGGTCAGACGTACTGCCAGTAGCTCCTTGCAGTTGAAATGCATTGTCCTTTGACTCGAGTTCCATAATCCCGAGCATTCTCGACCGTCTAATGTCGCACCCCAGCCTACGTCCGATGCGTCCGAGAAGAGAACGTGGTTGGGAGTCTGAACAGTCAGGGGAAGACCCTCTCTAAGGTTGATATAGTCCTTTCACCAAGTCAGACAAGACTTTATCTTTCCGGAAACCGGGATCGAGACCGCTTCTAGCGTCTTGTCCTTTTTCCAGTGAAAAGCTAAATGGTATAGAAGAGGATGGAGGTGTAGTCTTCCTAGTGACACAAATTGATCCACGGATGACAGTGTCCCTACCAGACTCATCCACAGCCTGACTGAGCAGCGTTCCTTCTTCAGCATCTTCTGAATGGATAGCAGGGCTGGGGGCTGATCGTCTTGTTCAGCAACGTCCTCATCAGAGGGTTCCTCATCCGAAACTGATGAGGAAACGGCAACGGAGTGGGCAACGTCTGACTCGCTGAATCCGGTCGCACTGGTGGATGCGTGACGGAGCCGGACGCAATATCATGGAACTGCTGCACAGTCTGTGAACTGTCAACAACCATGGGTGCGCGAGGAAGTACAGCGTCAACCTGAAACTGTCTAGACCGTCTGGGTTGTGCAGTCAACACCCTACCGGGTTGCTGAGGTTGACGCACTGCGTCACAACAAGTCACCTCTGCTGGTTGTTGAACATCCTGAACGTCAACAACCACCTCCGAGCGTCGCTTAACGTCAACGTGCGACTGGCAACCCACACTGGGTCGCATCGGTGGAGGAACCACCTCAACTGGCAGACGCGAGTAGGTTACCTCAGCGTCAACAGGGCGCACAACCGACCGGTTGGAAGGTTGTTGGCCAGAAGGAGGAACCACCTCAACTGGCAGACGCGAGTAGGTTACCTCAGCGTCAACAGGGCGCACAACCGACCGGTTGGAAGGTTGTTGGCCAGAAGGTTCTTCTCCGCATTTAAGTCCTCTATCAAGGACGCAAGCTTGGACTGCATGGCTTACAGCAAAGCCCATTTAGGGTCTACGGGAGCAGGTGTGGCAACAGACGGGGTTAGCGACTGAGGCGGAACCGTTTACCATCCCTGAAAGCCTTGTTATGTGTGACATAATAGTACAGCAAAACTTCAAAGGCTTGACAAAAGCTGAGAAGTTGACCTGTAAACAACTTGGAGCGTCTCCTGGCTAGGCGCCAGGGCGAGTCTACCAGAATTGAGAAGTCTATCTGGGCAGAGGCATGAACTCCCAAGCCGAGAACTTCTCTCGTGTCATATCAGACTCTCGCTCTATAAGCCAGTTTAAAAGAAGGGAAATCAAAGGCTGTATCCCTAAAAACTCCTCCTGGTGCAAAAACCAGTCGCCTAGCCAACGTAACGCTCTCTAGGAGAGCGAGAGAGCACTAGCTTAAAAACAACGGCTTCGAAGTAGCTAGGCCTAGTGTAAGTTCTGACGTTTAGGCGAACGAGGAGCAGCAGTTACAAGATCCGGACGAAGATCCTTAAAAAAAAATCATCATGATTTAATTAAAGTCCATAGGAGGCTAAGCAGCTTAAGGCTCCTCTCCATCTGACAGAGTCCTCAAGGGAATATCAGTAGGAGGGAGAACAGCAACTTCCTCATCTACAGGAACCTTGTCCGATAAAAGCTAGGTTACCTCAGAGAGTCTCTCACTGGAGCATTAGTAGCAGACCAGAAGGCAACGTCATGTAACTGCTTGACAGTCTGTGAACTGTCAACAACTGAACTGTCAACCACAACAGGTGTGTGAGGAAGTACAGTGTCCACTCGAGACTGCTTTGACTGTCTAGACTGAGCAGTCAAAACAACTCTAGAATGCGGAGGTTGACGCACCGCGTCAAAACAAAACTACTTAGACTGTTGTTGTACCTCGCGAACGTCAACGGAAGGTTCCGTGCGTCGCTGAACGTCAACATGCGGCTGGCAGGGTACACTGGAACGCATGGGTGGCGGGACTCTCTCAGCTGGAGTGCGGCAGAAGGTCGCCTCAGCGTCCACAGGACGCACAACCGTGGTTGGTTGTAGGCTAGAGGTTGGTGTCAACCTTCTCCGCACGAAAGTCCTGCATCAATGACGTTAACTGAGACTGCATGGTCTGCAGCAAAGACCACTTAGGGTCTACAAGAGCAGGTGCGGCAACAGACGGTGTGACTGCCTGATGCGGTACCGCTTTGCCTCTCTTAGGAAGTGAGCAGTCGTCGGAAGACTGCAGCGAGTCCGAACTGACCCAGTGGCTACAACTGGGCCGTTGGACTTGCGCGGAAGGGACCGACTTGCGCTTAATAAGCCGCGAGACCTTGGTCCATGGTTTCTTACGAGAAACCTCTTCCGCAGACGAGAAATAAATGGGCTCTCTCGTCTTTGTGTGGGTGCGGCGATCTTGGGTAGATACGCCCGAAACCACGGAGGGAAAAAGTCTGTTCGTTGATCAAGACCTCTCGAACCCATAAGTCGTTCGACATTACTTCTCCCCTGGGCTTGGGAGCTTGCAAGAGGTCCCGGACTAGGTGAACGACAGGCACGAACAGACGAACCCTCGGACGCAACACTGTGACACTTTGCGCATATCACTTTATCGATTTTCTGTTTTGCACTTATTTCACTGAAATCGAAACTTTTACTGATTTCTACCTGAAACACGCAATTCTACCCTTCATTAAAAGGTAGTAATTGCGAAATCAGTCGTATAATGCAGCTCATTAATACTAGCAAAAAACAGAAAACATATATAAAGATAAAAAATTCAGTGGCTGGGAAAGACTAAACACTAGTTCAAATAAACTACGTTTACAATCTCTCACCGTACATAGCCTGGGGACAAGAATAAAACCCTAGAAACGTTTTACCTTCCTCCCCGTACAGAGACTAGGGACGAGAGTAACACGAGAACAACGTTACCCGCTTGAACGGAACGTTTTCTCTCCTCTCTCCCTCCGTCTCTATCTCTCTCTCTCTTTCTCTCTTGATTTCGCACCTAAGAGAAGAGCCCAATTATATATCGTCAAAAAAAACATGTTATTTGACTAAAGGAAAAAACTGAAAGGTTTTCCAAATAAAAAGTTCCTTTAATTTAGAATTTAAAACATTTAAGCTAAGAAAGAATGAACAAAACGTCAGAATCGATTTACTCTTACTGCAAAGTGAAACCGTGATACACTCTCTCTCTATCGTAACGATAGAGCGCATGTTGAACGTCCTGAACGTCAACAACTGCGTAGTCTAAAAAACTAAACGTTAGTTCATCTTTGAAAACAGTACGAAGACTATCAAAGAAATTCTTTCATAAAACATTAAATTTAAAAAGTTTTAAATTCTTTAAAGGCTAAATACGATATAACGGGCTCAACGTTGATTAACTTCGGTTCCAAGTTAGGACCGCCTACTATCAGTAAAGGTCGCATATAAACAAAACAAAAATTTATTTTTATATGTTTATAATAAATGGAAAGTTAATCGAAGAGGCCTAATAAAGGCGGAGAGATATAAAATATATAGATCTATAACGTGTTAAGCAAAATTACTAAAAACCTAAACACACTTCCGTCTAAGGGAAGGGTCGGCCATTTAAAAGTGAAAGAGAGTCCATACTCTCCTTGTCACCATAATTAAATCTATCCAAAACGAGTTCAAGTTTTGAGATGAAGATAAAACACCTGCATAGCGAAAGCTCAAAACTAGAAATGTGTACTTCACCAAAATATGTGAAAACCAATCCAGTAAGCAATAGCGAATTTAGTAGGTCTTGCCGGTGGCACGACAGAGAGAAAATTGATTCTGTGTTTACATTGAGTACTGAGTACCTGCTCGACAGATGGCGCTGTTGATGTACACCCCCTACCTGCATAGCGATCGCTGGCGTATTTTGAACGTAGAGTTTTTCTGTCGGGCAGCAGAGCTGCAGCTTATATAATCACCGGCTAAGTTTAATATTGAAAAAATAGGAATGAAAGATAAGGGATTGTGATGCAGTTCCAATAGGCCCAGCTGCTTCCTCCAGTCGCCTTTGTAACAGCTGAGGTAGCAGCAGTAGGGAATTCAACATATGAAGCTTCATTCGTGATGGATAATCGTGGGGAGTGGGCTGTGGCACCCTAGCAGTACCAACCAAACTTGACTGAATCCCTCGTTAGGCTTGGAGGAGTGAAAAGAAGAAAAGTCCCCTTAAATTCTTTTTTTTTTATGTCGGCTAACCCCCAAAATTAGTGCCTTAAAAATGCCATACAGTAGATTGCCTCAAAATGTTACTTTTTATCTAGCTGATATTTCCCCCTGTACTGCAGGAGCAGCAGTGTGAAAATCAGATGATTTCTCAGTTTGTTTACCATTTAAAAAGGGGTAATTCCTGTAGTGCGCAGAGGAGTCCATTACCTTTTATATGTATTGGCGCCCACATAAACACTGGTAACGATACTGTGAGACAAGTTATTGGCCGAGGTTGCAAGCAAATAGTGTACTGTACACTGTCTTCTGAAACACGATGAAAACAGTTGATTTTAGTCAAAACTTTATTTAGCCCCTTGGAATTTAAAGGAATCGTACGATATACTTGCCATCCACATAAGATACATAAGACAGATTTGTAGAGCTTACTTTAGAGCGAGTGGAGGGATATCAAGGTCAAGACAATCCACTTGGTCTTCTGTCTCACAATCTAGTTGTCTTATAGAATGACAAGATCTCTGGTTTTGCGATGATTTACCAGCAGAATTAACTAAATTATGTAAAGATTTTGAGTCTCTGTGTAAGGCTTTCAAATCCTTACTGAATAAATCGCTATTAATATTAGATTGACCCTGGGAGGTTAGGTTAGGTTTGGCAACAGTATGTGAAGGACCAGAATTACCATTATTAAGGGAGTATAAACTGGACCTCTGAGTTTTAATAAAGGAAGTAAGTGATGAAAGCTTGTAAAGTTCATTACTAAAGAAAGATGACTGAACTTGTGTGTTGTCCATATGTTGAGGCGTGTCATTATTGTCATCATCGTAGTCATAATCAACTACCTATGTCTTCCCTAGCTTCTGCTCTGATCTAACAGCAAGTTTCCATTTGTGCTTAGAACTGTTAATGTGTTCGGTAACCATTGAAACATACTTTTTCATGAGTGGTACCGCAAGTGAAACACACTTTTCACAACAGTTTTTAAAAAAAAATATTGGCCTTGACACGATACACAAAGGGAATGTGGATCACAATCTCCCAAAAATAATTCCTGTGCACATTCCGGGCAATAACTGATAACAAAACCAAAGGAAGACATCTTATGGCACATTACGTAAACAATCTGGAGAGCATGTGATAGCAGACGATCGATGGAGATAACTGAAAAGACAAAGTTTATCTAATGCGGCAGTCCTTGGCTTCTTAACGCTTACCGCTAGAAGGTTCCATTCCATTGTTAAGGGCATGTATTTATTAATGCAAAAGAAAATAGGAAAATTTAAATATTTACATTTTTTACAGTGCCTATTAAACTGAGCTTTTGGTGAAGAAGCAATATGAACATTAGGGGAAGCTCATAGAAATAAATGCTCTCAATCAAAATTATTGCATATACAAAACCCAAGGAAAATATTCCCCTAGCTGTTCACTCTAAATGGAAGGGTATAGAGGCTACACATTTTCATTCCCTAGATACGTATATTTTTGTAGGTAGCAGGTTGGCCAGGGCACCAGCCACCCGTTAAGATACTACCCATAGAGAAATATTGGATCCCTTGAATGGCCAGACAGTACTACATTGGAACCCTCTCTCTGGTTATGGCTCAATTTTCCTTTGCCTACATATAGACTGAATAGTCTGGCCTATTCTTTCCCCATTCTCCTATATCTTCATACACTGAGATCACCAAACTATTCTTTTTCCCTCAAGGGGTTAATTACTGCACTGTAGTTGTTCAGTGGTTACTTTCCTCTTGGTAAAGGTAGAAGAGACTCTAGCTATGGTAAGCAGCTCTTCTAGGAGGACACTCCATAATCAAACCATGGTTCTCTAGTCTTAGGTAGTACCACAGCCTTTGTACCATGGTCTTCCACTGTCTTGGAGTAGAGTTCTCTAGCTTGAAAGTACACACAGGCATACTATTCTATCTTATTACTCTTCTTATTTTTTATTTTCATAGTTCATATATGAAAGATTTATTTTAATGTTGTTACCGTTCTTAAAATATTTTATTTCAAGCATTCATTACTTCTCTTGTAGTTTATTATTTCCATATTTCTTTTCCTCACTAGACTATTTTTCCGGTTGGAGTAGGCTTATAGCATCCAGCTTTTCCAATTAGGGTTGTAGCTTAGTAAGCAAGTAATAATAATAATAATAATAATAATAATAATAATAATAATAATGATGATAATAATAATAATAATGATAATAATAATAACCGACCGAAGCCGCTAACTAACGCTGCCTAAACAGCCTAAATAAAAGATAAAATCAAGCCAAAACATTGAATTAGATGTCCATAACACTAAAATAAGACTACAATTAGTATAAGGAACTAATAGAAAGCCTTACAAAACAAAGAGATCCCGAGGAAGCGACACCAAAAGACCACATACACACCCGTAGGGAGCATCAACAAAGCAGCTGAGATAAAACCCAGCGAGGTTATTGAATGAACTAGTGTCGCTACCTAGAAATCCCAAACACACAAATATAATACTAATTTGGGAGCATGGATCTCCAAAACGCCTGAAATCTTCAAAGCACAAAATAACACAGAGCTATGAAAAACACGTCTGAACGTTCACGGGTGCTAACAAGGTATGATGGGAGAAGGTTAGGTAGTGGTGGTGGTGGTGGGGGGGGGGCAGTAGCTGTAGTGAACTACACCTCATAGTAACGGGGGATTTTGAGGAGGGAGAAGTCTAATTGGAAAGGGATCTCTGGTAGTGGTATCACTCGCCCCAGTTTTAATACCGACACCCTTTAGGGGTGAGCGAGCTGGATATATTCCTAGCATTCCATGCAACTTTTTTCTCTGGTATATTTAGCAGTATTTATACCTTGGAAATGGTGCTTTAAGGAGAATTTCACTGGGTGACACAGGTTCCTCACCCAGAAATAGATTTTCCCTTCGTTAAAATCCCTTTATAGTGGAAATTTGTTCCACAGACTTTGAATGAATACTGAAGTATATAAAAATAACACAGAAGAGCCTTACTTTGGCCTTTCATCTTAAGACTGAGAGAGGTGGTTGAGGAGGGAAGTTTAACTTAAAGGATTCAGGTTTGCATAGCTGGAAAAATACAAATAACTTTTTAAATCATTTATTTGTTCCTCCGTGTTTGCAAACCTTTCATACTTTCGACAGGAAGCACCCCATGCCCAGGCAGGGTAGAAGGTGTGGCAGGTTGCTCCAGTGATTCACTCCCACCACCCCATGAGTATAACCCCTGTTTCCCAAGGAAGGCCAATAACAGCAGAGGAAGAATTCCTAGTACTGAACTAGACAGAGATGGAAGAAGTAACATGTACTCTTCCCTCTGTTGACCAGGCGGGGGGACAGCCACGACCCGGTCAAGTCCATCATCCCAACTCTTGATCTCTATTGGTGGTACAGTACTATTCTCTCAATTTGCTCTCCTTAAGTATTGCAAGGTGAGGGAGAAACAGGAGTCCTCCATCAAACCGGGGTACAGGGCCGTACACTCCTGTCTCGCATGGCTAGGACACAGAACTGGTTCCTTATAAGAGGGAGGATTTGAGGTAAGAGGAATCCTGTAACCTTCCTTGATTACAGATAGCCCCCATGGATTGTGATAAAGGTTTTTTCCTAAACATGATCGAAGTGGGAGTCTTCTTCCTATTGGAGTTTTCTGGGAAGGACCGTCATAAAGTTCTCTGAAAAGATCTTCAAGTTTGGCTGGCAAGCGTTCAGGAACATCTAGTCAAGAGAAATAACTACCAATGGTATGAAAGGAACCTCTTCGCAACAGTTATAATTAGGGCGAAGCTGTTGGCTTAAAAGGTAGAAAATTGGTTACTCCTCAAAAATTACCTCAAAACATCAGTTTGAGTACTGATATCTGCCTGAGCAACTACTTTATCAATCTATTCTACATCTAAACAGGCCCCAGAATAAGGGAATACATTAATTAATGTTCCAAGTCTCAGAGAATGTCCCCACCATTTAGACATATACTTGTTCTCTTTTCTTAAACACAAAACACACAAAGGGTGATAAAGCCTTGGAAGCCACCTTTGAAACCGTATTATCAAAACAGATCATACATTCCAAAATTAACATAAAATCCTGAAAGCCTGTAAATTTCTTTTCTATAGCACTAGAAATGATACCTATCATAGCATATGCTTAGGAAATTATTTAAAAAAACCTTTCTATTTTATTATCCACAATTTCCCAAACAGCATTATTCTAGCAAACCAGCTTGCAAACGCTGCATTTAGATTTTTTTTTATTAGCAGTAATCACGGGCTCAATACAAGATATTAAATTAAAATCTAGATCAAGGTTAGGTAAATTAGTTTTGTACAAGTCATAATACCTTTGGGATACAAAATAAATACCAGCATCTCTGTATTTGAGACGACAATTCAATATCCTATCCACAGTGAAATGGGGGGACTGAGGGGTGTAGTAGCAGTCTACAAGACTTAATAGATAAGGCAGTAACAGATCGTAAGAAACATATTTGGAGTTTTCCTCTGTTCTTTCTTTATTCTCATCTTCCTGCACAGAAGGATGAATCAAGATATTACATATTGGCTTTCCCATTTGTTTACAACTGGTACAGGAGCTCCAGCACATTTGTTACTAAGGGACTCATTTCACCAGTAGAAGTACTGGTACTTACACCTACCCCGCAAGAGTTAACCTGTGATGAGTTAGTGGCTTAGCTTGAAAGAGAATGAAGTGCACTGCAATCCAAAACATGAAGCAACTAATCAAATTTAGCTAAAACTCCATCAGCAGCAATAAGAGCTATGGGATTCATACGATATGCCACACCATCCAAATATGTTACACGAGGTAACTTATGAGCACTTACTTTAGAAAATGGAGAGATATTTGGATCCAGACTACCAACTAAAGTCTTCTGCATTGCAATCTAGTTATCTAAAAGAGCGACTAAGATTGCAGGAAAGCAAGGGTTTAGCAGCAGAAGGGTCTAAAGTATATATAGAATTCAGGGCTCTGTGAGAGAAGCTCAAAACTGTAAGGCACATTTAACCATCAGAACACTTACTGAATGGAACAGTGTTACCATTAGACCCTCAACAACTGTGTATGTAATATCAGAATTACTGTCTGTAAGTGAAGACTCATTAGCCTTCTAAGATTTAACAAAGGAAGCTTAGTAAGGTAAGAGCTTTTGAAACTCATCACTATTGAAACTTGGCTGGTTACTGTATAAGAGAATGGTACTGGTGTCATTATCATCACCTCATCACCATCCACACCACAATGTACTAGATTAGTTCTCTTTAGATTTCCCCTTAAACTATAAACAAATTTCCTTTTGCGTTTTGAGCTTGATTTAGTTGGCAATCAGAGAAACACTTTTCCATAAAATGAACAATGAGGCATTTGCACTCTCTGCAACGGTAAGGTAAATCACCACACAGTACTGTCCCCAAAACAAGATACAAAGAGTATGTGGATCATGATCACCCAAAAAAAATTCCCTTGCACAATCGACACTATCATTAGTAACAAATCCAAAGGAAGACATCTTCAAATGCACTAAAAACATATAACAATCTGGGGGATAGTGTGTTAGAACTTGTGTGACAGCGAGTCTGAAATAACGAGAAGCCTTTGGTGTGTCACAGCTTTCCTTCTTGCTATTAAACACTATAGAGTGTCTCATTAATTTACTGGAGCATGAGTCTATTGAAAAGAAATATGGTAATTCTTTAACATTTTAGGAGAAAATGTTGATAAGCTGAGTTTCCAGAATAGGAGCAACATAAACATCAGGGGAAGTACTTAAAAATAAATTCTATCGTTAAAATTTGGTTTCCTATCATTAAAACAAACCTACTTCAAAAGTAACGAAGCTAACAATTCAATAAAAATGTAGGCTTGATTTTTCACAACAGCCTGAAATGTACCTGACAAAACAAAACTGAACCATTTCGTACACATGACAGACTGCCCTGCTGTATGAACAAAGGCCCAAAATGAGCTTAGGATGTTTGGGCCCACATAAACCATAAACTCTTATATTTTAGTCAAACTTGAAATCTCTAAGACAGACTGCAAATGACAGCGTAAAATTCACAATGTATATCATAATAAAAATTCACAATGTATATCATAATAAAAAAAATTCCCTATTATAAAGTGTTTTGTTACATTTGGGAACATTCACCGTGGTTTTCATCCTTATTAATGAAATGTTTAGTCTACTTAGTGGCCTAGTTAAATGATCTTATAAAACTGATGCCAGGTAGTTTTTTATTAATGCAAACTGAATCTTACTTTACAACTCTAAGACATGTTTTATTTTGGAAGTGATGCTCTTACAAAAAGAACAAATCTATTTTAAAGTATATCAAATGTTCCAGTGGAGTATTTCCTAAAGCAAGTTTTATCACAATATAATAATAACCTTAATTAGATGGAGAAAGCTGACCAGAAACATCGACCCCACATAGAAGTGGGAAAAGATGTAGACAAAGAAGAAGAAGAAGAAGAACCTTAATTGCACCTCCTGAAGAGGATCAAAAACTTATTATAATGTATAGCAATATCAGATGAAGGTACATAAGTATATAAGGGTAATTCACCTTATCAAAAGTTAAAATATATTCATAACTATGGTTTGCATTTGGAACTAAAATGAGAATCAATATCCAAAGTAAAAATACCATATGACCATTGGACAAATGCAGTTATCTATTTTTCTGTTAATCTTTTCCCTAAACTTATGGAAAGAGGTGTCCTGAAATCCTTGTAAGTCTGTCACAATATATATAGTCAACTAAAAAAAGAAATGATATACAAAACTCCCTTAAGCTTGAAGCAGTCTCTGAAACAACACTAACACTTATTCATTTTATAACAATTATATCAAGCGCTTCACCCTCTATCAAAAACTTTCCAGACCAGCTGCAATAATGTCCCTATCAATGTTAGAACCTTCAAGAAATCCTTATTTGCAAGCTACGTGTGGGAACTTTCCATTTCTATCAATATGTGTGCAACTTACATGCAAGTCAAGAACCCAAACCAAAATACAGTAATTTCTAATCATACTGACCATGAGACATCAAAAGGGATGCTGATTTCATTTGAGGCAAGAAGAGAAGCCAGTGTTCCTAGAAAAGCTTCAGAAGGCAAAACATTTTCTTCTTGCATTTGAGTCCACAGTGATAATCCTTTGCTGCTATTATTTTGTACATCTGCAAGTACAATACCTTTTTTATCTTTTGTAATTCATACCATTATCATTATCATTACTTGCTAAGCTACAACCCTAGTTGGAAAAGAAGAATGCTATAAGCCAAAGGGCTCCAAAGAAAATACATTATTTACTGCACTATGACTTAAGAATTCTTAAGACTCAACTAACAGATCAATCAGTAAGGAGGGAAAACAACTTCCATAGCAGTTATTGTATGATGCTTAATCATAAGAGATAAAAGGCTTTAGTAGTTTTTCTAACTTATCAAGATTAAAAACCAACGAAATATTAATTTCAAGGGTTAAAATCTGATGACAAGAAAATTAAACATAATACTGTACAAGGGACTTCAAGAATGCAAGATATTAGACCTGCTTAAAGAAATCAACATTTAACGTCAAGTCTAAAAGTGGATGAATGAAGCTTAATCCAACTTATTAAACTTCATCTTGAATGCAGTACTGTTGTCTCTACACATTAAGGCTGGTCAAAACAAATTGAATGACTATCAACAAACAAGGATTAAATGCATTTCTGAAAATAGCATAGCAAAATTCTATGGCAGAATCAAAGACAGCTAAGGATACCCAATTACCAGAAATACTAGGTGAAGACCATAGAGGGGCAATTTTAGTAAGATAACATTCTTTAAATTAATAAAACATTTTTAGTTCTTTTGACAAAGTTTTTTTTTCACCAAATTTATTCTGCATGCTGATAAAAGATGAAGAGTTGCTTGATACATTACCTAGAAAATTATTACTGGTAAACAAAATTATCTAAATTTTAAGATTACTATACAAAGCTCAAAAGATCATTACTGTTTTTCACATTACTAAGTACTAGTTTCATCAAATCGGCTTCCATGCCTCGTGACTTTTTGTCATATTACCTATCTGCAATTCACTGTGGTAATATTATCAGAATATGATGTAAAAGGGTTGTTTTGGTTTTTAACCCTTTTACCCCCAAAAGAACTTACTGGTACGTTTCACAAAACTCATCCCTTTACCCCCATGGACGTACCGGTACGTCCTTGCAAAAACCTGCTATTTACATATTTTACATATTTTTTATATTTTTTTGAGAAACTTCAGACATTTTCCAAGAGAATGAGACCAACCTGACCTCTCTATGATGAAAATTAAGGCTGTTAGAGCAATTTAAAAAAAAATATACTGCAAACTGTGCTGGGAAAAAAATAACCCCTGGGGGTTAAGGGTTGGAAATTTCCAAATAGCGAGTAAAAGGGTTAACTTTACTCGTCTAAGGATTAGGAGCTTAGGCATTTCAAAATATCTTTCCTGGCCTAATTCATCATGATAATTGTAAAGAACCATAAAGGAATAATGTTTAAGCATGTCTGTTACATAGCAGAAAATGGCAAAACAATATACTCACGATAGATGGTCAAAAGAGAATAAAAAATTCCTTCTCTACTGATTCCAGGGACTGATTTAGATGACATCAAGAAGTTCTGTAATGGTTCTTCCCTAGAGGTGGCAGCATACCTCTGACACTGTCGCTGTATTAACGATTTATCAATCTTTCTACCCAAACTCTGTTAGAAAGACAAGAGATCATAACAGATGTGAAAAAAAACCTGCACATTCCTGAATTACTAAGCTAAAGATTCCTGATACCAAAAAATAAGTATAACTTCTTATCAGGTACAATTTTATACAGTATATTGTACAGATACAGTTGTATTTTTGCCTCTAATATAGTTTTGCACTAGCAATAAGTTCATTTAATTCTGATACACTTTCCTTGACAAGCCCAATATCATATAGTTTATTCAATAAAATTGTAAACATATGAAGAAACGTAAACAGATAAGACTTAACGAGTTCTTACTTTTAATACTTGTGTTGCTTTAGAAGGATATCCTGCTTCTAAGCAAGCAAACAACAGGTCATGCTGAGCACTTATAGGTCCATTGATCCTGGCGATGATATTTACCATTTCCTCCAACAAATGTTTTGCCTTGTCCCTGGATTCCTGGAAGCTGCAATGAAAAAAAAACATCCTTGATTAATGCAAAAAAAATCTAACTTGTGTCATCCACAACAGTATCACATTACACTTTATAAAATACATTACTCAAAAGCTTTCTAGAATGAAAATAATTTTGTAGATATCTATTTAGAACACTTAAACTGGTACAGTACGTTATTAGACTGCCACTAAAATCATTTCCACAAAAATTAGAGAGAGGAAGGTTACTTTACTTTACTTTACTTTAAGGGTTGCTTATCTGATCCTGTACAGCAAGGGAACCCTAGTCTCTATAGGTCAACTCCTAATATCTATACTGCAACCTTAACCTTCAAGGTTTTTACAATTTGGATCTAATTCTTAGGGAGTTTCTTTGACCAAACCTTCAACTAGAAATTACATTGTATTTTAGGATTTCTTACATGGATTCTCCAAAAAATTACATAAAAGGATTATCAAAATGAAAATGTTTAATATATCAAGTTTCTTTGACCAAACCTTCAACTAGAAATGACATTGTATTTTTTTATCGCTTACATGGATTCTCCAGAAAATGACAAAAAAGGATTATTAAAATGAAAATGTTTAATATATAAAGACAGGACAAATTGGAATTGGAATTCTACTCAAAGAATCACCTTCTAAATCACTAGAATTAACTGCAAAAGAGGGTATTTTAAGAACATTTCTTAGATTATTACCTACAAACAGCCATGAGTAAACCTGTAAACCCTGCATTTAAAGGATTTGTTTATTTTTGTAATGATGGGTTCAACAGAGGGCATTATATGGAAATCTATAATAAAGTATTTAATTTGTCTAATACAAATCAAACATCTTGAGGTATTGAAAACTTGAGACACTACACGAAACTAGAATTAGTAGCCATTCTTATTAATAATGATTACCTTTCAATGACTCCTATCAACAACCAAATGGGAGAACTAAGAATTATATACTGTATAATCTTAGAGACAGCTGTCTCTTAATACTTAAAGAGCATAAGGTTGCATCAGAAATGACCTTAAAAATAAGTTAAAAAGGAAGATTACCTATAAAATTTAACTCGGAAAATAACTCTCGCACTCATTATTTACAACTGATATGTTAGTGCTGTGCAAATGTTGAGGTTTAGGGGTGAAAGGCATAGGCTATGTAAGTGCACTGCATAGTACATAATAGTGATGTAATATTTATGAACTAAACTCCTTTATTATTTCTTATTACAGAACTACACTGAATAAAGATTACCTATTATAAAATTCAGGTCTCCTTTATAGCCAGACTTATTAAGGTAATATCAGTATTGATATTTACACAAAGTAAACCCGTGCTAAGGTAGTGGCTGAGTTTGCAAGGGAAAGATAAAGCACCATCATTCGGAATATGACACAATTGACCATATTTAGCTGATACATCACCAATAACAATAAAAAGTTATGAGAATCTTTGATATGAAATGAAATGTCAACTCCCAAATTAAAAATGAAGTTGCTTAGGAGCGCTTACTTTAGGATCAAGGATACCTACTCTGTCTTCTGCCTGACAATCTATTAGTCTAAGAGTAACTAGATGTGCAGAAATGTAAGGGTTTAGAAGCCAAAGGACTGAAATAATTTAAGAATTAAAGCCTCTAAGAGAGGAGCTTGACTCCGTAAGGTGCAGTGAGCACTCAAAACCCTTACAGAAGGAACACTATGTGATTATGATCACTAGACCTGACTATGGATGTGAGGTTAATATAAGCAACTGGGCAGGTAAGTCAGGCTTACTGGGAAGGCAAGTCAGAATTACTGGCCACAAAAGAAGGCTCACTGACCTTCTGAAAATAACAAAGGAAGTTAAATGAGTTAAGATCTATAAATGGTCATCATTAACTTCGCTGGTAAGCGAGTATCGACATGTCATATCATTATCAACTCTGCTATAAATAACGATTATCTCCCTGTAATTCTCCTTTGATTAAAAATTTGCTTAATCTCCTTGGACATTATGAGAATCGAACGACAGTCCTGTTTACAACGTAGTTGGTACCACTGCGTAATATGCACTTTCCAGTTCCATAAACTCTTGAACATGAAAATTTTGCTGAGAGCAACCATGCGACACATACTCCTTACAACGGTTATTTAAAACACCGTGTTTTCTCTGCAGAAATAACAACAAATTCAGAAGGGTAGACAACTTAAAATGCAATAAATGCTAATCACAATCTGCAAGGGGATATCACTAGAGGGACAGAAAAACAAAGTACTGCCAATGGAGCTTATCATTAACTGTAAAATGATTTCACTACTTTACTAGGGACATGTATAATTTGCAAGGAAAGAAAATGGAAAAATTTTAATAAATTTTTGGGGTAAACATTAATAAACTGAGCTTCAGGAGAAACAACAATAACATCAAGGAAGGTTCATGGAAATAACATAGTGAAGAGGTCAAAAACATTGAAATACAGCATTCCAAAACCAAAAGACTACCTCACAAAGATAAGTTACCCTGATTAGACAACCAACAACAGTTGTCTAACTTGTCTCACAAGTGAAGTCTGGTAAGTATACATCTCAATATGACCCCTCCAAAACTTAAGATTTCTTGTTTAGGGTTATTATATAGACATGGCAGAGTTACTTGGCAAACTCTTTACTTTCACTGATACGTTTAACAGAAATGTGGGATGGGAAAGCTCACAAAGTTTCAATTCCATTACAAACTCATTTACTCATGATTGTTTTTGCCTTTAAGAATTTCCTTCAAGTGTCCCATTTTCTAGTCATTCAACACAATACTGTAGAACTTTTGTGCAAAACTATACTTTAATCTATTTCACACAAATTTCTTTCATCTCCCCCCTACCTGAGGAAAGTGCATCCATCTTCTAATGTTCAATCCTCTCAAGCTCATGTTACTTCTCATGAAGTTAGCTCTTCTTGGTACTCCTCCAAATCATCCTCATTGGCCCTCGGCACCATAGCCCTGCCCAGCGACACTTTATCCTCCACAAGAAGAAGACCCTCAAAGCCCTAAAAGTCCCTTTCAGTCACTGCTTCTGGGAATAAGTTCCTCTAGGCAGAATTCATGGTTTTATAAAATAACTTCACGACAGGCTTTGTGTATGAAAGTTCATCTGGTGCCAAAGGTTACTGGAATTTAAAGTACTTCTAAAGAATGCTTTGGTGTACAACTGTTAAAAATTTGAAATGACCTGCAAGTCTGATGATAGGAGTCTTGTTAGGGGGTAAAAACTTCACACTGAAGAAGTCAAACTGTAGCAGCACTTCATCCTACAAGCTTGGATAGTGTGCAGGAGCATTGTCCCTACGAGGGAGGGTCTTAGGCGGCAGTTATTTCTTCTATAATACAGTATACCTTTTCTTTGCTTAGCCTGGACACATCACATCCTTGAATATTTGTCTTGTCATCTAATTCTTTAAATTTGACATCCACATAACTGGTAACAATGGTATTTTTCACATTATGCTTTATAAAAGCCTTCAAGTACTCTTGAGATCTTGACAAGTAGAGGCTTGAGTTTAAATTCCCAACTTGCATAGAAACACAGTAAGAGAGTTAGCCAGTGCTTTCCCTATGCAGAAATGCTAACAAATCCAGCAGGTGAGCAACTTAAAATGCAGTAAAATCTTATCGCAATCTAGAATGGGGATCGTGTTGATGAAAACACTGCAACATATATATTAAAGAATGAGAAACTGCTATCGTGCTACTTACCATGAACAGCTAAATCGTTTCATTACTTTACAGTCTAGCACCCTTTATCTTTTGAAAGGAAATAAAATTGAAAAATTATAAATTTTAGGGGTAAATGTTGATAAACTGAGCTTTTGGAGAAAAAATATGAACACATCAGGGGAGGGTAATAGAAATAATATAGTGAGGAGGAAAAAATATTGGAATACAGTATTCCAAAACCAAATGTACGAAAACAACATGCTAAACTTAACAATGTTGACCAAAATACCTGTGAAATCTTACTAAAATCAGTAAATGGGTTTTTACCATCTATAGGAATAAAGAGAATAAAAAGGGCTCACACACATACCTATCACCATCCAATTCCGCTTTTTTTATATTATGAAGCAGATGCATAAGAACTTCAATTTTCATAGGAAGACACTTAAACTTTTTGGCTACTGATCTCACTTCTTCCACTGCTCCTACATAATCACCACTGAAAGAAATAGTTATATTAATGAGTACTGTATCATGCATTTAACTATCACCGAGAAAAAATATCAATATCGTGAAATTAGGCAAATACGAAAAATTTATACAATTTTCAACAAATGCAGAATCATCTGTTCTTAACCAAAAATTGTAAAATCTTCTACCACAAGATACAAAGAATAAGTAGCATTAACAAAATGCTTCTAGTGCTATTGTATAAATACAAATTATGCTTCCTGTTACTTGAGAATAAAATATTACGGAAAAATATCTTAAAATCTTTGCAAAGAAACCAAAAATATTTCATACGTATCGATCAAGAATGTTTTTCATTATTTAGATTTTGTACTTACTTATTTAATCGACACTTTACCAAAGGCCCAAGCATTAAGTTGTCAATTCTTATGATACTTTTTCTTTTCAGTATATCAAATATTTCCTTGACCACTTCATATTTACGAGTCGCTGCTGCTGCCATTAATAATGCTTGACAATTTCTTCTCACTTGCTTTCTAGCATTATCATCATTACCTTTGAATCCCACAGCTTCCCCAAGAATTTTCACTGCCTCTGAAAAGAAAGAATAAAATTCAAACAACTTTATATATTAAAAAGTATGGAAAAAAGGATGCGGAAAGAGATAAAAATACAAGAAAAATAGCTTTTATAATAACTACAGATAGTTTACCTTCACAGCCGGGTTTATGCTCTTTACTTTCCTTGAACTGGTTGTTATCAGAATGAGATACTATACTAAATTTAACTATTACATATGAACCAACAAATAGATATAAAAAAAGTGAGGCAGGGAAGAATACAACATAAGAAATCATATCATTAGAATCAATAGATGAAATTAATAACTAACATCTTGTTCTTAACAGACCAATAATAGAGGTAATATGTTATCTCAATAAATCAAGAGCCCAAAATAAGAAATAATGTGCATACTTCATCCAAAAACCACCATGTCTAAAATATCACCAAATGTACAAAAATATCTAAAGCAATTCAAATTATAACTTTAGCAGGAATTTTTTCTTAAAGACGTAATTTGTATTTTTCCTTGCTATACAAATCTGAGTCCTTTACAATGTGATATGACTTCAGCACGAGTTGGAACGGACACTGAATCATAAACAAGTTAGAGAAGATACCAACAGGTAATATGAAGGAGAAGCCCAGCCCATCCTTCTGTTTCAGACTATTCACTTTTGACCTTAGGTCTAGGACTGAGAGGAGTGCCTGAGCTGGGTAATGTAATTTAAGAGACTTAGCTTGGAAATATACAAATTTCTAAAATCTTTCATTTGTTTCTAAAGGTTCAAAGGCCACTCATGAATGGCAGAAACAAGGGATAGTGACAATGCCCTAGCTAGCAGGACAATACCCTACAGACTGATCATATATAGGCATGATCAGAGCCCAAGGCCCCCCCCCCCCAAGCTAGGACCAGGGAGAGCCCTGTAATGACTGCTGATGACTCAGCAGGTAGACCTATAGGCTCCTCCAAAACCCAATCCTTAGCTCACAAGGATGATGAGGTTGCAGACATTATAAGAAACTATGAAGCTTAAGCGTGACTCGAACCCCAGTCTGGCAAACCGCCACAGGGACGTTTCAAATAGGCCACCACAACCCATATAAAGGCCTTTTGTCTATTGAAATAGAAGATTCACTCATTGATGGGAGGAATTACCCTAGAACCCAAATTGGAAGGTTCTGTTTCTTTACTGGACAGCTCATCCTAAAGACAGACTCCAAGAACTTCCTTGAACTTCCTAATAGGTCCACTAGGGTTGTAAAATTTATTAGGGACTTAGCCAGTACTGGCTTAAAAAATGCCAGTACAAGGTCACCAAAACCTCTCCCCTCTAACAGGAAGAAGAAATCAGAAGTGTCAAACCGAGCATATCAAGAAAAATGTTTTGAAAGACAAAGGCATCCTTTTCCTTACAAGGAGGATGGAGGAGTTTCTTCTTCGCAGATGTAGTCTGCAAGTAAGTTGCTTGTCACGTACCTCACTAGCTTTAGACAACTGATCAGCATGCAAGATTTGTGCTGACGCATCCCCTTGAGAGGGGAACAACAAACAGGTAGAAGAGCTAGTCATTCTATTTTATCTTCAGACTTATGATGAACATAATACCTTAGATGAGATGCATACTTGTCCTGTGAGGAACTGGAAGTGATACAAAACTACTGTACTCAGCAGCTCCCTCAGGACCTATGGGCAACAGGGCTAGGCCTCTGAGTTCTTTCTTAAGATGGCAGAGGTCTGCACTGATCAAAGTTGCATCTGCAAATGAGCAACCTCACAAAGCCAGAAAGAACAGCATTTGGAAACTTCCTTCTTGTTCCTACTGAGGCTAATGAGATGGCTGTGACATTTGTGTGCAAGATATAAAGTCCTCTTTGAGTAGCACTACATGGCCATCACAGGACAACTGGTATCTGTATCGACTTCACATCAGAAGGATAGGATAGAGGTCACAAACTGGTATTTGAGGCACACTAGTATTAAGTCTTTGTAACAAATTCTGTGGAATGATGAAGACAACAAAAACTACAAACCTCTAAGGTTGACACTATGAGAGATCCTGAAAACTCTTCTATTCTCTTGCTGAAGCAGAGAATGAAACACAGTCTTGAAAGAAAGGTCCCTATGATTCCCTCCTCAAGCTAGCAGGAGGTGTAGGTGCTGGGGAACATCCCCCTTTAAGGCTGCTCAAAGCTCCCATTGAGAAGGACCGCTCTCCCAAGAGGGAGGGATCAAAGGCCTATCGTGGAGCTTCTTCAAAAGAGGCAAGCAAGGATGTCTATGATCTGCTGAAAGGTGATCTGGCCAGACATGTTCTATGCAACCTGCATCATAGTCTCCAGGACATGACTGAGAGCTAGCAGAATGGAATACAAATCTACTTGAAGCCATATCAGAATGTCCCACAGAAAGGACTGGGAAGAGGGCAAAGATCTTCCTTCCAGCATGGATAGTGTAGGTGCTCCGTCAATGGTAGGACCCTTACCTGTGGCTGGTATGCCAGAACCATCTGTCCTAATGGGCTCAGGGTCCTGCTGACCAAATATTAGGAAAATGGTCATATTGCCTACCATTACCTGGCCTTGAATGGTTTGTATAGGACCACTAACTGGTAACCAATGCCACAGTGGTACCTGTCATATCAAGCCCACACTCTGCATGATGGACATCAAAGAAATCTGTTAGCAGGTGAACTCCATTATTCCCCTCGGCGAAGGTAAAGCAGCTATCTTGAAGGCGAGAATGCTTCTCCTATGTCACAGCAGGAATGGGAAAAGTGGGCATATTGCTTCCCCTTTGCCTTGCCTACAGAGCCAGCGATGGTTTCTCCATGACCATTCTCCTACATCCGATAAAGGAGGAACCCGCATATCACATTCACAATTTGCACAAACAAACCTGACCCGAAGGTACTAGTCGAAGGGTGAGATCTGATACTCCCTTACAGAAAGAGAGAGTGACTCCCAAGGGGCCAGGACAGTCCTCCTATGTCATGATAAGAATAATGAAGGTAGGTGCATATGCTTATCCTCACCTGACTTATTGATCCACCTGACCAAACCACAAGGTAGCAGTCAGCTGGTGTAATCAGTCATTCCATCCTAAACAAGAACAACACTTGCTGTTAGTTCCAAGGTGCTTCTTGTGAGAGGCCTCCTGCAAAACTACTATGATTTCTTTCTAAAAAGGTATCCAAAGAAGAGAATAGGAGGAGGAAGGAGTTGGTAGAGGAGGAAGAAGAGGGAGCACACATGCATCATATCCCCCTTGTCAACTGTTCTTCCTTACTATTACTAATGGTTCAACAATTCCTACTGATTAGGAATAGAAGCACTACTTATTTGAGTTTGCTGATATGAGTTACAAAGGAGAAATTCTGTCAACAGCATTCCCTCGAATTTTGTCCTTTACTTGGGTGTGAGGTCAGACCTTAAATCACAATCCTGGGATTATAAGAGTGAAGGGGAGTCTCAATCTACTGGAAAAGACTTTGAAGAGATTATTCCAAAAACTTCAAGCTGATACTCAGGTAGACACTTGCGTGAACAACTTGGGAATGAAAGAGGAGATTTGGGATAACTGAGGGACTGCATGCAATACAAGTCCCTCAAGTCACCAAAAGCACAAAATCTACATCACCATAGGCTGAGTATAGAGTAAAAGTTATAATTCAATAGTCTGAAAAAGTACAAGTTCGGACGAGAGGGACATAGAATCATCCTCTGACCCAGCAATAATTCGTAATGAGCCAGCGGGAGAGAATCAGAGAATGGTTGTACAAGAATTCTATTGTAAAAATCCAGGATCATATCACCTGTCGACATGTCTACAGACGGAGCCTGGAAGGTAGGTCTGAAATGGATTTAGATAAAAGGGGAAGAGGGAATGTGCAAGGCAAGGCATCCCTTGTATTGACAGCAGGACATATGCCTCTTGTTTTGCTGCTCCTTCCCTCCTCTTTCCTCCTAACATCCCTACAGGATTGAGCCTGTAAGTGAATTGAATGTTAATTTGTTAATATTTTTATTTACATTTAAAGGGTTATAACTTTTTCACTAAATTCAATTACTAAACCTATAAAAATGAGCGTATTTGTGTATCTATGGACATGTTGTTTATGATCTTGCTCCCAGAATGAATGAAAACTACTAAACAGAGATACCACTGTACAGTCATCTTTATGAGGAGATTACAAGTCATAATGGGAATGAGGAGGGTAGGACAAAGCAGGGGTTATTGATAATTTGTGACATACATTTCCTAGTTCAGGTTATCTTTGCATAAAAAGCATAGACTGACCCATAAATATAATAAAACAAAAAATACCAACCTTCAATTCTTCCATTTTTGACAAGTGCAGTGGAAAAGTCTATCACTTTGTATTCATCCAAGGTAAAGGATGGATGAGCTTGTTTGAGGTCAATGTACACATTAAGAGCAGCATCAAAGTTTTCTGCTGATACATAAGTACTGAGGAGGGTTGCAAGCATCCCTGAACTCATTTTTTCTCCAGTTTCTTCTAAATCCTGCAAAACATTGAAGAAAAAACTAAGGAAGCATACAATTACAGTACAATCAAAGGTCTCTTTAAATTCTTAATCTTAAAGCCCAAATATAACATGATAATTGTTTCAGTACGTCATCTGCCTTCATGAAACAGTACACTATCATAAGGGTGAGAAAGAATATTTATAAAACTTGAGATGATCCAGCGTATAATTACAAAACGGTTTCCTAATCCATCAAATTCTGATACTTCAAAAGAAAAAATGTTATTTTCATTAGTAAAATAAATTTTTGAATATACTTACCCGATAATCATGTAGCTGTCAACTCCGTTGCCCGACAGAATTCTACGGGAGGGATACGCCAGCTATCACTATACTAGAAGGGGGTGTACTCACAAGCGCCACCTGTGGCCAGGTACTACAGTACTTGTTGTTGACGCCACCTCACTTTTTCCTCGGTCCACTGGTTCTCTATGGGGAGGAAGGGTGGGTCAATTAAATCATGATTATCGGGTAAGTATATTCAAAAATTTATTTTACTAATGAAAATAACATTTTTCAATATTAAACTTACCCGATAATCATGTAGCTGATTCACACCCAGGGGGGTGGGTGAAAAACCAGTGTACAAGACTAAAGGATAGCTAAGTATCCCGTATTTCATATAATCAGTTATCCACAATAACAATGAAATAATAAGTACCTGGTAAGGAAGTCGACTTGAACCGTTACTCTGCCTTTAATAAGATCGTCTTCCTTACTGAGCGCAGCGTTCCTCTTGGAAGGCTGAATCAACTCAAAGGTGCTAAAGTATACAGGGCTGCAACCCATACTAAAGGACCTCATCACAACCTTTAACCTCGGCGCTTCTCAAGAAAGAATTGACCACCCGCCAAATCAACAAGGATGTGGAAGGCTTCTTAGCCGACCGTACAACCCATAAAAAGTATTCAAGAGAAAGGTTAAAAGGTTATGGGATTATGAGAATGTAGTGGCTGAGCCCTCGCCTACTACTGCATTCGTTGCTACGAATGGTCCCAGGGTGTAGCAGTACTCGTAAAGAGACTGGACATCTTTGAGATAGAATGATGCGAACACTGACTTGCTTCTCCAATAGGTTGCATCCATAACACTCTGCAGAGAATGGCTCTGTTTGAAGGCCACTGAAGTAGCCACAGCTCCCACTTCATGTGTCCTTACCTTCAGCAAAGCAAGGTCTTCTTCCTTCAGATGAGAATGTGTTTCTCTAATCAGAAGCCTGAATAGTAAGAAACTGAGTTCTTAGAACTTGGAAAAGAAGGTTTCTTGATAGCACACTATAAGGCTTCTGATTGTCCTTGTAAAGGTTAAGACCTTATTAGATAGTACCTAAGAGCTCTAACTGGGCAAAGTACTCTCTCCAGTTCATTCCCCACCAAGTTGGACAGGCTTGGGATCTCGAACGACTTAGGCCAAGGACGTGAAGGAAGCTCGTTTAGCAAAAACCGAGCTGCAAGGAACATGTAGCCGTTTCAGATGTGAAAACAATGATCCTGCTGAAGGCGTGGATCTCACTTACTCTTTTAGCTGTTGTCAAGCACACGAGGAAAAGAGTTTTTAATGTGAGGTCCTAAAAAGAGGCTGATTGGAGAGGTTCAAATCTTGATGACATAAGGAACCTTAGGACCACGTCTAGATTCCAGCCTGGAGTGGACAACCGACGTTCCTTTGAGGTCTCAAAAGACCTAGGGAGGTCCTGTAGATCTTCGTTGGTGGAAAGATCCAAGCCTCTGTGGCGGAAAACCGCTGCCAACATACTTCTGTAACCCTTGATCGTAGGAGCTGAAAGGGATCTTACTTTCCTTAGATATAACAGGAAGTCAGCAATCTGGGTTACAGTGGTACTGGTTGAGGAAACTGCATTGGTCTTGTACCAGCTACGGAAGACTTCCCTTTGAGACTGATAGATTCTGAGAGTGGATGTTCTCCTTGCTTTGGCAATCGCTCTGGCTGCCTCCTTCGAAAAGCCCCTAGCTCTTGAGAGTCTTTCGAAAGTCTGCAGGCAGTCAGACGAAGAGCGTGGAGGTTCGGGTGTACCTTCTTTACGTGAGGTAGACGTAGAAGGTTCACTCCTAGAGGAAGAGTCCTGGGAATGTCGACCAGCCATTGCAGTACCTCTAAGAACCATTCTCTCGCGGGCCAGAGCGGAGCCAACCAACGTCAGCCGTGTCCCTTTGCGAGAGGAGAACTTCTGAAGTACCCTGTTGACAATCTTGAACGGCGGGAATGCATACAGGTCGAGATGGAACCAATCCAGCAGAAAAGCATCCACGTGAACTGCTGCTGGGTCTGGAATCGGAGAACAATACAATAGGAGTCTCTAGGTTATCGAGGTAGCGAACAGATCTATGGTTGGCTGACCCCACAGGGCCCAAAGTCTGCTGCAAACATTCTTGTGAAGGGTCCACTCTGTGGGGATGACCTGACCCTTCCGGCTGAGGTGATCTGCCATGACATTCATACCGCCCTGAATGAACCTCGTTACCAGCGTGAGCTTTCGATCTTTAGACCAGATGAGGAGGTCCCTTGCGATCTAGAACAACTTCACGAAAGAGTCCCTCCCTGCTTGAAGGTGTAAGCCAGGGCTGTGGTGTTGTCAGAGTCCACCTCCACCACTTTGTTAAGCTGGAGGGACTTGAAGTTTATCAAGGCCAGAAGAACCGCCAACAACTCCTGCAATTGATGTGAAGTGTCCTTTGCTCCTGATTCCATGTTCTCGATCATTCCTGTCCGTCCAAAGTCGCACCCCAGCCCGTGTCTGATGTGTCCGAGAGGAGACGGCGATCGGGTTTCTGAACAGCCAAAGGTAGGCTTCCTTGAGAAGAAAGCTGTTCTTACAACACGCGAGAGAAGACCTCCTCTCTTCGGAAACAGGAACTGAGACCGTCTCTAGCGTCATGTCCTTTATCCAGTGAGCAGCTAGATGATACTGAAGGGGGGGAGGTGGATTCTCCCTAACACGATGAACAGGGCCAGCGATGAAAGTGTCCCTGTTAGACTCATCCACTACCTGACTGAGCATCGGTTCCTTCTCAGCATACTCTGGATGCATTCTAGGGCTTGGAAGATCCTTGGGGCCGACGGAAAAGCCCGAAAAGCTCGACTCTGAAGATCCATACCCAGGGAGACAATGGTCTGGGATGGGATGAGCTGAGACTCCTCAAAATTGACCAGGAGGCCCAGTTCCTTGGTCAGATCCATAGTCCATCTGAGAATCTCCAGACAGCGACGACTTGTGGGAGCTCTTAAAAGCCAGTCGTCTGACGGAGCCGGACACAAGATCATGGTACTGCTGCACAGTCTGTGAACTGTCAACCATGGGGAAGCGAGGAAGTACAGTGACAACCCGAAGCTGTCTAGACTGTCTGGGTCGTACAGACAACTCCTTATCGGGTTGCTGAGGTTGCCGCACTGCGTCACAACAAGTCACTTCTGCTGGTTGTTGAACGTCTTCCCAGTGACACACTGACTCCGTAAACAAAAAATCCTTTAACAAGGACTAAGCTTGGACTGTATGTCTTGCAACACAGCTCAAGGTCTATGGGAGCAGGTGTGGTAACAGACGGGGTTAGTGACTGAAATGGAACCATTACCTTCCCTGGAAGCATGTTATGCTTAAATAAAAGTCCATAGGAGGCTACGCAGCTAAAGGCTCCTCTCCAAATGACAGAGTCCTCAAGGGAATATCAGAAGGAGGGAGAAAAGCACTTTCTCATCTACAGGGACCATATCCGAGAAAAGTTAAGTTCTCTCAGTGAGGGTTTCAATGGTGCAAAAGCAGCAGACTAGAAGGCAACATTATGAAACTGCTTGACAGTCTAGTGAGTTGGCAACAACCAAAGATGTATGACTGAGAAGCATGCGGTAAGGTATGCAGAGCATGTTGTATGCAGAGCATGCTGTATGCAGAGCATGCTGTATGTAGAGCATGTTGTATGCAGAGCATGCTGTATGCAGAGCATGTTGTATGCAGAGCATGCTGAATGCAGAGCATGCTGTATGCAGAGCATGTTGTATGCAGAGCATGCTGTATGTAGAGCATGTTGTATGCAGAGCATGCTGAATGCAGAGCATGCTGTATGCAGAGCATGTTGTATGCAGAGCATGCTGTATGCAGAGCATGCTGTATGTAGAGCATGCTGTAAGGTAAGCAGAGCGTGTTGCATGGCGTTTAACATTTCTCAGAAATTCCATGACCAGTGCTAGAGTGCTTCATGCATGCTTGCATGGGGTTTTAATATCAACATAATATTTACCTTACCTTCATAACTCATGATTCATTTTTGTTTTGAAGATATTTTGCCATATTTTGCGATTTGTTAAAAATGTTATTTTCATTAGTAAAATAAATTTTTGAATATACTTACCCGATAATCATGTAGCTGTCAACTCCGTTGCCCGACAGAATTCTACGGGAGGGATACGCCAGCTATCACTATACTAGAAGGGGGTGTACTCACAAGCGCCACCTGTGGCCAGGTACTACAGTACTTCTTGTTGACGCCACCTCACTTTTTCCTCGGTCCACTGGTTCTCTATGGGGAGGAAGGGTGGGTCAATTAAATCATGATTATCGGGTAAGTATATTCAAAAATTTATTTTACTAATGAAAATAACATTTTTCAATATTAAACTTACCCGATAATCATGTAGCTGATTCACACCCAGGGGGGTGGGTGAAAAACCAGTGTACAAGACTAAAGGATAGCTAAGTATCCCGTATTTCATATAATCAGTTATCCACAATAACAATGAAATAATAAGTACCTGGTAAGGAAGTCGACTTGAACCGTTACTCTGCCTTTAATAAGATCGTCTTCCTTACTGAGCGCAGCGTTCCTCTTGGAAGGCTGAATCAACTCAAAGGTGCTAAAGTATACAGGGCTGCAACCCATACTAAAGGACCTCATCACAACCTTTAACCTCGGCGCTTCTCAAGAAAGAATTGACCACCCGCCAAATCAACAAGGATGTGGAAGGCTTCTTAGCCGACCGTACAACCCATAAAAAGTATTCAAGAGAAAGGTTAAAAGGTTATGGGATTATGGGAATGTAGTGGCTGAGCCCTCGCCTACTACTGCATTCGTTGCTACGAATGGTCCCAGGGTGTAGCAGTACTCGTAAAGAGACTGGACATCTTTGAGATAGAATGATGCGAACACTGACTTGCTTCTCCAATAGGTTGCATCCATAACACTCTGCAGAGAATGGCTCTGTTTGAAGGCCACTGAAGTAGCCACAGCTCCCACTTCATGTGTCCTTACCTTCAGCAAAGCAAGGTCTTCTTCCTTCAGATGAGAATGTGTTTCTCTAATCAGAAGCCTGAATAGTAAGAAACTGAGTTCTTAGAACTTGGAAAAGAAGGTTTCTTGATAGCACACTATAAGGCTTCTGATTGTCCTTGTAAAGGTTAAGACCTTATTAGATAGTACCTAAGAGCTCTAACTGGGCAAAGTACTCTCTCCAGTTCATTCCCCACCAAGTTGGACAGGCTTGGGATCTCGAACGACTTAGGCCAAGGACGTGAAGGAAGCTCGTTTAGCAAAAACCGAGCTGCAAGGAACATGTAGCCGTTTCAGATGTGAAAACAATGATCCTGCTGAAGGCGTGGATCTCACTTACTCTTTTAGCTGTTGTCAAGCACACGAGGAAAAGAGTTTTTAATGTGAGGTCCTAAAAAGAGGCTGATTGGAGAGGTTCAAATCTTGATGACATAAGGAACCTTAGGACCACGTCTAGATTCCAGCCTGGAGTGGACAACCGATGTTCCTTTGAGGTCTCAAAAGACCTAGGGAGGTCCTGTAGATCTTCGTTGGTGGAAAGATCCAAGCCTCTGTGGCGGAAAACCGCTGCCAACATACTTCTGTAACCCTTGATCGTAGGAGCTGAAAGGGATCTTACTTTCCTTAGATATAACAGGAAGTCAGCAATCTGGGTTACAGTGGTACTGGTTGAGGAAACTGCATTGGTCTTGTACCAGCTACGGAAGACTTCCCTTTGAGACTGATAGATTCTGAGAGTGGATGTTCTCCTTGCTTTGGCAATCGCTCTGGCTGCCTCCTTCGAAAAGCCCCTAGCTCTTGAGAGTCTTTCGAAAGTCTGCAGGCAGTCAGACGAAGAGCGTGGAGGTTCGGGTTTACCTTCTTTACGTGAGGTAGACGTAGAAGGTTCACTCCTAGAGGAAGAGTCCTGGGAATGTCGACCAGCCATTGCAGTACCTCTAAGAACCATTCTCTCGCGGGCCAGAGCGGAGCCAACCAACGTCAGCCGTGTCCCTTTGCGAGAGGAGAACTTCTGAAGTACCCTGTTGACAATCTTGAACGGCGGGAATGCATACAGGTCGAGATGGAACCAATCCAGCAGAAAAGCATCCACGTGAACTGCTGCTGGGTCTGGAATCGGAGAACAATACAATAGGAGTCTCTAGGTTATCGAGGTAGCGAACAGATCTATGGTTGGCTGACCCCACAGGGCCCAAAGTCTGCTGCAAACATTCTTGTGAAGGGTCCACTCTGTGGGGATGACCTGACCCTTCCGGCTGAGGTGATCTGCCATGACATTCATACCGCCCTGAATGAACCTCGTTACCAGCGTGAGCTTTCGATCTTTAGACCAGATGAGGAGGTCCCTTGCGATCTAGAACAACTTCACGAAAGAGTCCCTCCCTGCTTGAAGGTGTAAGCCAGGGCTGTGGTGTTGTCAGAGTCCACCTCCACCACTTTGTTAAGCTGGAGGGACTTGAAGTTTATCAAGGCCAGAAGAACCGCCAACAACTCCTGCAATTGATGTGAAGTGTCCTTTGCTCCTGATTCCATGTTCTCGATCATTCCTGTCCGTCCAAAGTCGCACCCCAGCCCGTGTCTGATGTGTCCGAGAGGAGACGGCGATCGGGTTTCTGAACAGCCAAAGGTAGGCTTCCTTGAGAAGAAAGCTGTTCTTACAACACGCGAGAGAAGACCTCCTCTCTTCGGAAACAGGAACTGAGACCGTCTCTAGCGTCATGTCCTTTATCCAGTGAGCAGCTAGATGATACTGAAGGGGGGGAGGTGGATTCTCCCTAACACGATGAACAGGGCCAGCGATGAAAGTGTCCCTGTTAGACTCATCCACTACCTGACTGAGCATCGGTTCCTTCTCAGCATGCTCTGGATGCATTCTAGGGCTTGGAAGATCCTTGGGGCCGACGGAAAAGCCCGAAAAGCTCGACTCTGAAGATCCATACCCAGGGAGACAATGGTCTGGGATGGGATGAGCTGAGACTCCTCAAAATTGACCAGGAGGCCCAGTTCCTTGGTCAGATCCATAGTCCATCTGAGAATCTCCAGACAGCGACGACTTGTGGGAGCTCTTAAAAGCCAGTCGTCTGACGGAGCCGGACACAAGATCATGGTACTGCTGCACAGTCTGTGAACTGTCAACCATGGGGAAGCGAGGAAGTACAGTGACAACCCGAAGCTGTCTAGACTGTCTGGGTCGTACAGACAACTCCTTATCGGGTTGCTGAGGTTGCCGCACTGCGTCACAACAAGTCACTTCTGCTGGTTGTTGAACGTCTTCCCAGTGACACACTGACTCCGTAAACAAAAAATCCTTTAACAAGGACTAAGCTTGGACTGTATGTCTTGCAACACAGCTCAAGGTCTATGGGAGCAGGTGTGGTAACAGACGGGGTTAGTGACTGAAATGGAACCATTACCTTCCCTGGAAGCATGTTATGCTTAAATAAAAGTCCATAGGAGGCTACGCAGCTAAAGGCTCCTCTCCAAATGACAGAGTCCTCAAGGGAATATCAGAAGGAGGGAGAAAAGCACTTTCTCATCTACAGGGACCATATCCGAGAAAAGTTAAGTTCTCTCAGTGAGGGTTTCAATGGTGCAAAAGCAGCAGACTAGAAGGCAACATTATGAAACTGCTTGACAGTCTAGTGAGTTGGCAACAACCAAAGATGTATGACTGAGAAGCATGCGGTAAGGTATGCAGAGCATGTTGTATGCAGAGCATGCTGTATGCAGAGCATGCTGTATGTAGAGCATGTTGTATGCAGAGCATGCTGTATGCAGAGCATGTTGTATGCAGAGCATGCTGAATGCAGAGCATGCTGTATGCAGAGCATGTTGTATGCAGAGCATGCTGTATGTAGAGCATGTTGTATGCAGAGCATGCTGAATGCAGAGCATGCTGTATGCAGAGCATGTTGTATGCAGAGCATGCTGTATGCAGAGCATGCTGTATGTAGAGCATGCTGTAAGGTAAGCAGAGCGTGTTGCATGGCGTTTAACATTTCTCAGAAATTCCATGACCAGTGCTAGAGTGCTTCATGCATGCTTGCATGGGGTTTTAATATCAACATAATATTTACCTTACCTTCATAACTCATGATTCATTTTTGTTTTGAAGATATTTTGCCATATTTTGCGATTTGTTAAAAATATATTGCAAGGAATACATATATATTTTTATATAAGTAAGACAAATAACCTCCATTATCATAATGTTTGTGTAGGCATACATGTATATGATTACAAATGCAAGCATGAAAGTAATGAGGTGTTATTATTGTCATTTGTTATTTCTCAAGTTGAGGAGAAAGTGGCAGATGCATGCGTTGAGGTGGCTGACTCATAGCATGAGGTTGCTGCCTCAAGGGTTGCGCTTGCTGAGTGGTTGGCGGATGCGCAGTAGCAAGTTCCTGAGGAACGAGTTTAGGTTCCTGAGGCGCAAGGCTAAGGTGTTGTGCTTGCCTTGAGGAGGGTTGAGCTCGCTGCAGCGAGAGCTGAGGAGACTGACTCATGGATGGGAGAGGTTGTTGTACCTCAACCGAGAGTTGCATCAATGGTGGAGCAGCAAGTGGAAGCGGAGGAAGAGAGGTATAAGCCTCCTGATCCCATTGCTGAGGTTGCCTTAAGGAAGGCGGAGGGAGCTGTACACCACTGGGAACAGTAAACTCAGAACGTGGCTCAACATCGTACGCCTGGCAGGCGGTACTGCGGTCAGGCGGAGCGAGCGCAGGCGGAGCGAGTGCAGGCGGAGGCGGAGGCGCAACCTTCTCAGCCCGACACTCACGCATCAAGACTGAAAGTTGTGACTGCATGGACTGCAGTAGAGTAAACTTGGGGTCGGCAGACACTAAGGTCTGCTGAGGTAAAGCCTTAACAGCAGAGATCTGTTGTGGCAGAACCTTACTCCTCTTAGGCGGAGTGCAGTCACCTGAGACTGAGGAGAGTCAGAGCTAACCCAATGACTGCATCCGGGTTGTTGAACTCTAACTTCGTACGTCTGGCATAGGTCTGGACTTTACGTTTAAGAGGTCTTGAGACCTGAGACCAGCGTTTTCTCCCCGAAATTTCTTCTGCAGACGAGCAAAATAAGGGCTCAATCGTCTGCGGGTGGGAGTGACGGTCTCTTAAGACACGCCCGCAACCACCGAGGATACTTCTGTGCGCCGATCAAGGCCTGCCGAACCCTTTTGCCCTTCGACATTGCTTCTCCCCTGGGCTTGGGAGCTTGCAAGAGGTCCCGGACTGGGAGGACGACTGACACGCACAGAAGTACCCTCACGCACAACACTGACACACTTTGCGCTAATCACTTATCACTTTGATTTTCTGTTTGCACTTATTTCACTGAACTCGAAACTTTAAGTGGTTTGTACCTGAAACACGCAATTCTATCCTTTCTCAAAAGTTAGTAATTGCGAAAACAGAATTACAATGTAACAGAAAAATCTAATGAAAGATAAATAATTCAGTGGCTGGAAAGAGACTAAACACTAGATCAAATAAACTACGTTTAAAATCTCTCACCGCATAAAGCTTGAGAACAAGAAAACTCTAGAAACGTTTACCTTCTTCCCCTAAAGAGACTAGGGAGAAGAGCAAAAACGATAACAACGTTACTCGCTTGAACGAAACGTTTATCCTCCTCTTTCTCCCTCCGTCTCTATCTCTCTCTCTCTCTCTCTCTCTCTCTTGACTTAGAACCTGAGAGAAGAGCCCAATCATATATATCGTTAAAACATATTATTGTTAAAGGAAAAAATTTCCCAAAATGAAAAGTTCCTTTGTAGAATTAAAACCATTAAGTTAAGAAAGAATGAACAAAACGCTAGACACGGTTACTCTTACTGCAACGTGACACCGTGAAAATTCTCTCTCTATCGTAACGATAGAGCGCAAGTTGAACGTTCTGAAACGTCAACAACTGCAGAGACAAAACAAAACGTTAGTTCAACTTTGAAAACAGTACGAGACTATCAAAGAAATTCTTTCAAAAACATTAAAATAGCATAATATGTTAACAGGTAAAACCGAAATGACGGGCTCAATGTTAATTAACTTCGGTACAAGAAAAGACCGCCTACCATTAGGAAAGGTCGAATATATAAAAATTAATTTTAATAATTTTATAATAAAAGGAAGTTAATCGAAGAGGCCTATAAAAGGCGGAGAGATATAAAATAAATCTATAACTTTTGTTAAGCAAAATTAAGAAAGAGAGTCTATACTCTCTAAGACACCAACACTTCCGTCTAAGGGAAGGGTCGGCCATTTAAAGGTGAAAGAGAGTTCATACTCTCTTCGTCACCATAATAAAATTAATTCCAAAAGCTAACTAAGCTAATATAGAAGTTTCTAGTATAGCGAATAGCTGCAAATTTTAGAGAAATACTTCACCAAACCGTGAACAATACTCCAAAATCATAAGCGTATCCAAGAACGTCTTGCCGGAAGCACGACAGAGGAAAAAGTGAGGTGGCGTCAACAACAAGTACTGTAGTACCTGGCCACAGGTGGCGCTTGTGAGTACACCCCCTTCTAGTATAGTGATAGCTGGCGTATCCCTCCCGTAGAATTCTGTCGGGCAACGGAGTTGACAGCTACATGATTATCGGGTAAGTTTAATATTGAAAAATATATTGCAAGGAATACATATATATTTTTATATAAGTAAGACAAATAACCTCCATTATCATAATGTTTGTGTAGGCATACATGTATATGATTACAAATGCAAGTATGAAAGTAATGAGGTGTTATTATTGTCATTTGTTATTTCTCAAGTTGAGGAGAAAGTGGCAGATGCATGCGTTGAGGTGGCTGACTCATAGCATGAGGTTGCTGCCTCAAGGGTTGCGCTTGCTGAGTGGTTGGCGGATGCGCAGTAGCAAGTTCCTGAGGAACGAGTTTAGGTTCCTGAGGCGCAAGGCTAAGGTGTTGTGCTTGCCTTGAGGAGGGTTGAGCTCGCTGCAGCGAGAGCTGAGGAGACTGACTCATGGATGGGAGAGGTTGTTGTACCTCAACCGAGAGTTGCATCAATGGTGGAGCAGCAAGTGGAAGCGGAGGAAGAGAGGTATAAGCCTCCTGATCCCATTGCTGAGGTTGCCTTAAGGAAGGCGGAGGGAGCTGTACACCACTGGGAACAGTAAACTCAGAACGTGGCTCAACATCGTACGCCTGGCAGGCGGTACTGCGGTCAGGCGGAGCGAGCGCAGGCGGAGCGAGTGCAGGCGGAGGCGGAGGCGCAACCTTCTCAGCCCGACACTCACGCATCAAGACTGAAAGTTGTGACTGCATGGACTGCAGTAGAGTAAACTTGGGGTCGGCAGACACTAAGGTCTGCTGAGGTAAAGCCTTAACAGCAGAGATCTGTTGTGGCAGAACCTTACTCCTCTTAGGCGGAGTGCAGTCACCTGAGACTGAGGAGAGTCAGAGCTAACCCAATGACTGCATCCGGGTTGTTGAACTCTAACTTCGTACGTCTGGCATAGGTCTGGACTTTACGTTTAAGAGGTCTTGAGACCTGAGACCAGCGTTTTCTCCCCGAAATTTCTTCTGCAGACGAGCAAAATAAGGGCTCAATCGTCTGCGGGTGGGAGTGACGGTCTCTTAAGACACGCCCGCAACCACCGAGGATACTTCTGTGCGCCGATCAAGGCCTGCCGAACCCTTTTGCCCTTCGACATTGCTTCTCCCCTGGGCTTGGGAGCTTGCAAGAGGTCCCGGACTGGGAGGACGACTGACACGCACAGAAGTACCCTCACGCACAACACTGACACACTTTGCGCTAATCACTTATCACTTTGATTTTCTGTTTGCACTTATTTCACTGAACTCGAAACTTTAAGTGGTTTGTACCTGAAACACGCAATTCTATCCTTTCTCAAAAGTTAGTAATTGCGAAAACAGAATTACAATGTAACAGAAAAATCTAATGAAAGATAAATAATTCAGTGGCTGGAAAGAGACTAAACACTAGATCAAATAAACTACGTTTAAAATCTCTCACCGCATAAAGCTTGAGAACAAGAAAACTCTAGAAACGTTTACCTTCTTCCCCTAAAGAGACTAGGGAGAAGAGCAAAAACGATAACAACGTTACTCGCTTGAACGAAACGTTTATCCTCCTCTTTCTCCCTCCGTCTCTATCTCTCTCTCTCTCTCTCTCTCTCTTGACTTAGAACCTGAGAGAAGAGCCCAATCATATATATCGTTAAAACATATTATTGTTAAAGGAAAAAATTTCCCAAAATGAAAAGTTCCTTTGTAGAATTAAAACCATTAAGTTAAGAAAGAATGAACAAAACGCTAGACACGGTTACTCTTACTGCAACGTGACACCGTGAAAATTCTCTCTCTATCGTAACGATAGAGCGCAAGTTGAACGTTCTGAAACGTCAACAACTGCAGAGACAAAACAAAACGTTAGTTCAACTTTGAAAACAGTACGAGACTATCAAAGAAATTCTTTCAAAAACATTAAAATAGCATAATATGTTAACAGGTAAAACCGAAATGACGGGCTCAATGTTAATTAACTTCGGTACAAGAAAAGACCGCCTACCATTAGGAAAGGTCGAATATATAAAAATTAATTTTAATAATTTTATAATAAAAGGAAGTTAATCGAAGAGGCCTATAAAAGGCGGAGAGATATAAAATAAATCTATAACTTTTGTTAAGCAAAATTAAGAAAGAGAGTCTATACTCTCTAAGACACCAACACTTCCGTCTAAGGGAAGGGTCGGCCATTTAAAGGTGAAAGAGAGTTCATACTCTCTTCGTCACCATAATAAAATTAATTCCAAAAGCTAACTAAGCTAATATAGAAGTTTCTAGTATAGCGAATAGCTGCAAATTTTAGAGAAATACTTCACCAAACCGTGAACAATACTCCAAAATCATAAGCGTATCCAAGAACGTCTTGCCGGAAGCACGACAGAGGAAAAAGTGAGGTGGCGTCAACAACAAGTACTGTAGTACCTGGCCACAGGTGGCGCTTGTGAGTACACCCCCTTCTAGTATAGTGATAGCTGGCGTATCCCTCCCGTAGAATTCTGTCGGGCAACGGAGTTGACAGCTACATGATTATCGGGTAAGTTTAATATTGAAAAACGTATGCAATTACCTTCACCAGACTCAAAACTCTTTCTGTGTTATTTTTCTTGGCATGTAACAAAATCAGTCGACGAATAGTGCCCCTTGTTTTAAATCCCTTAGTTTGTAGTTCAGTTAAATGCCCCTCTAACTCCTCGATATTCATGTCATTCTGTAAAAAAAATTTTAAAATATTCCAACAATTATAATAAATTTTTTTTCCCATTAGATTTACCACTCAAATACCCAACATTCATGGTTTTGAAATTTCCGTTTATTTTTCAAACACTAATGACATTCATAAAATGGAGTTTAAAAATCTAACTTACAGGATGTGGTATCATGTTATAATCTTGTTCTTTAGGTGGATGACCCAAACTCTTATCCACTATCATATGAACGTGTTCCTTCAGCTCTGCTTGAATGGATTCATTGGCCCTTCCAACGAGAAAATCTGCGGAAATTTCAGATATGCCAATTTCATTTTTCTTGAGTTCCTGAAAAATACATAAAAATAATTTTCATTATCTTATTAAAAAGAATTAGTTCTAGAACAAAGGCTCATAAAAGTTTTTAAATTATTAGTTGCTCATTTGATGTAAAACAGAGGTAGTCTTTATAATCAGGAATCTATATGAAAATTACAAAGCTAAAAAGAAATAATTATACCCAATAAATCTAAAATTCCCTGAGCTAGTGAAGATGAGGACATATGTATCATACAAATCTGATATAAAGATTAATACTGTATCTATTAATTGTCAATACTGAAAACACTTATAGAGGAAGCTACAAAAACCAGAATTTCATTAATAAAATTTCTTATTTCTATACTCACCTGATGTTCATATCGTTTTTTCTCTAGAAGGTCGGTTTCATCAAATTAACTCTAAAATTTCCCTGTTTCCTTTCCCTTCAATAAATATATGTCCTTAGTAAAGGAATAGAACATTCTATCAATAAGAAGCCCAGAACTGATGCACCAGAGTGTCTTTGTCCTTTCAGCTTCTCTGTAATTAGGTTTAATTCAGACATTCTCCAGATTGTTCACCTATTACTGAGCATTAAGATATCTTCCCCCTGATTTGTTAGTAATTACTGTATGTAGTGTTCAAGGGAATTGTTTCTAAGAGTTCATGATCCAAATTCTCTTGATGTATTATGTCCCGGGAAACACTGTGATTTAAATAACTGTTGTGAAGAATGCCTCACGGTCCCTCTCATGGAAAATTGTTTCAATGGTTACTGATCAAGTTAAAAATCCAAAACTCTAAAGGGAACTTAATTCAGGAGTAAATCCAGGGAAGACTAGGTTAGTTGATTATACTGGAGATGACTATGGTAATGACACACCACCTTTAGATACTTAACATAATCAGCCAATTTTCGATAGTGATGGGTTTCAAAAGCTCCTGATATCACTAGCTTCCTCTTTTAAGACTAGAAGCCCAGTAAATCCTCTCTTAAAAGCAGTAATTCCGATCCTCATCGCCCAGTTGCCAAAGCTAACTTAACTTCCCAAGATGAATTTAGAGTTAATAGTGTTCTTTCAGTAAGAGTTCTGAATGTTCCCTGAGTAGCTGCAGTAGATTTGATAGCCTCTCACTGAACTTTAATCACCTAAGTTACTTTATATCATTCAGCTGTTAAATCCTTGTAATACCACAATCTAAGTCGCTCTATTAGAAAACTAGATTGTGATTCAGAAGACCAAGTTGGTAGTCTGGATCCTAATAGCCCAACACTTGCTAGTGTAAGCGTTCCTAAATAATCTCGAATTACATACAGTATGTAAATTATGTGCCGTATCACATGATACCTTTAAATCACTAAATGAGAACCTGAGAAATTGAGAGGTATATGTTCTCTTGGAAGTGGCTGCTTCAGGACTTGGAAGAATCAGAACTTGAGTAACTTACTGGGATACCTTTCAAAAATAAGTTTCCTTAATTGAAAATTAAATACTTTATGGAAGTAAGGCTTTCCCTCTGAATCATCTTCATTCTCATGTTACTGAGCCTGGTAAATTTTCTTAAAATTCATCAACAAACTTCCTTTATTGTTCACCTCTTACGGTAACCCTTTAGAAAATGTTCTTGAACTTACATTAATGCATTTAGGGAATATCTCAAAATGTGCTAGTGGCCAAGCCTACATGGGGCATTCAAAACATGATTCAACAATCAACTTTCTGAAGTTTAATATATATTGAAAATTATCTTTCTATTCGACAGAAGTTATGCAATATTTTACATATTAATAAGTACAGTACTGTACAAGGTGGTTGATCATGAGTGCCTACTTCAGTAAGTTGATAAAGATATTAGGAACCAGAGTACCAGAGCTAGGGCTTCTATCTACGAACCCTGTGGTCTGAAGAACAGAACTGTGTTGCAGAAAATAGTGGATGTCACGCAAATAGAAGAATCTGAAGTAATTTCAGCAGTATGCTCTGTAGAGGCTATGACTTATTCAGTGCTATGTACCATCTGAATCCTCACCGAATGGTGCACTAGAACTGCTTGGAGAAAATTAAGATGTTAGCCAAGGGTTCTCAGTCTTCTCCTGAACCTAATGCAAAGTAAAATAATTTAGGCGTATGCTAAACGTTACTTTACTTTACATTCGAACAATACAAGCAGTCACTATTAGATGAACAGAACTCTCAAAAAGAGGAATTTAAGCAAACAACTTTCCTCCATATATAAAATCAAAACAGAATCCTATGGCCGGCAAAATTAAAAAAGCTGGGAATAATTCGTAATCTTCCTTTGATATACTCATTCATATTTGAACCACTCTCACCACTATTTCATGACAATTCTCGAAGAAGATATAAACAAAAGTTAAATACCGAAAACCACAAAGGATAGAACTTAATTTTAATCGTGGGGAGAATTAGCGACGAGAAAATTGAATGGCAAAAGCAACCATAACGTATCATCACCTAGATAGTTGCCATCGACTGTAAGATGGATCTATGCTTGCCACAGGGGGAAGCCATTTTGCAAGGAAAGAAAACGGGAGATTTTTATTGAAGTAGGTATTGACACTTAAAACAGATTTGAGAGATATAAACGAACATCTGGGGTTTAATAGAAATAATAAGCCATATGATAGTTCAAATATTTTTTTACCTTTCTAATAAATTAAAAAATTTTAATTCCAAAGAATACAGGGTATGAGAAAAATAAAATTTATTTTTTTCTCATTTCTGAAAAAAAGAAAAACTAACACGAAATGACTTGAAATGAGGTACAGGTATAACTGTACTTACAGTCTACAAGATATTGGTCTTAAACTATAAAGGATAATCTTTCATGATTGTAAACAATAAACTCACCTTAAATAATGGAACAATTTGATGCTTATCAAGCCCATTCCTAGAAGATGTTATATCCAAAAGAAATTGGCCACCCCAGTCTTCGAGATTGCCAGAGGTCTCATGCTGAGGAAGAACAGCTTTGTAAAGAAAAAATTTCAAATTGCTCTATGCTAGCTTTCTTTGTGTTAATTTCCTAATATTTCATTTTGTTAAGGTACTTAAATGGCTAAACAGCAGTTTGATAAAAACAAATATTTGTGAGCTTTAGATAGTACCAGTAGCAAATTCTATTTACTGCAGGGGGACTATAAAGGGTAGATGTTTCTTCCTTTCAAGTTTCATATATACAATTCAGTTCAGTAATATTCAATATACATTCCAATTTCATTTAACTAATCAAAGAATTCACCCTTTGAATGCCATTACTAATGTCCACTATTTCTATTCTGTACAGCACCATTGGACATAATACAGAATGAAGTAATTAGAGGTACTACAGGAGTTAAAAAAACTATCAGATAAGATCCAAGAAAGTAGACTGAGGTGGTACGGTCATGTCATGAGAAGAGATGAACAGTATATTGGGAGGAGAGTGATGGAAATGGAGGTACAGGGAACGAGAAGGAGAGGGAGACCAAAGCGAAGGTGGGTGGACTGTATCAAAGATGACCTTCGATCAAATGGATTAACCGGTGATGAGGTGTAGGACAAGGTAGATGGAGAAAGCTGACCAGAAACATCGACCCCACATAGAAGTGGGAAAAGATGTAGACAAAGAAGAAGATATATCATTATATATAAATGGAAAGTTAATTCATTTAGCTACATTATATTAAAAGTTGTAAAGTCTTATCTTGCATAGCTTTGGTGCTGTTACATAAAATGTCCCAAAAAAAGGCCAGGGGCTTGAGTGCCAAATTATTCGGTGAGGGGTTGACACTTAAAGGGTCATTTACCATACATTAATCACATATCTATTATCAAACTAGAATAAAAAAATAAAATGATTCATAAAATCTACTATCAACTCAAAGGTAAAAAAAATATAAGTATCTACTGTATTCAAAAGATAAAAAATAACTATTCCAGTTTTAGCAGTCATATTCTTAAACCCAGAAAATCTGAGAATAATTGTACTGTTGTCATACAGACTCTTGTATATTAAAAATTAAACATTTTGTAAATTTATGTGAGATATGTTTCATGAAGAATTCCTTCTTTGCGATAGGCATGATGCTCTAAATTATTACAGTTTTGGAAATAATTACACAATTTATGATAATTTTCTTGAAATTTTGCTATATGATAACTTAATAAAAGAAGGCCACATTTATCATTTGTTACATGATTGTTGGCATATATCATTACAGTAGACACCAAATTCCTTAACAGCTTTATCCTAGACAATGACAAAAGGTAAAACAGTAGTTTCCGTGATTTAGGCCACAAACAGGGTTGCAGCATAAATCAAAACAAAATAAAGTTTTAATACTGATATATTTAAAATATCTTATCCAAGTGTTCTAAATCTTTAAAACTATTTATGAATTATTTCCACACTTAACCAATATTCTTAATGCTAGTAGTCTAGTAGCTCTTGCTATTCAAAAATAAAAAAGGGATTTTGACAAAGGAAAAATCTATTTCTGGCCGAGGAACCTGTCTCGCCCAGTGAAATGCTCCTCAACCACAACCATAGATCCCTCAACAATTAGACCTCTCCCTCATCAACATACCCCTCCACCCCTACATCTCCCCACCCCTTATGTAAAATAACAACATAGCCCTCTAGCACAATAGCCCTAGTTTCCCTGTCTGTCTAGTCTAGTCAAACTGATCCCCTTCACATGTTCATTGCGCTTTATTAAAATTAAATTGTATGAAAGAATAATATACAGTAAGAACACTCAAGATGAAGAGGAAGGAGGTAGATTTCATTATTATTATTACTTGCTAAGCTACAACCAAAGTTGGAAAATCAGGATGCTATAAGCCTAAGGGCTCCAACAGGGAAAATAGCCCAGTGAGGAAAGAAAATAAGGTAACAGATAGAAAAGTGTATTTGAGTGTACCCTCAAGCAAGAAAATTCTAACCCAAGATGATGGAAGACAATGATACAGAGGCTATGACACTACCCAAGACAATGATGTGATTTTGGAGTGTCGTCTTCTGAGAAGAGCTGCTTACTATAGCTAAAGTCTCTCTTCTACCCTTACCAAGAACTGTAATGACTCTTGCATATTCATTAAGGTACTGTAATTAATTTGAGTTAAAAATTATGCTTAAATCAACTACAAAGTCCCACACTAAGATAGAGGCAAAACAGTAATACAACCATTCCCAAAAGAGACTCCTTATCTACGGCTCAGCGTCATTCTCTACTAAATTATTAAATCACAAGCCAGACATCCTATTCCTCGCAGCTGCAATCGAGGGGGGACTCAAACATAAGTGTTCCCCTCTGCCTCTTCTCTGCCTCCCTTAATGAACTGGTCAGGTTTGGGTCCTCTAAAGGGCTATAAATGCACAGAATCTTCCAAGTTGATTGGGGTCTGGAGAAGGTCAAGGCACATTATTTCCCTACTGACATGTTCGCAACAGAATGTTTGTCTGCAGAGGCCCCCAAATAGCCAAAAACCTTGGGGACTGAGCTGTGGATCAGAGAGTTCTGCAAAGCAGCTCTCCACTTCTTCACTGCTGCCTGCACAACTCCTTGGCCAGAGTGACATAGAATTATGCACCAAAGTGCCACTACCACCTCTAGACCAACTAGTTTTGAGAACCGGGACACCAGAGCATCCCAAGCCTTCAAAAACCAATAGGCCCACCGGTTTTTTGCCTGGTATGATAAAAAAGATCACTGTACACTATACAGCATGAGTCTCCTGTCCTTCTTCCAAGCAGGAACTAATATCCCTATCCTCTTTACACAATACATCATAGTACCTGATCTGTGGTTAAGCCATGAGATTGCTTGGAGGGTGGCCATAGCAAAAGTCTCCATGGCCACCAACACAAAAGACGAAAAGGCGTAACTTTCTGATCAGTCTCTCTCCAAGGGATAACTTCCTGTTATCGCACACAAATAGGGGTCAACCTGAAGAGGTGCTAATGCACAATACTGAGGTAGGTAGAGCCTCACTGCCTCAAAGCGCAGGGACTGGTGGAGAATCTTATTGAACTGACTGCAAGAGATGAGTTCTCAGATCCACATATCTGATCGTCAACTTGATCCAGGGCCAACTATACTCAACTCAGTAAGAAAGGGTCAATTAGGGAGGGCACCAGGTTTTAGATGGATTCCCCAGCTTTTGCCACATCCCCATAGATAACTGAATGACCTAAAAAAACCCAAGACTTCCACAGGTCATACGCATCATTAGCAGTCTCCACAGTAATAGGCAAAGAACTTCTAGTTTCCAAATGGGTGCGGTAAACACTGGGGGGTACCCCACACCACCAAAACCTGAAAAGCCTGCCGAAGCAGATCTAAAGGCTCCTTGCTCCTGAAACTTATTCCCAGGGACATATGCACAGTGGCAGTGAAAGCAGTCACACCTCCTGATGAGACCAAAGCAGCAAAAGACTTCTGCTGTGTCCTTGGACATTACCAAAACAAACCCAGGTGAAGACTTAGCTCGCTTCTTCCCCTTCAGGGTGTACGCCTGCCACTGCAGAGGAGACTCCAACCTCCACACAGAGCACGAGGATGATTTGAAACAATCATGCTCCCTACAAGACACACAGAGTGAGTATGGATCTACTGTATAGCCAGATTACTCATAAACTGGTTGCAGCATACATCCTTTCCCCACCAAATATTAATATCTTGCTTTATTTCCATCATTACAAGTCAACAACTGCATTCACTTCCTGCAATAGAAAAAAAAAATGAAAAAGTTTGGTGAAGCACTGTCAGTACATACGTACTTGACAGCATCCGAATCAATAAGTGCAGCTTTCCAGCTGGGAAGGGGGTGGGGCTCCTCACCAGCACCCCTCACCAGTTGGATAAACAGTAGTTATCAAAGCTTTAACGACCATCTCCTGAATGCACTGGATCAATGTCCCTTATTAAGGGAAGAGGGTTTGAATGTTGCATAGGTTAGCCAGGGCACCAACCACCTGTTGAGATACTACCTCTAGAGAGTTATTGGGTCCCTTGACTGGCCAGACAGTACTACATTGGATCTCTCTCTCTCTCTCTCGTTACAGTTCATTTTCCTTTTGCCTACACATAAACCGAATAGTCTGGCCATTTCTTTACATATTCTCTTCTGTCCTCATACACCTGACAACACTGAGATTACCAAAAAGTTCTTACTTACTCAAGGGGTTAACTACTGTAATGTAACTGTTCAGAGGCTACTTTCCTCTTGGTAAGGGTAGAAAAGACTCTTTAGCTATGGTAAGCAGCTCTTCTAGGGGAAGGACACTCCAAAATCAAACCACTGTTCTCTGGTCTTGGATAGTGCCATAGCCTCTGTACCATGGTCTTTCACTGTCTTGGGGATGAGTTTTCTTGCTTGAGGGTACACTCGGGCACACTAATCTATCTTGTTTCTCTTCCTCTGGTTTTTCTAAAGATTTTAGTTTATATATGATGGAGAGACAGAAATTGAATGTGTTTGAGATGAAGTGTCTAAGGAGTATGGCTGGTGTACCTTGAGTAGATAGGGTTAGGAACGAAGTGGTGAGAGTGAGAACGGGTGTAAGAAATGAGTTAGCAGCTAGAGTGGATATGAATGTGTTAAGGTGGTTTGGCCATGTTGAGAGAATGGAAAGTGGCTGTCTGCTAAAGAAGGTGATGAATGCAAGAGTTGATGGGAGAAGTACAAGAGGAAGGCCAAGGTTTGGGTGGATGGATGGAGTGAAGGAAGCTCTGGGTGATAGGAGGATAGATGTGAGAGAGGCAAGAGAGCGTGCTAGAAATAGGAATGAATGGCGAGCGATTGTGACACAGTTCCAGTAGGCCCTGCTGCTTCCTCCGATGCCTTAGATGACCGCGGAGGTAGCAGCAGTAGGGGATTCAGCATTATGAAGCTTCATCTGTGGTGGATAATGTGGGAGGGTGGGCTGTGGCACCCTAGCAGTACCAGCTGAACTCGGTTGAGTCCCTTGTTAGGCTGGGAGGAACGTAGAGAGTAGAGGTCCCCTTTTTGTTTTGTTTCATTTTTTGATGTCGGCTACCCCCCAAAATTGGGGGAAGTGCCTTGGTATATGTATGAAGGTATATGAAAGATTTATTTTAATATAAATAAGTTACTTGAACTTAGAAATAAAGCACTTTGGTAATAAATCTTTGGAATTCTATACAGAGCACTCAGCGGACTATGAAGAAAACCTAGGTAGGCTTTTTCAAATAAACATAAAAAAAAGACTGAAAAAAATTATAACACAGATAATTGAAAAAATACAGGGATAAAAACCTAAATGATAGAAGATTGTAACAATTAAAATGACAAAAGCAGAATGCAAGATACTGTATTCCCTTTATTTAGTCGCAGTACAAGATGTATAAAGAATTAACCAGATCACGTCAATCCACATGAAAGTAGGGCATTCGTTTTGACTTTATATAATACGACTGGATATTTTTTCATGGTGAATAGGGCCATGTATAATTAATAGGTTTTATTGTACAAACAGTCAACCATCATTATCAAAACCACAATAAAGCTCACCTCTCTTGCCTTTTTGATAAGTATTGCTAAAAGAGATATAGCAGAATTTGGTGATGTAGTCCACGCCTTGGCTAGCGCAGTGGTTAAATCATGTAAAGAAAAGTCGACTCTTAAAGTTTTAGCTGAAAAAAAAAGAAGTTACTATTAAAATCAATATAAATATCAATTTAAATTAAAAGTAAAAGTAACCAAGTGATGCATAAAAAAACTTTTGCAAAACTAGAGGGTTACATAGTATACACTGCTATGTTATTACATACAATTTGAAATTGATTTATTAGGAAAATTTTGATAGGTTACTTCTTTGAATATTTTCATGCTTTCATAGAGATACAGTAATGTTGTACGTACTGTAATTCTGTAACTATAAATACAGTAATACCCCGACCTACGTTAGTAATTGATTCCACGAGACTCGATGTATGTCGATTTTTTATATAAGTACACTTTTCACCCTACAAAGTGACTCAAATATGACAAATTCGAAGATAATTTGTATTTTTCCTAACCATACAAACCATAGCTATTTACATTGGGTTTACCTTTTAGCGCAGCTGAAATGGCGAGCCATTAGAATTTAACGAGGGTGTATTACCCCCGCGCTAGTTAGCGGGGGGGTAGGGGAGTGGTAGCTAGCTACCCCCTCCCCCTCACACACAGGTGAATGCTAAGGTTTGTATGGTTAGGAAAAATACAAATTATCTTCGAATTTGTCATTTGTTCCGTAACCGAAATACAAACCACGCTATTTACATTGGGTGACTTACCCCTTAGGTAGGGTGGAAAGTCCCCAGCCATACTGGCTTTGGCTTTACCCGGGGACTCAGCATCCGAGTGAGTCGCACTCGAGAAAAAGAGTCCCTGCACCTCACAAGTTCCTTGCTCCGCAAGGAACCGTGTGGCCTACATAAGCTTGTGTGTGAAGGAAGAAGTGTGACCCGTCCTAGGCAGTTGACCTGGAGTTCCAGAAGGAACTCTGGGTTAGGACGTTCCCAATACCACCTCGTCAGGGTATGGGGGACGCGACAGTATTGACTCAATACTCAGAACACAAGGAAGCATGGTTTACCTGCAGAGGTTCGAGGTCAGCTATGCAGAGACCAGGATGCTGCTTCCCCGTAGAGGGGATGATGAAGAAAGAAGTAAGGGCCAGACATACTTCTTTCGTTCATGCAGACTAAAACCTGATAACAATGCCCTCAACCTTCTGCTACCTGTCCAAAAAGGAGCCCGAGGTTAGACCAGCTGTTGTGTAGCCACCACAGAGCGATAGAAAACGTATCGAAACTCCTGTGGGTCACGCCCTGCAGGAAGCGGGCTGCGAAGGTCATTAGACGCTTCCAGACTCCAGCTTGTAGCACCTGCGTCACAGAGCAGTATTACTCGAAGGCGAGGGACGTTGCGATGTATCCAACATTGTGCTGTAGGGCGACGTGACGGGGGAGGGTCTGGAGACAGGTCGAGATGAATGTCCTTGAGGCCGAGCTGAAGAGGTATACTGGTGACTCTCCCCCGTGTCCTCCTTGTGCTTCCAAATCGGCTGCAACTGAGGACAAACTGCAGCTGTTCCCAAAGCTAACCTCTCGATTCATTTACTGGCAAGAAAGAGAAGGTCTTGGGACATCAGATACAGAATGGAGACTCGAAATCTTGAAGGAATTGGACCGAAGGGCCGGGACCCCAAGATTCTGAGTCTAGCCAACAACTCAGGGGCGAATCTGAATGTTGCTTTCCCCTCTTCCTTAGAAAGGGCGGAGTCGTACGAGACCAAGAAGATTGCTTACACACTGGCCGAGGCCAGAGTGAGCAGGAGACCCAAGACGGAATACAATCCGAGGCCTGTCGTAAAGGGTCTTGAGAAGATCTCTTAAGGGACTAAAAAGTCTGAGCCATGCTCCAAGTTGGAGGTCTCCCTCCGACTAGGGCAGGGACGATCGTAGCTTCGCATGAGCGAGGCAAGATCCAGCGGGCAGGAAAATGTTATTCCTTTAAGCCTGAAGGTCAGGGAAAGGCTGAGCGACAGGCTTCATTGCCGAGAGCGGAAAGGAGTTTCCTCCCGCCGAAAGGCAATAAGACCGTTATTGCTGGAGAAGAGGCCTCAAGGGAAGAGGTATATCTCCCACGGCACCAACCACCGAAGACTCTTCACTTTGTCTGGAAGACCCCTGCGGATGACTATCGCAGGTGACGCGACCTCCGTCCCGCGACTGTAGCGGGTTGTCTCTTCTTGAGGAGGAGGCGTAGTGCCTCCAGGCATGAAGCCGAAGCGACGCCCCGGTTCGTGGAAGACGTTGTAGTGTGGTTGTTTGAGTAGTCTGTGCCGTGGGAGAAGCTCTCCCGGGAGTTCCGTCAGGGGAAGCAGAGGGTCCAGAAACCGTTCCGCGCATAGTCCCAGTGGAGCTCTCCCATTGAAAGGTTGACAGACAACCTGGTCTTGTTGAGACCCATTCCCCACAGACAAAAAGGAGGGAAGACGCAGGCGTCGAAGTTGTCCCACCATCACCGGAATGCATCTTGCCAGAGTCTCAGGGTCTGAGACTGGGGGGAAGAACAGCGGAAGCTTGAGGTTCCAAGCTGTCGCGATCAGATCCCCCAGACCAGGACTTGCTGGTTACTCAAGGCCAAAGACCCCCAGGTACACTCTCTCTACGAGGCTCTGCTCGGATAGTCGGAGAGAACATTCTTCTGCCTGGAATGAGAGAGCCGATGGTGGAATTGAGAGTATCTCAATCATCTCGGTATCTCTACTGCAAGATGTGAAGGTGTGAAAATGCGTCCCCTGCTGGTTAGAACACGCCAGAACCATGAAGTCGACGCGCACGGAGCGCCTCGGCAGGAGCTGTAGGATCTGTAGAGGGTCCAGACTACGGCCCTTAAGCCTGCCTGAATGATGGAGAGGTATCCTTCAGGTCCTGACCATAGGCCTGGACCGGAACATGCCCCCCCCCCACCCCACCCCCCCCCCCCCCCCCTTTCCTTTGACGAGTCCGAGAACAGCATCAAGAATGTGGGGAAAGGACGAGAATATCCACTCCCATCAAGAGGTTCCATAGGTCAACACCCATTGCAGGTCTAATAGTTCCGCTGGTCCCATAGGGGCCAGGAAGTCCGGTTAATCGTTGCCTGAAACCACCGGAACTTGGACCGCCCCACATGGAACTTATCCTGAGGCGACCGTTCGGACTATAGACGGGTCAATGAGGAAAGGAGAACTAGGAAACGTTCCAAGGTAGGGCTGAAAGCTATGCTTGACTGAGAACAGGTACTGCGACTCTCCTCAGCCTTGCCACAGTCAACTGAAGGGAAGGCCCGGAGGATGTGGCAACAGAATCTGGCATCCCCAGGTGGTCACCCATCCACGTACCGACCAGAACCGACGTTGCTTACCCTCGCTGGACGGACGAGAAGCGGGGTTTCCAACGTGGTAAGGCCGTTGACTCAATATCATGGCCAGATACTCCAGATGTTGAGGCAGAAGAAGAGAAGGCTCCTAGCAAAATACCATGAACCCACACTCATGGTAAGCATCCGGAAGCTTGTCCCGGCGCTGAAGAAGGTCGAACCCGAGCCTACCGGAGTTAACCAGCCCTCCAAAAAGCGAAGGAGGCGGAAGCCTGCACCTGAGCGGCCATGAGGAAAGCAGGGAGAGTTCTCTGGGGAAAAAACCTGCGATGCCACGGAGGGATCGCCACACTGCATCATAAGCAGGAATACCTGCAGTCTAGGCTGAATTTCGCGAGCTCCCTGGAAGATGGATGGAATGGAAACACAGTACCCGTCCTTCCGATCCAGGGTTTAAGGAGTCCTGTCGCCTCGTTACCAGTCTGATCGATTCTGCTGTTCTACGCTGGCCGAAGTTTGTTCGACAAACTTGATCAGGGCTGAGAGGTCGACTACGGAACTCCCGTCTCAGATACTTCCTTACAAGAAAAGATCGACTGAAGAGGCCGGGGGTGAAGCCGTCGATGATCCTATGGAGGACCTTCGCCTAAGGTATGGATCATTCTGCCCAAACGGGCAACTCTTGCCGACGTTATGGCATAGAGGTTCAGAGACACTGAATTCGCTGACAGAGACGGCAGGCGCGATATCCTTGGCTGATCACAGAGATCGTGCGGGAATGGGCATCGGGAAGCTATCATCCGGATGAGTAACCTTAAGCATCCTCCCAGCGTGAAACCTGCAATCCTAGAGTTCGTGAACTCTGCCGCTCCCTTTAGGACTATGCCGCCCCCCCGGGGGAGCCTCCCGTGCCATCTGTTCCTGACAGGAGGAAACTGCAATTGGACACCCTGTCTCAGTTGTCGTAGCCACCCAAGGAGGCAAGCCTCCTGAGATCTAAAATGAACTGGAGAGCTGTCAATCGTCACGGGAGTACTTCCAGTAGAAGGAGACACGCCCCTGACAAAAATCCAAAGGGGAGGCAGCAACAGCCGAATCCCCAGGCCTCCACAAGACAGCTCACACCGGGCCATATTACAGAAACGAACTAGATCGGTAACTGTAAAAAAATAAAAACAAAATACATTAGTACACATTCATTCCCCCGGGAAGGCTCCGAAGAGGAATCCCGAGGGAAAGGAAACAAGAATTACACAACAGGCACGTGCCCTCACAACCACTTACACTCACGGAAGGAGAGCTGTAACCAAAACAGAATTATAACAATTATAATTATGAAACTATGTAATTATGTAATTTATAAAAGAATGAACACTAAAGAAAGAACGAAAACCCCGAAAGGAATCGTTCTACAAGCTGAAAAAAAATTAACAACTACAATTAGATTCATAAACTAATTGAGACAAAACGTACGGCGTAGCAACCCCCCACACGGGAAGGAAGCTACAAGGGCGTAGTAACATGTGGTAAAAGAGGTGAACGACCTCAAGAGAGAGAGAGAGAGAGAGAGAGAAAGACCGAAGTCAAACTCGATCGCAACCCATAAAATTACGCCGTGGTGGCCTAACTGCCGAGGACTCCACGGAGATATCGTACACTACACACACAACTCTGAAAAGGAAACTTACTGATTTCTATACTCAAATATATATACAAACATGAAAACATGTTTACAATATATTGAGTAAAGGAAAAGTAAGCGATTTAGTAAAGACAAAACAAACAATGGCTGCCAAGCGAGGACCAAGACAGAGACGTCTATCCCAGTCCGAGCCAAAAGTGAAAGTGAGCATTCACCTGAGTGTGAGAGGGGGGAGGGGTAGCTAGCTACCACTCCCCTACCCACCCCCCCCCCCCGCTAACTATCGCGGGGGTAATACACCCTCGTTAAATTCTAATGGCTCGCCATTTCAGCTGCGCTAAAAGGTAAACCCAATGTAAATAGCGTGGTTTGTATTTCGGTTACGGAACAAATTCCCAATTCAGAGTACTCATTATCTACTATCATTACTGTACTGTACTGTATATAAAAATCAGGTATCTTAAAAATAATTTGTAATTTTCCTACCCATACAAACTCAGGTCCTTTAATTAGGGTTATTGTTTCAGCAAGAGCTGGAATCAGTCATTAAAAGTTAAATAACAGGTCTTTATCCAACTGGTAGGGAGAGGGACGAGGAGTCCCGCCCCCTTTCCAGTCGGACAGTATTCACTTTCGTTTTGATCTTTTGGCTCATGACATAGAGGGGTGGTTTGAGGAGGGAAATTTTATTAAAGGAGTTAGATTTGTATGGCTAGGAAAAACACAGATTACTTTAAAATTTAGTGATTTGTTCCTACGTGGCATGTAAACCCTTGTCCTTTAATTAGGGAGACTCATTGCTCGGTGGGTTGCAAGTCCCCTCGAACTAAACTGGATGGTTCGATTTCTTCCCTGGAAGTGATCAATGGTCAATCTGCATAAGCTCGAAGCAAGGACCCCTGACACCCCCTCTCTGTTTATCATATGGATTGTAGATGAAACATGTACAGTATTTGATCGACATTAGCGAATCCTTTTCCTTTAAGGAGATGTCAGAGCAGATACCAAGTATATGATTAATGAGTTGGTATAAGACCCACTATCCTCCCCCTCTTTACAGGAGGATGGAGAGAGTTAAAGTATTTCCTTAAAATTAAAGAATGGTGCTCTTCAGTGTAACTTACCAGCATCTAGTCTGACTATCTTGTAATATTTCAGCTGATATGAAGGAGAAGGGTCAATTATACTACCTTTCATTCCATGTTACCATAAACGAGATGCATCCTTTTCCCATGTGGGTACTGAGCTGGTTACACAACAACTTGAGTAACTACCGCACGTTAAGCACAAAGGCGTCAAGGGACTTGTGGGTACACTCTCACAAGTAAAATGCCACCCATGAAGGTGGTTATTCTCTTACAGATACTGGCCTTCAACACGACTCACAGACAGGTTCCTCCTAAAAGCAAGGGTGGAGCCAATACCCCTAACCTTGTGAGCTCTAGTCCTCACTGGCACCTAGACTGCCTCTTCAGACAAAGTGTAAGCTCTACAGATCATCTCACAAAGCTAGAAAAAAACCGTGTTCCTGATACTTCTTTCTTGGATCACTCAGTGCTAACAAAAAATCTCCAACACTCAGGCCTGATGAGTTGAGTAATTTATAGATAGCACCACACCACAGCACCCTCACAGATCACAGGAGCATCTCCCCCCTATTGCCACCTGACACCTCCCAAAGGGAGAGGATGGAGAAAGACTCAAACTTGGGGTCCTATGCCGCTGGGTTCTGGGTCTTAGTCACAAAGTCCGGCACAAAATTTAAGATCTCTTTCCACATCTGAATGTGGGTGACTGTAGAAGAGAGGCCTTGCAACTTACTAACTCTCTTAGCCAATGCTAAGGCTAGCAGAAAAAGTTTTTAGAGTACGATCCCTTTATGACGATCTTCTCAAAGGCTCAAACAGGATATATGTAAGAGCCTTGAGGACTAATGTTACATCCCACTCCCAGGGCCTGAGGTGCCAGAGTGTGCAAGACTGTTTGAAGTGTCTCACAAGCATAGATAACTCCCAAGAAGAGAAGTCTAAGACCTTCAGTCTGAAGACCATACTCAAGGCAGAGCAGTAGCCTCTGACAACCTCAAATGAGACGCTTCTCCCGGTGAAGGAAGACTAGGAAATCCTCGATCTGTGATAGAGTTGCTCTGACCAGAGAAAAACCTCTTCTATGTACGATTTCTTTCTCTGGTTTTCATAGAAATTACTGTGGAGATTGCACAGAAATTGTCTCTAGAAGTTCATTATCCACATTCCCTTGGTGTATCATGTCTGGGGCAATACTGTTATTTAGATAATGTTGAGAAAAGTTTTACCCTCACAGTATCTCCCATATAAAAATACAGTACAATAGCTGCCAACTAAGTTAACAGTACAGGGCATTAAGGGAACTCTCAGTTCGTTCAGAGGAAAATCCAGGGAGGACTAACCTAATTGATTGTAGCGGGGAGGACGACAATAATGAAAAGTCTTCACCTTTAAGACAATTCACATAATCAGCCAACTTTCAATAGTGACAAGCTCCCTAAGCTCTTGACATCACTAGCTTTCTTTCTTGAAGTTAAAAAGTCCAATAAATCCTCTCTTAATATGGTAACTTTCGTCCTACCTGCCCTGTTGCCAAACAAACCTAACTCCGCGAGTTGTCTAATGATCAAAGTGTTTCTTTCAGTAAGTGTTCTGAAAGTTTGCTGCACATTAAAGATTCAAAAGCCTGTCACAGAACCTCAAATTCTTTAATTCCTATAGACCCTTCTGCTAAACTCTTGCATGCTGCAATCACCTAGTCATTCCATATGATAACTATCCCTTCATTCGTTAAAGTAGATGCTCCTAAATTATATTGTATTACAGGGTGGATGGCATGCCATTTTGTATGATTCCCTTAAAGCTTGCTGGAGTGAACAAAGTTTCAACTAAACTCAATCATTTGTATCATGTTTTGTTTAGAAATGTGTTCCATTTGCTTGCAAGATTAGCCACTAGTTCATCGCAAGTTAGCTCAAGTGGGGTAAATTTAGGCGCTAGTACATATACTAACTAAATGAGCCCTTTGCGCGTGTCCACAGCGTCCCCCACTCCACTTGCCAACAAACTGGGAAATCAGCTGATTTTCTCTCAGTTGAACCTACGATACAAGAAGACAGAGACAACCTTCAAAATGGGTAATTATCTATTTCAAACCCTACATAACCTTATTGCTGAGAAATACTCTAATAAGTTGAATAATTGTGTTAGTAAGCTGTACAACGAAATAAGAAATCCAAACTCTTACCATACTCCATAGCTTGGGCAATCATATTGTTTTGAATTAAAACTGTTAATAATGGTGAAGAAATCACGGAGACTGTAAGCCCAACATCTTTCAACATGCGTTCAACTGCCCCTGGATCCTTCAAGGTCAAACTAGGGATGATAAATTCCTTCAAAGTTTCAACATCAGGTGGTGTACCTAAGGCCACCATGTTTTGAACGAACTCCATCACTTCTGAAAAGAAATTAAAAAAGCCATGAAATATTCTTAGTAAACTAATATCCCTTTCCCAAAGGAATGTACAGTACATCACACAGTATTCATAGCACAAAAGGATATTTGATGCAAAAACATTGATAGAGTCCTGTATGTTTGAAATTTCAGTTTGTAACATAAGCTACTTTACATAAGTTCTCAATACTATTCAAAGTGTAAGGTATATGAAGTATACTGAAAGGACTGAATACCTTTTCTGCAGCAATAGTTCATCAAAACCATTCAGTCTCAATTAAATGGGTACCTAAGCTAGCCTTTTTTAAAAAACAGATCACATACATATACCAAAGGCACTTCCCTCAATTTTGGGGGATAGCCGACATCAACAAGAAACAAAACAAAAAAGGGGACCTCTACTCTCTACTTTCCTCCAGCCTAACCAGGGACTCAGCCGAGTTCAGCTGGTACTGCTAGGGTGCCACAGCCCAACCTCCCACATTTCCACCACAGATGAAGCTTCATACTGCTGAGTCCCCTACTGCTGCTACCTCCGCGGTCATCTAAGGCACCGGAGGAAGCAGCAGGGCCTACCGGAACTGCGTCACAATCGCTCGCCATTCATTCCTATTTCTAGCACGCTCTCTTGCCTCTCTCACATCTATCCTCCTATCACCCAGAGCTTTCTTCACTCCATCCATCCACCCAAACCTTGGCCTTCCTCTTGTACTTCTCCCATCAACTCTTGCATTCATCACCTTCTTTAGCAGACAGCCATTTTCCATTCTCTCAACATGGCCAAACCACCTCAACACATTCATATCCACTCTAGCCGCTAACTCATTTCTTACACCCGTTCTCACCCTCACCACTTCGTTCCTAACCCTATCTACTCGAGATACACCAGCCATACTCCTTAGACACTTCATCTCAAACACATTCAATTTCTGTCTCTCCGTCACTTTCATTCCCCACAACTCCGATCCATACATCACAGTTGGTACAATCACTTTCTCATATAGAACTCTCTTTACATTCATGCCCAACCCTCTATTTTTTACTACTCCCTTAACTGCCCCCAACACTTTGCTACCTTCATTGACTCTCTGACGTACATCTGCTTCCACTCCACCATTTGCTGCAACAACAGACCCCAAGTACTTAAACTGATCCACCTCCTCAAGTAACTCTCCATTCAACATGACATTCAACCTTGCACCACCTTCCCTTCTCGTACATCTCATAACCTTACTCTTACCCACATTAACTCTCAACTTCCTTCTCTCACACACCCTTCCAAATTCTGTCACTAGTCGGTCAAGCTTCTCTTCTGTGTCTGCTACCAGTACAGTATCATCTGCAAACAACAACTGATTTACCTCCCATTCATGATCATTCTCGTCTACCAGTTTTAATCCTCGTCCAAGCACTCGAGCATTCACCTCTCTCACCACTCCATCAACATACAAGTTAAACAACCACGGCGACATCACACATCCCTGTCTCAGCCCCACTCTCACTGGAAACCAATCGCTCACTTCATTTCCTATTCTAACACATGCTTTACTACCTTTGTAGAAACTTTTCACTGCTTGCAACAACCTTCCACCAACTCCATATAACCTCATCACATTCCACATTGCTTCCCTATCAACTCTATCATATGCTTTCTCCAGATCCATAAACGCAACATACACCTCCTTACCTTTTGCTAAATATTTCTCGCATATCTGCCTAACTGTAAAAATCTGATTCATACAACCCCTACCTCTTCTAAAACCACCCTGTACTTCCAAGATTGCATTCTCTGTTTTATCCTTAATCCTATTAATCAGTACTCTACCATACACTTTTCCAACTACACTCAACAAACTAATACCTCTTGAATTACAACACTCATGCACATCTCCCTTACCCTTATATAGTGGTACAATACATGCACAGACCCAATCTACTGGTACCATTGACAACACAAAACACACATTAAACAATCTTACCAACCATTCAAGTACAGTCACACCCCCTTCCTTCAACATCTCAGCTTTCACACCATCCATACCAGATGCTTTTCCTACTCTCGTTTCATCTAGTGCAAACAACTATAAACTACACTGAAATAAAAGCTTTGACATTTGTTTCAACCAAAATTAGTACAAGGAAGTACAGAGGATGAGGTGGACGAGTTTTATGATCAGATAGCGACAGCACAGAAACAATGCAAACCACAAGAAATCACAGTAACATTGGGAGACCTTAAAGATCTAGTTGGACTGTTTGAATTGAGAGATTGCAACTCCAGGGGAGAGAAACTAATTTCATGGTGTAATGTTAAAAAGCTTAAACTGTATTAACAAATACATGGTTCAAGAAACACGCTAGACTCCTATGGACATGGAAAAGTCCCGGAGGACGAAGACTTTACTGCTATAGATGTTTCAGAAATGCAGTATTTTCATACCACCTTTTTTTGTTTGGAATATGTGAAGCTGAATAAATAAATAATTTAATAAAAGCAAGGACTTACCATATGGCAATAAGATCATTTAACCCTTTTACCCCTAGGCTATTTGGAAATTTCCAACCCTTAACCCCCAGGGGGTTATTTTTTTCCCTGCACATTTTGCAGTAATTTTTTTTAAATTGCTCTAACAGCCTTAATTTTTGTCATAGAGAGGTCAGGTTGGTCTCATTCTCTTGGAAAATACCTGAATTTTCTCAAAAAATTATCAAAAATATGAAAAAAAAATTTTATAGCATTTTTTTGCAAGGACGTACCGATACGTCCATGGGGGTAAAGGGATGGCTTTTGTGAAACGTACCAGTAAGTCCTTTGGGGGTAAAAGGGTTAAGTAAAATTATGAAAACTTACTAGATGCCTTTATTGACTTGGAACCATTGAGCAGAGGCCAAAAGTAGTGTTGTCGTATTGGTTTCCCCCTCTCTTTTAGCGATTTAAGCAGGACCCAGGTAACCTCCTCTCTGTGCTCTTTCAGTGCAGTTTCAAGAGCAACCAGTGAAGCATACTTGTTAAGCCCACTCTCCTCGAGTTGCTGGCACATATTAACTAACAGATCTGCATCCTGTACAAATACAGAAGTTATTAATTACTACTGCCACAAGTATCCAACTAAAAACTTACCAGATTCATTGTCCTTAGTCAATTTAGATCAGAATGAGTACTTAACAGTGCTAAACTACTTATGCCCACATTTTTCACTGAAAATACAGCAATCAATTACAGAATCAACAGTCTTTTGATAATTCAGGATTAATGTAATTCTTAATTACTTAAAAGAATCCTATCTTAGATTAATTTACCATTTCTTTACCAAGAGAATAAATTGAAAAAAAAATACAGAATTTTCACAAAAATGTATTACTTTAAAACTTGCCTTGCAGTCATCATGCTAAATTCAAGGAAGCCACCAGCTTCCTAAACATCAATTAGAAAATAACTTTTTTCCCTTCTCTCATCTCCCGCTTCCATGTGATGCCCAATCGTTCCAATAAATGGCAATACAGGAGGAACATTAACCATATATTTCGTTATAACCAGAACCTCGCCTACTAATAGTCACTGGAAAACTTTACATACCCTAATATCTGGTCATCCCAAAAAAGGGGGAAGGAGAGAGGGAAATAGTTGACTATAAGGTAAGTATTAAAATAATAAATCACATTATTAAAATTGTTTACTTCAATGAAATTTACCCTGAAGTCATCATGCTGACTACCACTCTTTTGGAGGTGGGTATGAAATTGAGAGAGATGAAATATAACTCCTTCTCTATTCAAACAAACTCAAACATACTTGATACACCTTATATAGTAAAAATTATCAACATTTCATGTTTGTCTTGATATGAAATTATTATTTTTCTTTGCTTTGCCTTCCATAAAGTTTAAAATCCTTCTGTAACCACTATATAAAATATAAAAATCCACTAACAAACTACATGGCAATATGAGCAAAAATTGTAAACTATCTATACAAAGACACATTGGGTATAAATTGCAACAATGATGATGCACTCCTATTGGTACAGAGTCCCAAAATCTCAAGACAAACAAAGATATTTTCAAATAATGTTTTGTAAAATTTATTCAGCACTGTAGTCTACTAAACTGTATTCAAACCATAGATAAGTAAACATACAGGCTGATCTCGAGTGCTTGATCCAGAGCTGGAAGTTAAGGCGTGGTTCATCATTTCAGCCTTCAAAAGTCCTTTGTTGGATGTAGGCCTTCCCCAGGTTTCTCCACAGACTTCTATCGCAAGCTATTCTGGGCCACTGTTGCTTATGTTGGTCTAAGTCATCTCGCCAGCGGGTTTTTTGTCTTCCTCGGTTTCTTGTGTATCCTCGGGGTGTCCAGAAGGTTGTTCGTGATGTCCATCGGTTGTCTGTCATCCTGGCAATGTGCCCTGCCCAGTTCCATTTGAGCTTGCTAATGGTTTCAAGGATATCCATTACTTTAGTTTTTTGACGTATCCATTTAGCTGTTTTTCTATCCTTCCATGTTAGATTTAGCATAATTCTCTCATGTGCCCTCTGCATTGTTCGTAATTTAAGGGAAAGCTTTTTTGTTAGATTCCAAGTTTCGGCCCCATAGGTGACAGTGGGGAGGATACACTGATCATAGACTTTCCTTTTTAAGATGATAGGAATCTTCTTATTTTTTAACACTGTACTGGCTCTTCCAAACGCTTGCCAACCGAGGGTTAATCTTCTTTTTATTTCGCTCTCTTTACAGGCGTCATGTAGAGAGATTCGTTGTCCTAGGTAGATATAGTGGTCCACTTCCTCAATTTGTTGGTTTTCAATTTCAAGTATGTCATCTGCATTTTCAGTATATTTATTGCTCATGACTTTGGTCTTTTGGAAGTTCATGTGGAGGCCAATTGATTTGCTTGCTTCATTTAGCTCGGTGAGCATATGTTGAAGCTCTTCTTTGGTGTGAGCAATGATAATGATGTCATCAGCAAATCTTAGGTGACTTAGATATTCTCCATCTATTTTTATTCCTTTTTCTTGCCAGTTGAGTTGTCGGAAAGCTCTCTCCAGGCAGGCAGTAAACAGTTTGGGTGAGCTAGTGTCACCTTGTTTGACACCTCTCTTGAGTTGGAATGGTTCAGAGTCCTTGTGGAGGCGAATAAATGATGTTGCATGGTCATAGATGTGACAGAGTACATTAATGTAAACTGAGTCAACTCCCTGTTCTTCCAGCGCTGACATGACCTCCTCAGTTTCAACCGAGTCAAATGCTTTGGTGTAGTCTACAAGTGCTACTACTAGTGGTATCTTATATTCATTTGTTTTCTCAATGATTTGGTTTACTGTTTGTAGATGGTCAATTGTGGAGTAGCCTCTTCTAAAGCCCGCTTGTTCCCTTGGCTTATTTTCATCAAGCTTTCCTAGGAAAGGCGTGGTTAATGTATCTGAACTCCTGATCTTTTCTTCTGTCTTAGATTCCAATTGTATTTGGCTAGAACCTTGATTCTAGTAACTGAAAACTCCGATATAGAAAAGTCAAGAGACCATAGAGACATTCTTTAGTCCTTAAGAGAAGGGTAAGAAGATAGAAGAAATCAAAGCTTTGAGAAGTATACTCCCATTCTCTATCGTCAGGAGAGTTAGCTTTCTAATGAAAATATCTTCAAAACTAAGAAAATTAATCGCACCCTCAATGCCAAGAGTTCTAATTTTCAGGGAAGGAAGATATACCTCCAGCAATTTATGAGTTTATTCCTGTACTTCTATTATGAGCAGACATAACCCGTTCTAGAGAATAAAAAATTTGTACAATATATTATTAATTGCAGCTCGTAAAGCTTGATCTTGATCACTTAGTTCATAAACAGTAGTTGAAGGGACAGTCCCCCATCTGCTGCACTGAACCCTTCCTTTTGTCTCGGATACTGACTAAATTGACACGATTCAAAATTCATGTGTATTATTCATGCTTATCTTGTATTCTTTAAAAGTTGAATAAAGTTTCTTTTCATAAAGTAAAAATGACAGAATTTTCATAATAAAATTCATTATTTTGATATTCACCTCTATGTCACATTGCTTTCACAGAAGAAGCACGAGCTCTCATCGCCTAACTAAAGAAAATATTTTTACCAACTCTCTACTCTGGGGATTTAGTGTTAGAACCTAACACAAAGAAAAAAGCCCTTGAAGGATTCCTAAGCTTGGCGCGGCCCCTCCCAACCCTCCTCTTGGTCCTCAAAGTTTGAATGAATGAATGAATGATTTGATGTTCTCTGGCATACTGACATCGAAGGTCATTGACACCGAGCTCAAAGTTTGAAGTTGACATAGACCTCCAGTTATGAATATATTAACTTCAAGTCAGGAGGAGGGCCGGCCATCATGTGACCAAGAGGTAGGTAAAAAAATAAAATTACTCTTTTCTTTCATTTCCATAGAGTTAAGCTTTTAGTGAAGTAAAGAGATAATCTAGCGGTTCTGACAAAAACCAATGACTTTGGCATGTCGCAGAACTTTTTTCTGCTTCAGTCTTGAAGTTGAAACTCTTCCCTGTCCTCTTAAGGGGAGGAAGGTGAGCATGTACAGTATGTGAACATCAGGTGAGTATTGAAATAAAAAAAATCTCATTAAAATTCCATTTATTTCTATGGACCTCCCCTGATGTTCATATTCCAGACCTCCACACACTGAATGAGGTGGGTTGCCATTTAATATAAGCTCTTCAGTTTTAATATAATGCAAAATAATTATAATTCTAGACTTGGCTGGTCTAAATTATTGGTAAAAAACATTTCAAAATATATTTTGAGATATCTATATAGCCCCACAACAAAAACTAGGGTTATAGCTTAGCTAGTAATAATAATAATCATAATATTTTCAAAGAGACAATATAAATAAATCATGATTATTTTGAATTTTTATTTCTTTTTTAGGTATTAATAAACCAAAACTATGTTATCTATCATAATTTAATCATAAATGAAGATCCATTTGCTTAATATCTTGTTTCTTTAGGCTCCTGATCTGCCTTGCCTTTTCCTGAGGCAGAGTATAATTCTCTTATGAAAGGGTTTCATAGCTGCCCAAACTACTCTCTGTGGCAAGGTTTTATTCTTAAGTGCTCCTGTACTGTTTTTTTTCTCTTTGGCATGATAAAATTCTTGCCAAATCAAAGAAAAATGGATGTAAAAGCAAGAGAATGCCAGAGGTCAAACTCAAACATGTACTCTCAGAGTTTCTGTTCGCAGTGAATGGTGTAAGCTCTTAGCTCGTCACTTTCCGTTTTGTGACTCGTGGAATTTCTATAGATACCATTGCTCACAGCTTGTTTGATATAGAAATGTAATAATTATTAAAATTTACGATAACAGAAGAAATACTGCATTTTATTGATGGCTAAATGTTTTTAGCTTATTGAGTTACTTTTATTAACTATCCTGTTACTATGAGAGTAAGAGGAATTCTGACAAAATAATTTGCATACAAGTTCTCCATTGCCATACGAAGCTCCTGGAATTTTTTCAGGATTTTATGTTTTTCTCCCTACACCCATATACATTGACCTACCAGCTAGACCCCTTAGAAGGGGAAGAAGGAAAACACTTACTCAGTGTTGTCTTGGGCATTGCAAAATTAGACCCGCGCTCTCTTTCTCCCCTTCAAAACATACGCCTGTCATTGCACAGGAGGCCATGACATACACTCGACACACGGGGATGATTACAAACAATCATGCCCATAACAAGAAGCACAGTTTGGATCTAGAGACAATTTAACAAAAACCAGATGTAAAGTCCACCCTTCCCACCACCTACAAATCTCTTACTTCACATCTGTAGCAAACAACATCTAAGAAAGAAAAGAAAATAAAAAGTTCAACTGAGGGTGCAACACTTGTCCGTACTCGTTGCAGCCAAAAAAATAAGTGAAGAGCTTCCGACAAGTGGAGGCCTTCGCTCTCACACACCGTCTGTTGTTAATTACCTTGTTAGCGATTTCAACGGGCGGTTTCAGGTCACGCGGAAAACACATTCCCTATTTAATGGATGAAAGGTTTGTATACGCATAGGAGCATATAGAATTATGGAATTTAAGGACTACACTAGAAACATTCCAGCCTGCAGGCAACATGCAATCAACTTCACAAAGAAAACGCAGAATAAAAAGCAATATTGTAAATAACTATTGATAATTTATATAGTACAAGTCTTTTACTGAGGCTGTTGTACACTGTGAGTGGAGATGATTAACATAGCGAGCAAAAAAATTAAATACTGCATGTCTTTTGATTTTTAAATTTCATGTTCACATATACTGAATCAGAATTGATAGACTGATAGCTGTATACATATTAAAAAGCTATAGAACCTCCAATCTATTAAGGGTTTTTTCAAATAATGAGAGGTAAGACTCTACAGGAACATAATTCTATTAACTATAAATAGTGCACGATTCCCTAACCATTTTATCATAAATAATTATCATTTTACTTACTTGCAAACAGGCCACCATTTCCTTTATGTATATCAGACCATTGTTATAGTATTCTCTGTTTCTCAATACTGCTGCATGAGAAGATAAAAGTCTAATTGCCTCTGGTGCATGGTTGTGATGTATAAGATGTAATACTATTACTGACAGATCCAAAGTACTTTCCTTTTGCTTCATCAGTTCTACCACCTGCAGGAGGAGAAAGTTAGTGTCATGATTAAATCCACCTTTTTATAATATGCATTGCAAAAGAGAAACAGATTAACATTATTCAGCACTCTCTTTTTTCACCATATTTTACATTTTACATCAAGTTTACTCTTAGAAAATTAAAAGTCTGATGAACTCTCTCTAGCCCTTATATTATGAGAACTTTTCCTCTGTTCAAGTTAAGCATACAGCCACATCCATGTCTACCACTTTTTGCTAACTAACTTCAACCTTAGCTTTTGAATTTACTGTGTTCCCACAAGAAAAAAAACTCTTCGTTCTTTAATAGGAGTATGATTTCAGTGAAGGTGGAAACTCAGCTGTTAAAATTTATAACGATGTGTCGGTAGTTACTGACAGGTAGCGTGGGAAGCACAGTCTGACCTGCCAGATCACTGAGAAGCCACTTTAAATTCAGCCAAGTAGTATAGATGTACTCTTGGTCAACAAACTTGCCATAAAAATCCTTTGTCTTTCTTTCTAGTTTGATTATGAGTCTGTTATGGATAAACCATGTGAGAGCATGCAGTCTTGCCCTTAAATTCCTGGAAGACGTTACGGAACTTTCATGAGCATGCCTAATGTGGATCTCCATTCCTTATGTCCTGTTTGCAAAGGCATAACTCTACGAAGTCTTTCCCTTGTAAGGAGTGTAGGAAGTGGTTGGCCTCCCAGTTCAGCAAGAGGAAAAAAACAAAGCAAGATTCTTCTCCAGGTTTTACTGCTAAGGTGGCAAAATCCATTAGTTGCTTTTCTTCCCCTCTCGAAACTCAGGCTACTGGTCCTTCTCTGTCACCCTCCTCCGGGAGAATATGATGAAAGAAGACGATAATAATCTAACCATCAGGCAAGCCTATATTGAGACGGTGATATCTGCTTCCAACCTACAGGAGCAGATATCTCTTCTGTTCCCAGCAAACCTCATAAAACTATTTCATATGACACTATGAGCGCCATCACCCTAAAGACATTATGGCTGTCTTTAGGACTAAAAGGAATATCTTCTAGAGAGAGAGAGAGAGAGACTCCTGCAAGCCATAGCTTTATCCAATGTAAAGTCTACACTGCTGGAGCCTGCTTCATCTACTGCACCTGTGGAAGATGTCCTTGGCCCCCCCAACTTGAGATTCACTTCTCTGGTAGGAATAGCTAAACAGCTATTACGCCCTCCTTTGCCTCCTAGCCTTTTAGTAGCTCTGCATTCTCCAGGGAAAAAAAATCTCCTAACTTGGACTGCCATTACCAGACAAAGAGTAGAGTTCCTCCCCAAAAAGACTACAGTATGTTGTTTTCCCTCCAAAGGACTTCCCTTCCCCTCCCATTAGGAAAAATTCCATTGTACAGTACAGGAATTACGCCTTCCAACAGGAAGGAAGACGCCCTGTGTGCGTGCAAGCTCATTCTTTTGAGCTCACCTAAATCTCCCTCACCTGTGTGAGCGTGTGTGTAGCTGGAATAGCATACAAGATTTTGTGCAAGGCTCTCCTGGAAAATAGCAAGACTCATAGAGCCTGCCCCTATGTACATGTACTTGCACACTAGCTGGGAGTAGAACAGTCACCTGTTCTTGCACATCCTGTTTTGAAAGAGCACTCTCCTATTTGTGAGCAAGTACTCATTCACCAACTTTGTAGAGCTTTACCTTCTGATTTGGAAGATTCTCTGGCGTGCAAAAAGCATACCAAGATAAATACTCTTCTGTTTGGCGTCGATCTTCTTTCACAGCATGCCAACCAACGAGAATGGGCTACTCTGACCTTTTCCTTTGGAATTTCGATGCCACCTCTCAGCACTGTATCGGTGGACAATAACTTCCTCTCACATTCAAGCACGATCATCTTCACACCCACAAAACTTGACTGCATACTGTTTAGAACAGGAGAATATTCATGGTAAAAGTCAACACATCGATTTACAATCATGTTCCCCCTAACGACACACCTACACACTCACATAGTGACTTACGATCTTCTAAGCATAAATGCTTTTTGGATAGAACTTCACTTGACCTACCCTAAGATCAGAAGGAGATCCCTTTTCAGGAAATTTCATTGGCACACAGAAAAGTATCTTGGCACAAGATAGCGCACTTCCCTTCTAATTCAAGAATGGCTCGCTGTTAGCGCATTAGAAATAATAGAATGGACCAGATTACATGCTCCCAACTGGATGATTGAGTATAAAATACACTAGGAAACTCTCACTGACTGCAACAGTTAGGTCAGCGCACACTTATGGTTTGCAACAAGGGTGTCATTTACACACAATCCTGAGTTTAAGAACTCTCCTCCAATAACAAAAACAGAATCTGAACGAATACTAACATTAGCACACTTACACTCGCCAATTGGAGAAATCTCTCTAATGCATAAATCGAGATCAACCTTGGTTTATGAGAAGCTTTCATCAAGGAAAATGCTATTCCTCAGACCGTTCACTGGCAGAAATAGACAATGGGCGAGACAGAACCTCCCCTAAGGAGAGTTCCTAAGGATATTTATTGCCAGAGGACAAAGCTACTTCGTTTCACTTCAGATACCCTCAGATCTCAAAGGAATAACACAAGGATATGAAGAAAAATAAGGATATGTCCCCGTAAGACAATAATCCTTCGAAACAACCCTCGAAGGAGAGGTCCCCTAAAGACCACACTAGACGGACATCCAATTAGCAGACGATCCAAGGATACGGTAGTCCATAGGTCATCCTGGAGTGACCATGGGAGCCCTTCAGGGACAAAAAACCTCTTACTTTGTTGAAGGGAACCTCTAGGTGTGCTACGAGAACCAGAGGTGATGATACCAGATATCGACCTGGTACAGTTTTATGAATGGAAAGAAGTTCTACACTCGAGAGACAGTCACCACATTAGGAAGAATTACCATCTTGGTAGAGAGATGAAGATTCGGAAGTGAATCCAGCTACACCAGACTCGGGACCAGCTCCAGTAGAAGCAGAGGAGACGAAAGCATAGTCAGCCTTTCTGAGAATATTGAGATTATTCTCATTACTCGGCTTACTGTCAAACAAATTAGCCAAAAGGGTTGCCTTTTCCTTTGGACTGAGAGTGACAGAACCATTTGGTTTAAGCAAAGGGGCAACTGATAAGTTTACGCCTGAGTGCAGATTTGAGAGTAGTCTATTATTTATGTTCCGGGATTGCACCAGAAAGGATTTCTTTTATGGTTAAATTCTATACTTTTTCAGTTGAAGCATAAACTCAGAAACAGGTCCTAACTGAGTATAGTTATTCCAGGTCAAATCTGTTCACTTACTTCCAAAGATGATAAGCATCCTGTTTCTCCAAATAAGCATGTCCACAATCATCACTGAACCAGAATTTATGTTCCATTTGATATTCTTACATACTAGAAGGGATATGCTTAACAATTATGCTGACCAGAGTTTCATATAAGAACAACAATTCTGATGTACAAAATTGCTCAAAATGCCATTTCAGTACGCATTTGAAGACATTCTATTGACTGATCCTTGTTTTGTTTAATATTCGTGATAGTCCTTTTGGTGGGTTAATACTCTAAGCATAATGACTTGTAATTAGGGAGTCCTTGGCTTTGCAACTCTTCTTTCCTTTTCATGAAGTTTGAAGAGATGTCACTATTAGTCTTGTATCAACCTTAAATTGCCTTGGGACAAGTTGTCTGGTGGTTGAATCCATGATCAGCCCTCTGGAAGATTTTGTTAGCTATCGCCTATTTCAGGATATATTTCTATAACTATCATTGATTGTTTACCACGACACACCTTCCAGTTGGTGTGGGAATCAACACAATGAATGTTGGAGTTCATTACCAAGAATGGAAATCACAAATCATTATTTTCTAATACTTACCTTATATCTATTTGATCCTGCCTTCCTTCCCACAGCTAATGGAGGCAAAACAATAATGAGAGTCTCCAAAACAATGGCAACTAATAGCAGTGTACAGTAGTTATAGCAATTATTGAGGTATGGGAAGGCTAGACATACAAATTCACTGTAAATCTCTAACTTTTTAGTTTGCCAATTAAAGCTGCACTTTCAAAGTTTATAGCACAATGAATGTCGGGTAAGTATTGCAATGATAAATTTTATTTACAAAATTACTTTATCTGAAAGTAAAACAAAACTACAACTATTTTATACAAACTTACATAGTCCATATTTTCAAAATTCTGATAGAAAAACAAAACTACAACTATTATATACAAACTTACGTAGTCCATATTTTCAAAATCCTTTCCAGCTTCGTTACTCTTCACAATGTCTATAAGCAATGACTTGAGCTGGGAGAGTGTACAATCCACTTTAGCTTTATTCATTTGCTGAACTACACTCTTAACCTTTGAAAAATCGCCTGCAACAGCATATGCAATCATCAGTGCATGGTATGTTATGGATGAGAACTCCATCTGAAGATTACGCATGGTCTCAACAACAGAATTTATCCCTTCAAGGTCTCTGAAAATCAGATAATTAATATATTAGTTACATACAGATATTTGGTCACAGAATCTGCCTCCCCAAAAAACTGGACGTTTTTTGAATATTTGATTAAACCATCTTATTGTTAATCTATTATGCAAAAGCAGTAAACTTATATGACTTCACCCATCAACATTACAAAATATCAACATGATATATCACTATTTACTAACAAAACAAGACAGACAGTCAGTTTTAATGTGTTTTTTTTTTTTTTTTTTGCAATCTGAAAGGTATTTCACAAGTAATGATTACCTTCTTTCTTTAGTATTCATCTGGCTAACAAGGAGAGGATCTTAGTAAGTTTTAGGTTTCAGAAGTGAATATTTGTTCTTTTGCCGATATTCTTCATCAGTTGTCTAACTGTTCTACCAAAACCAATTACACAAGAGCTTTATTTCCTTCATTAGAACTGCAGTTGTGTGGAAACTAACATATACTTATGGCATCTTATGTGCTAGCTTCAAGATGGTCCAGTGCACAAAAAAAAACCAATGATCCTATATTTGCTATTCAACAGTACATGAGTTATTATTCAGGGAGGAAATGACTGAATAACTTAGTTTTCACATAAAAATAGCACAAAACGGATGGGATAGCCACCATGCTTGAGATAGGACATCTGATGAAAGGGAATGATTCCTCACCGTTACTAAAACAGCTTAAAAAAATTCAAGACATAAAGATTAAGACTTACCTATTAAACCCATGTGCAAATATTATTCCACTAAATATGACTTCACTAACTGGAAAACTCTTGCGCTTCATTAATGCCAAAATATCAGCAGTGTCATCTATTCTTCCATGTCTCCCTAGGATCAATATCATAATCTCCACCAATTCTTTGCTAACATCAATATTGTGTTCTTCAATTAAGCTCAGCATAACCTGGAAAATATAAGCCAATTTTTCATTGTCATTAATCAGTTCTTTGCAAATTAAATAAAGCCTGATCCAAAAGGAGACTTGAAAATGAATTTGTACTTTTCCTAACTATGCAAACTTGAGTCCTTTACATAGGAGTATCACAACAGCGAAGCTGGAATATGTCCGTTAAAACTTTTAACGAGATGTAAACAACCAAATGGTTGTTACCGGTCGCCAGGGGGGGAAGCACCACACACACATCCCCCATCGCTTGCTCACTGACAAACTTCTTTGATAGCAGACGGGCCTTACGGGGACAGGTGTAGTGGGGGAAATATGAGTAAAGGACTCAGATTTGTATAGTTCGATAAACAACAAATTGCTTCCAAATTTGTCGTTTGTTCTGCACAAATACAAACCCTTGTCCTTTACATATGAGACTCATCCTTACGGGGGCAAAAGTCCCCTTACCAACCAGCTGGAGCTTATATCAAAGATCTCTAAATTCAAGCAAAATAATGTGTAGGGAGTGAAGAATCTTTACACATCATTAACCAACGGCTTGACAATACCAGTGGGTCAATAGCCCGTGCCACAGAGGTTAGCGAGTGGAAAGAAAATTCTGTGGCAGAGTCAATGGCAAATTCAAGAAAAAAGGTTTGCAAATATCACACACATGACATAATGGGTTTATTTAGACATTCCACACTCCCCATCGTACGGAGTGTGAGGACAAAACTTCTATAAACTAATATAGAACAGCTACATGGGGCTTCCTTGCAGACCAATCGAATCCAGCTGATGAGGTGTTGGATGCTGTACCCATAGAAAGGGGTAAGTGATGAAAAGAAAAGGCCAGTCAATTCTTACATTCACCTTGAACTAAATCGTAACCTCTGTTCTCAATCAGCTGCTACCAATGCCTGTGATACTAGCAGCAGGGGTGCAGGGTGGTCTGATGTCTGCAACCACTGGTTCTTCAGGGCCCATTGCACCAAGCAAAGATGCATTCTCCCGAATGGGACAAGTTTCTCCAATGAGGAGAGATGGGAAGAGTTTCTGCCAAGAGTGTGCAGGAAGAGGTTCAACCTTTCAGAAAGGTTGCTACTATTTCCCTGAATCTTGAGATTCTGTCAGAAGATAGAAAAGCTCTGTCTTGAACCAAATCTATGTCCATGTCTAAGTACCTGATGGACTATTGGGGAACAAGGCTGGACTTATCCAGATTCAGCTGGATCCCTAACTCCTTGCACAGATCTATGAGTTGATCCCTGTGCCTCTACAGGAAAGCTCGGGACTCTACCAGGAGGAGCTAGTCATTCAGGTACCTCAAAAAAGACTGGTGAAGACCTGAGCAAAGCACCCTGAACTGAAATATCTGGCCTTGAAAGTGAAACCTTAGGTACTTCCTTGAGGCAGGATGGATGACCTGAAAGTACGCACCTTCACGGTCTATGGACAGAAGGAAAACATTCTTCCTGATGGCCTGGAGAACGGTGGCCGGAGTCTCCATTTTGATTTTTGGCTGTGGCACAAATAGATTCAAAAGGAAGAGGTCTAAGACAGTCTCCAACCTCTTGTCAGCTTCTCTAACAGAAATAGATTGCTGAGGAAGCCTGGAGAGTTGTTCAAGACTTCCTCCAAAGCTCCTTTGGCCAACAATTTGGAAACTTCCTCTGAATAGGTCCTTTACTGTGCCTTTCGTATAAAATTGTTGGATTGTCATTACAATACGAAAAATGTAAAACTTGTGTCCTCAAAATATAAAGAATAGTTCATGATACGGATTTACTTATACTGTATGCTAATATATTCATAAATCCATGATGTACTGAGGGAGCAATGGATGAACTACAATATGGTGAGAGATTAATGTACATAAAAGACCATATGTAGAGTCTACAAGAGTGGAAGTTAGGAACTTGGAGATCATGCTAAAACGAACCTTAAATAAAATACACATAATAGTCCATGATCAACAAAAACAATAAATAGAGAAGAACGAAGAATAGCGAAACGAGAACGAACAAGAGTGAAAAATGGCGAAATTATGATAACGCCAAACGGAATAACTCAACTATAAAAAGCCCCTAACGCTATTCTTGGTTCGACTAGACTATGGACTTGTAAGCGATAAAAAGTACCAAGACAAATATATATGGTTCAAAATATAAATGGCACAAGGCCAAAAGAATATAAAAGATAATGAATCTAATATGACAAAAGTACCAAACGGACATTACAAGTTAAACGTAAAAGCGTAAACAATAACAATGGCCGACAACGCCGTGGAAGGCAAAAGCCGTACGCACTAAAAACACTAAAATGAATAAAGATAACACTAGCCCGGTACTAAAAAGTCTGTCAAAACAATCTAAGGTACTTAACATTGGTGCAGGAGCAAGGAGAGCCTCGGTCATGATGAAACTTCACAAAAACAGAGAAAAAACCAAGCGGCACAAAAGAACAAAACGACGCTTACGAAGTCCAACAGAAGGATGTAGTACAGATGTCGCTAGCGTCAGGCATCGGTAGAGTGGCTCAGGTAAGGTAGCTAGGGCCTCTGTTACAGCCCTTCCCTTTGATGAAGGAATTATCTAAATGGAAGACAGCCTGTGAAAAGTGGTTTTCACACGCCCCTGCTTTATACACGACGCCCACTGGGTGCTCGCGCGAGGGTAGTAACCTCTGCATTCCATACTTTAACTTTCTCTGGTATATTTGGAAGTATTTATATCAGAAAAGTGTAAGGAAGGACCCTTTTCACCGGGTGTCACAGGTCGACCCAGAAAAAAATAGAACATTTAAAGAACACTAACAATAAAATAAATATTTCCTAAATACACTATAAAAACTTTAACAAAACAAGAGGAAGAAAAATTAGTGTGCCCAAGTGTACCCTCAAGCAAGAGAACTCTAACCAAAGACACTGGAAGGCCATGGTACAGAGGCCATGGCACTATCCAAGACTAAGAGAACAATGGTTTAATTTTGGAGTGTCCTTCTCCTAGAAGAGCTGTTTACCATAGCTAAAGAGTCTCCTCTACCCTCACCAAGAGGAAAGTGGCTGCTGAACAATTACAGTGCAGTAGTTAACCCCTTGAGAGAAGAATTGTTTGGTAATCACAGTGTTGTCAGGTGTATGAGAACAGAGGAGAATATGTAAAGAATAGGCCAGACTATTCAGTGTATGGGTAGGCAAAGGGAAAATGAACCGTAACCAGAGAGAAGGATCCAATGTAGTACTGTCTGGCCAGTCAAAGACCCCATAACTCTCTAGCAGTAGTATCTCAACGGGTGGCTGGTGCCCTGGCCAACCTACTACCTCTACTTAGGCATGTATGCATGAAAGGCAGTATGTAAAAGACTACGCATAGAGCCTGTGAGCATAAAAGTCAGGAACATCAAGACCATGTGCATGGAAAACTGATACACGTATATCTGTTAGACGTATAAGTGTGAAGGGCAGTAAGACAAAGATGGTACGTAGAGTCTGAGCCCATTGATATCAAGAGCATGTAGAAGGTAGTACAGTAAGTCTCAATGTGTGGAGGCCATGTGAAAGGACCTTCCCAATGCTCATGGCCTCTCGATGTGCGTAACTTCTTATGGAGACTGCCTTCAGACCAATCCAGGAGGGGAGGGGGTAAAAAAAAAAAGAGGGGCACCGACCATCCATCCCAACCGGCAGTGCATTTTGGAACAACTCGGTAGGAGTAACTCATACGCAACTCCTACTGATTGGTCTTCTTCAACAACATCCTCTAGAAGTAAGGAGAGGCAGATTAGGAGAAACTAATTTTGCCTTCTAAGATGTCGTACAAACAGAAGACAATTCACCGATGGGGAAAGGGATTGCAAGAACTCTATATAGTCCACTCAGCCAGGTGATGCAGCCTTCCTCACGTTCAATGGCAGCAAAAACTCCTACCACTGACTGAGCACAATAATGTCCAAGGAGCCAATTTCCTAAGGGTTACGCTGACAGCACCAGGCCACATTCGTGAGAAAATAAAAACCAAACAGAAATGATGTCTAACAGTTGGAAAAATGTGGATATCAGAACGTTGAACAGACAACTGTCATGAGTTACAGTTATTGGGAAACAATCAAAAGCCTCACTTCTTCCTTAATATCCCTAGCACACGACAATCTGTCAGTTGATTTATCTAAAATAAAAAGCAAAAGATTAAAACTGCAGGTAGGAAAAACGACGGAAGTACTTGTGTACTAACCGGCATCTAAGAAAATGGCTACTCCGTATGCTGGTGGGGGGAAGGCTTCCCCACCAGCTGCCAGTAACTATCGACATCATGTTACAGTTTTAACAGCTGAATTACAACTACCATTTAAGAATGAGGGTTTGTTTAGGTGTAAGAACCAATGGCATTTAACAAAATTCATAATAAGAGTTTTGTTATAGCCATATTGTACATTAAAGCCAACTAAACAAAAGGAACTGATATCAAAATCCTGATTCAAACCTTCAAACGAAAAAAGTTCCTTTAAAAATGACAAATTCGTAGATAATTTGTATTTTTCCTAACTATACAAACCTTAGCTATTTACACGGGGTAATTACTTCGGCGTAGCTGAATGACGAGCCAAAAGAATTTTAACGAGGGTTTACTACCCCACCGCTAGTTAGCGGGGGGGTAGGGAGGGGTAGCTAGCTACCAACCACCCCCTCACACACACCTGTGATTGCTTCACTTTGCTTAGAGGTAGGACTTATCTTGGGGGACAGGGATGGCGGGCAAATATGTGTAAATAGCTAAGGTTTGTATACTGTAGTTAGGAAAAATGTTATTTTCATTAGTAAAATAAATTTTTGAATATACTTACCCGATAATCATCTAGCTGTCAACTCCGTTGCCCGACAGAATTCTACGGGAGGGATACGCCAGCTATCACTATACTAGAAGGGGGTGTACTCACAAGCGCCACCTGTGGCCAGGTACTACAGTACTTCTTGTTGACGCCACCTCACTTTTTCCTCGGTCCACTGGTTCTCTATGGGGAGGAAGGGTGGGTCAATTAAATCATGATTATCGGGTAAGTATATTCAAAAATTTATTTTACTAATGAAAATAACATTTTTCAATATTAAACTTACCCGATAATCATGTAGCTGATTCACACCCAGGGGGGTGGGTGAAAAACCAGTGTACAAGACTAAAGGATAGCTAAGTATCCCGTATTTCATATAATCAGTTATCCACAATAACAATGAAATAATAAGTACCTGGTAAGGAAGTCGACTTGAACCGTTACTCTGCCTTTAATAAGATCGTCTTCCTTACTGAGCGCAGCGTTCCTCTTGGAAGGCTGAATCAACTCAAAGGTGCTAAAGTATACAGGGCTGCAACCCATACTAAAGGACCTCATCACAACCTTTAACCTCGGCGCTTCTCAAGAAAGAATTGACCACCCGCCAAATCAACAAGGATGTGGAAGGCTTCTTAGCCGACCGTACAACCCATAAAAAGTATTCAAGAGAAAGGTTAAAAGGTTATGGGATTATGGGAATGTAGTGGCTGAGCCCTCGCCTACTACTGCATTCGTTGCTACGAATGGTCCCAGGGTGTAGCAGTACTCGTAAAGAGACTGGACATCTTTGAGATAGAATGATGCGAACACTGACTTGCTTCTCCAATAGGTTGCATCCATAACACTCTGCAGAGAATGGCTCTGTTTGAAGGCCACTGAAGTAGCCACAGCTCCCACTTCATGTGTCCTTACCTTCAGCAAAGCAAGGTCTTCTTCCTTCAGATGAGAATGTGTTTCTCTAATCAGAAGCCTGAATAGTAAGAAACTGAGTTCTTAGAACTTGGAAAAGAAGGTTTCTTGATAGCACACTATAAGGCTTCTGATTGTCCTTGTAAAGGTTAAGACCTTATTAGATAGTACCTAAGAGCTCTAACTGGGCAAAGTACTCTCTCCAGTTCATTCCCCACCAAGTTGGACAGGCTTGGGATCTCGAACGACTTAGGCCAAGGACGTGAAGGAAGCTCGTTTAGCAAAAACCGAGCTGCAAGGAACATGTAGCCGTTTCAGATGTGAAAACAATGATCCTGCTGAAGGCGTGGATCTCACTTACTCTTTTAGCTGTTGTCAAGCACACGAGGAAAAGAGTTTTTAATGTGAGGTCCTAAAAAGAGGCTGATTGGAGAGGTTCAAATCTTGATGACATAAGGAACCTTAGGACCACGTCTAGATTCCAGCCTGGAGTGGACAACCGACGTTCCTTTGAGGTCTCAAAAGACCTAGGGAGGTCCTGTAGATCTTTGTTGGTGGAAAGATCCAAGCCTCTGTGGCGGAAAACCGCTGCCAACATACTTCTGTAACCCTTGATCGTAGGAGCTGAAAGGGATCTTACTTTCCTTAGATATAACAGGAAGTCAGCAATCTGGGTTACAGTGGTACTGGTTGAGGAAACTGCATTGGTCTTGTACCAGCTACGGAAGACTTCCCCTTGAGACTGATAGATTCTGAAAGTGGATGTTCTCCTTGCTTTGGCAATCGCTCTGGCTGCCTCCTTCGAAAAGCCCCTAGCTCTTGAGAGTCTTTCGAAAGTCTGAAGGCAGTCAGACGAAGAGCGTGGGGGATTGGGTGTACCTTCTTTACGTGAGGTAGACGTAGAAGGTTCACTCCTAGAGGAAGAGTCCTGGGAATGTCGACCAGCCATTGCAGTACCTCTAAGAACCATTCTCTCGCGGGCCAGAGCGGCGCCAACCAACGTCAGCCGTGTCCCTTTGCGAGAGGAGAACTTCTGAAGTACCCTGTTGACAATCTTGAACGGCGGGAATGCATACAGGTCGAGATGGAACCAATCCAGCAGAAAAGCATCCACGTGAACTGCTGCTGGGTCTGGAATCGGAGAACAATACAACAGGAGTCTCTAGGTTATCGAGGTAGCGAACAGATCTATGGTTGGCTGACCCCACAGGGCCCAAAGTCTGCTGCAAACATTCTTGAGAAGGGTCCACTCTGTGGGGATGACCTGACCCTTCCGGCTGAGGTGATCTGCCATGACATTCATACCGCCCTGAATGAACCTCGTTACCATCGTGAGCTTTCGATCTTTAGACCAGATGAGGAGGTCCCTTGCGATCTAGAACAACTTCACGAAAGAGTCCCTCCCTGCTTGAAGATGTAAGCCAGGGCTGTGGTGTTGTCAGAGTCCACCTCCACCACTTTGTTAAGCTGGAGGGACTTGAAGTTTATCAAGGCCAGAAGAACCGCCAACAACTCCTGCAATTGATGTGAAGTGAAGATCCATACCCAGGGAGACAATGGTCTGGGATGGGATGAGTTGAGACTCCTCAAAATTGACCAGGAGGCCCAGTTCCTTGGTCAGATCCATAGTCCATCTGAGAATCTCCAGACAGCGACGACTTGTGGGGGCTCTTAAAAGCCAGTCGTCTGACGGAGCCGGACACAAGATCATGGTACTGCTGCACAGTCTGTGAACTGTCAACCATGGGGAAGCGAGGAAGTACAGTGACAACCCGAAGCTGTCTAGACTGTCTGGGTCGTACAGACAACTCCTTATCGGGTTGCTGAGGTTGCCGCACTGCGTCACAACAAGTCACTTCTGCTGGTTGTTGAACGTCTTCCCAGTGACACACTGACTCCGTAAACAAAAAATCCTTTAACAAGGACTAAGCTTGGACTGCATGTCTTGCAACACAGCTCAAGGTCTATGGGAGCAGGTGTGGTAACAGACGGGGTTAGTGACTGAAGTGGAACCATTACCTTCCCTGGAAGCATGTTATGCTTAAATAAAAGTCCATAGGAGGCTACGCAGCTAAAGGCTCCTCTCCAAATGACAGAGTCCTCAAGGGAATATCAGAAGGAGGGAGAAAAGCACTTTCTCATCTACAGGGACCATATCCGAGAAAAGTTAAGTTCTCTCAGAGAGGGTTTCAATGGTGCAAAAGCAGCAGACTAGAAGGCAACGTTATGAAACTGCTTGACAGTCTAGTGAGTTGGCAACAACCAAAGATGTATGACTGAGAAGCATGCGGTAAGGTATGCAGAGCATGTTGTATGCAGAGCATGCTGTATGCAGAGCATGCTGTATGTAGAGCATGTTGTATGCAGAGCATGCTGAATGCAGAGCATGCTGTATGCAGAGCATGTTGTATGCAGAGCATGCTGAATGCAGAGCATGCTGTATGCAGAGCATGTTGTATGCAGAGCATGCTGTATGCAGAGCATGCTGTATGTAGAGCATGTTGTATGCAGAGCATGCTGAATGCAGAGTATGCTGTATGCAGAGCATGTTGTATGCAGAGCATGCTGTATGCAGAGCATGCTGTATGCAGAGCATGCTGTATGCAGAGCATGCTGTATGTAGAGCATGCTGTAAGGTAAGCAGAGCGTGTTGCATGGCGTTTAACATTTCTCAGAAATTCCATGACCAGTGCTAGAGTGCTTCATGCATGCTTGCATGGGGTTTTAATATCAACATAATATTTACCTTACATTCATAACTCATGATTCATTTTTGTTTTGAAGATATTTTTGCCATATTTTGCGATATTGTTAAAAATATATTGCAAGGAATACATATATATTTTTATATAAGTAAGACAAATAACCTCCATTATCATAATGTTTGTGTAGGCATACATGTATATGATTACAAATGCAAGTTATGAAAGTAATGAGGTGTTATTATTGTCATTTGTAATTTCTCAAGTTGAGGAGAAAGTGGCAGATGCATGCGTTGAGGTGGCTGACTCATAGCATGAGTGACTGAACTCAAGGGTTGCGCTTGCTGAGTGGTTGGCGGAAGCGGAGTACCAAGCGGAGAGCGATGAGGTAGAGGCTGCGCAGAACGTAGTAAATGTCTCGCGAGTTGAGGCTCCTGAGGCGCAAGGCTAAGGTGTTGTGGAGCTTGCCTTGAGGAGGGTTGAGCTCGCTGCAGCGAGAGCTGAGGAGACTGACTCATGGATGGGAGAGGTTGTTGTACCTCAACCGAGTGTTGCATCAATGGTGGAGGAGCAAGTGGAAGCGGAGGAAGAGAGGTATAAGCCTCCTGATCCCATTGCTGAGGTTGCCTTAAGGAAGGCGGAGGGAGCTGTACACCACTGGGAACAGTAAACTCAGAACGTGGCTCAACATCGTACGCCTAGCAGGCGGTACTGCGGTCAGGCGGAGCGAGTGCAGGCGGAGGCGGAGGCGCAACCTTCTCAGCCCGACACTCACGCATCAATACTGAAAGTTGTGACTGCATGGACTGCAGTAGAGCCAACTTGGGGTCGGCAGACACTAAGGTCTGCTGAGGCAAAGCCTTAACAGCAGAGATCTGTTGCGGCAGAACCTTACTCCTCTTGGGCGGAGTGCAGTCGACAGATGACTGCGGCGAGTCAGAGCTGAGCCAATGACTGCAGCCCGGTTGAGCACTCGCGGACTGGACTCTGCGTTAGAGTGGTCTAGAGACCTGAGTCCAGCGTTTCTTCCCTGACAATTGATCAGCGGACGAGTAAAAGACGGGCTCAATCGTCTGCAGGTGGGAGTGACGGTCTCTGGAAGACACGCCCGCAACCACCGAGGATACTTCTGTGCGCCGATCAAGGCCTGCCGAACCCTTTTGCCCTTCGACATTGCTTCTCCCCTGGGCTTGGGAGCTTGCAAGAGGTCCCGGACTGGGAGGACGACTGACACGCACAGAAGTACCCTCACGCACAACACTGACACTTTGCGCTAATCACTTATCACTTTTGATTTTCTGTTTGCACTTATTTCACTGAACTCGAAACTTTAAGTGGTTTGTACCTGAAACACGCAATTCTATCCTTTCTCAAAAGTTAGTAATTGCGAAAACAGAATTACAATGTAACAGAAAAATCTAATGAAAGAAAAATAATTCAGTGGCTGGAAAGAGACTAAACACTAGATCAAATAAACTACGTTTAAATTCTCTCACCGCATAAAGCTTGTGAACAAGAAAAAACTCTAGAAACGTTTACCTTCTTCCCCTAAAGAGACTAGGGAGAAGAGTAAAAACGATAACAACGTTACTCGCTTGAACGAAACGTTTATCCTCCTCTTTCTCCCTCCGTCTCTATCTCTCTCTCTCTCTCTCTACTTAGAACCTGAGAGAAGAGCCCAATCATATATATCGTTAAAACATATTATTGTTAAAGGAAAATATTTCCCAAAATGAAAAGTTCCTTTGTAGAATTAAAACCATTAAGTTAAGAAAGAATGAACAAAACGCTAGACACGGTTACTCTTACTGCAACGTGACACCGTGAAAATTCTCCCTCTATCGTAACGATAGAGCGCAAGTTGAACGTTCTGAAACGTCAACAACTGCAGAGACAAAACAAAACGTTAGTTCAACTTTGAAAACAGTACGAGACTATCAAAGAAATTCTTTCAAAAACATTAAAATAGCATAATATGTTAACAGGTAAAACCGAAATGACGGGCTCAATGTTAATTAACTTCGGTACAAGAAAAGACCGCCTACTATTAGGAAAGGTCGAATATAAACAAATATAAAAATTAATTTTAATAATTTTATAATAAAAGGAAGTTAATCGAAGAGGCCTATAAAAGGCGGAGAGATATAAAATAAATCTATAACTTTTGTTAAGCAAAATTAAGAAAGAGAGTCTATACTCTCTTAGACACCAACACTTCCGTCTAAGGGAAGGGTCGGCCATTAAAAGGTGAAAGAGAGTTCATACTCTCTTCGTCACCAAAATTAATCAATTTAATTCCAAAAGCTAACTAAGCTAATATAGAAGTTTCCAGTATAGCGAATAGCTGCAAATTTTAGAGAAATACTTCACCAAACCGTGAACAATACTCCAAAATCATAAGCGTATCCAAGAACGTCTTGCCGGAAGCACGACAGAGGAAAAAGTGAGGTGGCGTCAACAACAAGTACTGTAGTACCTGGCCACAGGTGGCGCTTGTGAGTACACCCCCTTCTAGTATAGTGATAGCTGGCGTATCCCTCCCGTAGAATTCTGTCGGGCAACGGAGTTGACAGCTACATGATTATCGGGTAAGTTTAATATTGAAAAATACAAATTATCTACGAATTTGTCATTTGTTCCGTAACTGAAATACAAACCATGCTATTTACATGGGGTGACTCAACACAGGTAGGGAGGTAAGTCCCTGCCATACTGGCTTTGGCTTGCCCGGGGACTCCATATTCGAGTGTGTAAGTACTCAAGAAATAAGGAGTCCCTGCTCCTCGCTAGCATGCTGTGAAACTGCTGCGGCCTACATAAGCTGTGTGTGAAGGTGAGGAAGTGACTCGTCCTAGGAAGTTGACCTGGAGTTCTTCAGATGGAAATCTAGGCTAGGACTCTCCCAATACCACCTCGTCAGGGTATGAGGACATGAGAGTATTACACTTAATACTAGGAACACAAAGGAGCATGGTTTACCTGCAGTGGTTCGAGGTCAGCTGTACAGAGAACCCAGGATGCTGCTTTCTCCAAGGGAGGAGAGGATGAAGAAAAGAATAAGGGCCAGACAGATCTTTTCATTCACGCAGACTAAAACCGGGTAACAATGCCCTCAACCTTCTGCTACTTGTCCATTAAGGAGCCTGAGGTTAGACCAGCTGTTGTGCAGCCACCACAGAGCCGATAGAGAACGCATCGAGCCTCCTGTGCGTCACGTCTTGCAGGTAGTGGGCCGTGAAGGTGGTCTGACGCTTCCACACCCCAGCTTGTAGGACCTGTGTCACTAAATAATTTTTCTTGAAGACCAGGGACGTAGCTATGCCCGACATCATGCGCTCTAGGGCGACGTGACGGAGAAGGGTCAGGATTCAAGGCCAGATGTATTACCTTGCGAATCCAGGCCGAGATAGTATTCCTGGTGACCCTCCTCTTCATTTTCCCGGTGCTCACGAACTGGGCTTGCACCCGGGGACAAACTGCAGCTGTTCTTTTAAGATACAACCTCAGACTCCTCACTGGGCACAGTAGGAGATGGTCTGGGTCATTATTTTGTTACAGAACGGAGATTTGAAACCTGGAAAGAGTCGAACCTAGGGTCCGGCACTCCCGGATTCTGAGTCTTGGCAACAAACTCAGGGACGAAGCTGAACGTTGCCTCCCCCCATCCCCTTGAATGGGCGATGTCCTACGAGAGACCTTGTAGTTCACTGACTCGCTTGGCCAAGGCCAATGCTAGCAGGAAAACCGTTTTCCAGGTAAGGTGGCGATCTGAAGCCTGGCGTAATGGTTCGTAGGGAGGTCTCTTCAGAGCCCTGAGAACTCGAACCACGTTCCATGGAGGAGGTCTCACTCCCGACTGAGGGCAGGTAAGTTCATAACTCCGTATGAGAAGGGAAAGTTCCAGTGAGGAAGAAATGTCCATTCCTTTAAGCCTGAAGGCAAGACTTAAGGCTGAGCGATAGCCTTTCACTGCCGAGACTAAAAGGCGCATTTCCTCCCGCAAATACACGAGGAACTCCGCTATTGCTGGAATAGTGGCATCGAGGGGAGAGATACCCCTTCCACGACACCAACCACAGAAAACTCGCCACTTCGCCTGGTAGACCCCTGCGGATGACTTGCGCAGGTGACCAGACATCCTGTTCGCAACTTGTTGCAAAAATCCTCTCTCCGTGAGGAGATGCTGGATAGTCTCCAGGCGTGAAGTCGAAGCGAAGCTACGGCTTTGTGGAAGATGTTGGCGTGTGGTTGTTTGAGTAGCTCGTGACGTGGAGGGAGTTCTCTCGAAACCTCCGTGAGGAGTTGAAGAAGGTCCGGGAACCATTCTGCGTGATGCCATAGCGGAGCTATCAGGGTCATTGAAAGATTGACCGATATTCTGGTCTTGTTGAGCACTCTCCTCATCAGACAGAATGGGGAAAAGACGTACACATCGACGTTGTCCAACCGTTGTTGGAAGGCATCCTGCCAGAGAGCCTTGGGGTCCGGGACCGGGGAGCAGTACAGCGGGAGCTTGAAGTTCAGAGCTGTGGCGAACAGATCCACCGTCGGGGAACCCCACAAAGTCAGGACTTTGTTGGCTACTTGAGGAACCAAAGACCGCTCGGTAATCACTATCTGCGTCGTCTGCTCAGACTGTCGGCAAGCACATTCCTTTTGCCTGGAATGAAGCGAGCCGCTAGTGTGATTGAGTGGACTTCGGACCATCTCAGAATCTCTACTGCAAGATGGGATAGCTGTTCTGAAAAGGTACCTCCCTGCTTGTTGATATAAGCCACCACTGTGGTGTTGACGCTCATCACCTCCACAGAGTGGCCCGCCAGGACTTGGTGGAACTTCTGAAGTGCCAGGAACACGGCCTTCATTTCTAGCAGGTTTATGTGAAGGTACTTTTCTGATTCTGACCACAGGCCTGAGGTCCTGTGGTTCAGAAAGTGGGCCCCGCACCCTTTCTTTGATGCATCCGAGAACATCAAATCCGGGGGAAGGACGAGAAGATCCACTCCCTTTCGTAGGTTCTCGTCCGCCACCCACCACTGGAGGTCTGTCCATTCCGCAGGACCCACAGGGACCTTGATTCCACCAGGCGACCGTTGGGAACGAGACGGGCCAGGGAGGAGAGGTGGCCGTTGGGAACGAGACGGGCCAGGGAGGAAAGGTGGCCGAGGAGACACAGCCACGTTTGGGCTGGGAGTTCTTCTCGATTGAGGAAAGGCCTCGCGACCTCCTCAGCCTTGCTATCCTGTCGTCTGATGGGAAGGCTTTGTGGAGATTGGTGTCTATGACCATGCCTAGATATACCAGTTTCTGAGAGGGCTGCAGAGAGGACTTCTCGAGATTTACCATGATCCCTAGATCCTGGCAAACTTCGAGGAGCTTGTCTCGGTGGCGAAGAAGGGTTGCCTCCGAGTCCGCTAGGATCAGCCAGTCGTCCAGATAACGAAGGAGACGGATGCCGATCCTGTGAGCCCACGATGATATCAGGGTGAACACACTGGTGAATACCTGAGGGGCTGTGGAGAGACCGAAACACAGCACCTTGAACTGGTAGATCTTGTTGTCTAGGCAAAATCTTAGGTACTTCCTTGAAGACGGATGGACTGGGATCTGGAAGTATGCGTCCTTCAGGTCCAGTGTACACATGAAGTTTTGTGGTCTCACTGCAAGTCTGACCGTGTCTGCCGTCTCCATACTGAACGGAGTCTGTTTGACAAACCCGTTCAGGGTTGAGAGGTCGATGACTGGTCTCCAGCCTCCAGACGCCTTTCTTTCAAGAAAGAGTCAACTGTAGAAGCTTGGGGACCCGTCTACAACCCCTTGGAGAGCGTCCTTCTTCAACATGGTCTGGACTTCTGCCCAAAGGGCTTGCCCTCTTGCCGATCCTATGGCAAGAGAGCTCAACGACACTGGATTCGCTGTCAGGGGAGGTAGAGAAGCTGTGAACGGGACGCGATAACCCTGAGCGATTACGGAAATCGTCCTGGTATCTGCCCAGAGTTGCTGCCACCTTGCCGCGCAACTTTGTAGGCATCCCCCCACTGGTGGACATGCCGGGGGACTGCCAACCCTAGCGTTTACGGCCTCGGCCGTTTCCTCTAGGGTTCTTGCCTCTCCTGGGGACTTCTTGCTCCTTCTGCTCTTGGCAGGAAAGGGCTTAGACATCTTCGTCTTTGCTGCTGTCATCTTCTTTGCGTCCTTAGCCGGACGGGGCTGTTGGGCCGCTGGAGGTTTGTAGGGCCTCGATGTCAGGGCCCTATGGATGAGGGAATCCTGGTTGGACTTCCTCCACCTCTCAGCGGTAAGCTCCACGTCCTTAGGCTCAAACAAACTCTTACCGAGCACGGAAGAGTGTCTGAGCCTGCTAACATCCGAACTGGGAACCTTCTGGTGGAATCTCTCAGCCACTGCGTCCTGTCGTTCGAGAATCGTATTGGCCCACAAGCTCGAGACTTGGTGGACCAGAAACTCGATGGTCCGCGTGCCTGCGAGCAAGAAAGTCTCCAGTTCCTTCCTGGTGCTTTCTTTGGAGAGGTCCTCAGACCGCACCAGGATGCCCAGAGACCCCAGCCAGATGTCAAGCCACGAAGTTGCCTACATGGCACACTTAGCGACCTTCTCCTGGCTTAGGATCTCAGTAGCTGAGTAGGACACGTGCCGGTTGGAGAGTCTTTCTAGAGGGGCTCCCCGGTGAGTTCTTCCACGGAGTGGTGAATAGGAAGACCCAAACAAGACTCCTCAAGGATCTCAAAGTACCTCCTCTGATGGACTCGAGGAGGAGGGAGGAGCTTGTTATCGGCGCTGGATCTACTGGAGGAGGCAAGCTCAGAGAGCTGGCCCTCGACCTTGTCCCTGGCACTCTTCATCCCCTGAGACCAGGGCAAAGCTCCACTGGCCCTAGAGGGTTTCTGGGTGCCATAGACACGGTCCAAGAACGTGTCCTTACACTCAAGAGGAGGAATCTCTGGGTCTGGGATCCCATTGAGGTTCCTCATGAGGGTCACGACTTGCCAGAACGCGTGTTCTGACTCTTGGTGCTCTCCTGAAGGACTGGTAGCAAAGTTTCCTGTCCCCAGTGGCTCTTCCTGGGGGGACACGTGGGCATCCTCGGAAAGTCTAGCTGGCTCCTGTCTGATCCTTGTTGACGACTTGGGAATCGTCTTAGAGTCCTTCGGTTCCCTCCTAGGAGGGATACAGGACTCGAGTAACGATGGGTGCAGGCTCTTTTCCACCCCTGGACGAGAAGACTTCTCAGGGAGAGGCGGAGTTTCCCCCATTGGTGCGATGGCGGAACGGTCCGGCTCGTCCGACTCTCCTGAGGATGGGTAATCCTCATCTGCAGGGGAGGGAGAGAAAGTCTGGGGGGGGGGGGGGAAGGAGCCTTGCGCGAGCATCTGCGAGGAGACAGAATAGCCCTCGGAGGTGTTTCCACGGAAGGGACTCCTCTCTTCCTCTTCAGGGGGGAGGAAGCCGCCACTGATTTGTGACCCGCGTCAGAGAGGACGGGCTCCATAGCCTGCACAAGAGCTCTGACCAGGGTCCCGAACCAGGGCTGCTGGCTGACAGTCGCGCTGTCGGACACTCCCTCAGGGGGGAAGGGGATCGTTCAATCCCTTGGGGGAGTTGACAAATGAGGGTTCGCCTGAAAAGCTGAAACAAGAGAGTCCTTAGACCTGTCCGGGAACCGCCCTCCTCTGGCGAGCGCGCTGTTCCGCACTTGCGGGGAGGGGAACAAGACGATGACCTGTCCGCCTGGCGACGATCCCGCTGGAGGTCGCGCGATGGGCCCTGTCCAGGATCGCGTGCCATAGGAATCTCGCGCTCGCGCGGCATGGGCGCGGGCGTGAGAGATTGGTGGAGCGGGCGCGAGGGCGGAGTGGCGCATAGGCGATGCCACAGGCGCGTGAACGCGATGGCGCGCAGGAGATGGCGCGGGCGCGTAGGAGCGGGGTTGCGCAGGAGATGGCGCGGGCGCGTAGGAGCGGGGTCGCGCAGGAGATGGCGCGGGCGCGTAGGAGCGGGGTCGCGCAGGAGATGGCGCGGGCGCACGTAGGAGATGGCGAGGGCGTGTGGCGCACAGGAGCTGGATGGTGAGGAGGCTGGATACGAGGGCGCCCAGCATCCTGATGCAGCACTGACCGGCGCGAGAGAGCAGTGGCGCGCGGGCGCGTATCCGGAAAAACCGGGCGAGAGCGCGAGTGCGCAGGTTCAGGATAGCGCGAGGGTGGGTTTGCGCGTAGGAGCGTAGGTGGGCGCTGATCCGTTAGAACAGGCATATTAACCTGTGGGCGCGCAGGGGATCGTGGGCGCGCATCAGGATGTGGGTGCGCTGGTGTGCGCTGCCGCGGTGGGCGAGCAGGGCGCGCGATTGGATTAGGGCGCACGGGTGTGCGCTGTTGGGTTGCATGAGGCACCTTGAGAGAGACTGGAACCTGGCGCGCAACCGGAGCGTCGCGCCCGACTGGAACGCGTGCAGGATCGCGCGGTCTGGAAGGAGAGTCCAGGGGTGCCTGGGACCACCCGTGCGCTAACTTACGCACCTCCTAGACTGCGCGCTATGATGTAGAAGTGCGCTGGCGCGTTGGCGAGCGCGTGTGCGCTGTGACTGGAACTACGCGCGATGGGCGCGCTTCACTCCTAACTCCAGACGGGCGCTGCAAGTCCAGAGGTACCTGTGAGCGCCTGTGCACTAACCTAGGAGCCTCTTGGACTGCGCCCGACGTGGCAGGAACCAGGGAACGCTGGGGCGCAGGTGGGCGCTGGCGCGCTAGATCAGAAACTGCTGGCGGGCGCCGGGGCGCAGAAGGATGTGGGCGCGCAGGGGAACCCTGGCGTGTAACAGGAACAGGGGTGCGCACGCGCGCAGCTGAGTGCTGTGGCGCTAAGACTGGAACAGCAGCTGCAGCAGCATGAGGGCGCGCAGGTTGAACCTGGCGCTTGAGGGCAAGAAGCGCAGATTTGCGCTCAAGGCCCTTAAGCCCGGAAGGGACGGGTGCCTGCGCAATGGCAGGATCAGGTGGCGCGTAACGCGCATCAGCATCCTCGAAGGGTGATGGCAGGTCAGCAGGTCTGGAGGGAGACTGGTCACAGGGTCCCGAAGGACGACCATCATCCGAAGGACGACCATCATCCGAAGGGGATAGCGAACGATCCCCGGAGAGGTCTAAGGTGGTAGCTGGCAGGATCGGCGAACGGCGAGTCGTCTCCTCTGCAGAGGACTGTGGTGATGACAAGCCGAAGAGGCGCCTCCTAACTCCCTTGTGAGGGGAAGGAAGCCCTCTACGGCGAAGGGGAGGACGAGCCTTCCTCCTTATACGCCCACGAGGGGCCGTGGGGTCAGCAGGCTGACCATCATAGGGCCTCCGAAGAGGAGTCTCTGTGAGTGAACTCCCCTGCGGGGAGAATCACCGGCAGGAGAGATCGTAGGACTTAGTTCCTCCCTCGAAAGGTGTTCGGAGGGGGAACCTAAGCCTTCAGCTACCTCAGCAACAGGAACGGGGGTTTGACTAGACCCACGAGATGTCTCCGTCACAACAACGTCAACAACAGACAGAGGATCTATCCCTGCTGTAGTTGGTGATTGTTTGCCAGCTGCACCAAGTTTGATCATGTCAAACAGGGCTTCCCTGGAGGGCGAACCCTGCAGCCCCAAGGAAGCCCAAAGCTGCAACAAATCATGATTATTTACAGGTAAATCAATGTTCATATCCTCCTCCAGGGGAGGAGGGGCAGACGCCTCGCTATGGGAGGCAACTACCTCTCCCACACCCCGGGATCGGTCAACAGCAGTACGGTCTATGCTACCACTCGCCAGCCTCTCGGAAGAGACCGCTCGAGGGGGAGCTTCAGAGGAGGAAAGGGCTACGGAAGAAGAAGCCTTGGAATTTTCTCTCTTCAAAGAAGGCTCTGAAGGAGAAAGATCCCTTTTAGACTTTTTCTTCCGGCGCCAGGCAAACCTCTCCCACTGGGAGGTACACCACTCCCTACATTCTATACATACATTACCGCTATCACACCGTTGGCCCCTACAATGAGGACACAAGGTGTGGGAATCGGTGTCGACCGCCGACATAAAAGTCCCACAAGGGCGGCCGGGAAGTCCAGGGCATGTACGCATAGTCAGTAGAGACCAACTTCAAACACACTGGAAAAGAAAAAGCAAAAACAGATTAAATATGGCAGTCAAAGCGAGGGAGAGAGCAGACAGGTCTGTTCTCCGCCCGAGCCAAAAGTGAAAGTGAAGCAATCACCGGTGTGTGTGTGAGGGGGGGAGGGGGGGGTAACTAGCTAACCCTCCTTACCCCCGCTAACTAGCGGTGGGGTAGTAAACCCTCGTTGAAATTCTCATGGCTCGTCATTCAGCTATGCCGAAGTAATTACCCTGTGTAAATAGCGTGGTTTGTATTTCAGTTACGGAAAAAATTTTATTTTTATTACTAAAATAAATTTTTGAATATACTTACCCGATGATCATGTAGCTGTCAACTCCGTTGCCCGACAGAAATCTACGGTCGGGATACGCCAGCGATCGCTTATACAGGTGGGGGTGTACTCACCAGCGCCATCTGTGGTCAGGTACTCCAGTACTTCTTGTCAACAAGACCTCAATTTTCTCCTCGGTCCACTGGTTCTCTATGGGGAGGAAGGGCGGGTCATTTAAATCATGATCATCGGGTAAGTATATTCAAAAATTTATTTTAGTAATAAAAATAACATTTTTCAATATTAATCTTACCCGATGATCATGTAGCTGATTCACACCCAGGGTGGTGGGTGGAGACCAGTATACATGTTAACAAAGAAGCTAAGTATCCCGTATTTCATTTTTATTAGTTATTCAAAATAACAATAAAAAATAAATAAGTACCTGGTAAGGAAGTCGACTTGAACCATTACTCTGCCTTTAATAAGTACGTCTTCCTTACTGAGCGTAGCGGTCCTCTTAGGATGCTGAACGACTCTTAGGTGGCTAAAGTATAAAGGGCTGCAACCCATACTAAAGGACCTCATCATAACCTCTAACCTAGGCGCTTCTCAAGAAAGAATTGACCACCCGCCAAATCAACCAGGATGCGGAAGGCTTCTTAGCCGACCGTACAACCCAAAAACAACAATAAAAGCAATCAAGAGAAAGGTTAAAAAAGGTTATGGGATTATGGGAATGTAGTGGCTGAGCCCTCACCTACTACTGCACTCGCTGCTACGAATGGTCCCAGGGTGTAGCAGTTCTCGTAAAGAGACTGGACATCTTTGAGATAGAATGATGCGAACACTGACTTGCTTCTCCAATAGGTTGCATCCATAACACTCTGCAGAGAACGGTTCTGTTTGAAGGCCACTGAAGTAGCCACAGCTCTCACTTCATGTGTCCTTACCTTCAGTAAAGCAAGGTCTTCTTCCTTCATATGAGAATGAGCTTCTCTAATCAGAAGCCTGATGTAGTAAGAAACTGCGTTCTTAGACATTGGTAGCGAAGGCTTCTTAACAGCACACCATAAGGCTTCTGATTGTCCTCGTAAAGGTTTTGACCTTTTCAGATAGTACCTAAGAGCTCTGACTGGGCAAAGTACTCTCTCCAGCTCGTTACCCACCAAGTTAGATAGGCTAGGGATCTCGAACGATTTAGGCCAAGGACGTGAAGGAAGCTCGTTTTTAGCCAAAAAACCGAGCTGCAAGGAACATGTAGCCGTTTCCGATGTGAAACCTATGTTCCTGCTGAAGGCGTGGATCTCACTTACTCTCTTAGCTGTTGCTAGGCATACTAGGAAAAGAGTTTTTAATGTGAGGTCCTTGAAAGAGGCTGATTGTAGCGGTTCAAATCTAGATGACATCAGGATCCTTAGGACCACGTCTAGATTCCAGCCTGGAGTGGACAACCGACGTTCCTTAGAGGTCTCAAAAGACCTAAGGATGTCCTGCAGATCTTTGTTGGAGGAAAGATCCAAGCCTCTGTGGCGGAAAACCGTTGCCAACATACTTCTATAACCCTTGATCGTAGGAGCTGATAGGGATCTAACGTTCCTTAGATGTAACAGGAAGTCAGCAATTTGGGTTACAGTGGTACTGGTAGAGGAAACTGCATTGGCCCTGCACCAGCTTCGGAAGACTTCCCACTTAGATTGATAGACTCTGCGAGTGGATATCCTCCTTGCTCTGGCAATCGCTCTGGCTGCCTCCTTCGAAAAGCCTCTAGCTCTTGAGAGTCTTTCGATAGTCTGAAGGCAGTCAGACGAAGAGCGTGGAGGCTTGGGTGTACCTTCTTGACGTGAGGTTGACGCAGAAGATCCACTCTTAGAGGGAGAGTCCTGGGAACGTCGACCAGCCATTGCAGTACCTCTGTGAACCATTCTCTTGCGGGCCAGAGGGGAGCAACCAACGTCAGCCGTGTCCCTTTGTGAGAGACGAACTTCTGAAGAACCCTGTTGATGATCTTGAACGGCGGGAATGCATACAGGTCGAGATGGGACCAATCCAGCAGAAAGGCATCCACGTGAACTGCTGCCGGGTCTGGAATCGGGGAACAGTACAATGGGAGCCTCTTGGTCATCGAGGTAGCGAACAGATCTATAGTTGGCTGACCCCACAGGGCCCAAAGTCTGTTGCAAACGTTCTTGTGAAGGGTCCACTCTGTGGGGATGACTTGACCCTTCCGGCTGAGGCGATCTGCCATGACATTCATATCGCCCTGAATGAACCTCGTTACCAGCGTGAGCTTTCGACTTTTTGACCAAATGAGGAGGTCCCTTGAGATCTCGAACAGCTTCCTCGAATGAGTCCCTCCCTGCTTGGAGATGTACGCCAAGGCTGCGGTGTTGTCGGAGTTCACCTCCACCACCTTGTTTAGCTGGAGGAACTTGAAGTTCATTAAGGCCAGATGAACCGCCAACAACTCCTTGCAATTGATATGAAGCGTTTTCTGTTCCTGATTCCACATCCCCGAGCATTCCTGTCCGTCCAATGTCGCGCCCCAGCCCGAGTCTGATGCGTCCGAGAAGAGATGATGGTCGGGGGTCTGAACAGCTAACGAAAGACCTTCCTTGAGAAGAATGCTGTTCTTCCACCACGTTAGAGTAGCCCTCATCTCTTTGGAAACAGGGATTGAGACCGTCTCGAGCGTCATATCCTTGTTCCAGTGAGCTGCCAGATGGTACTGAAGGGGGCGGAGGTGGAGTCTCCCTAACTCGATGAACAGGGCTAGCGATGAAAGAGTCCCTGTTAGACTCATCCACTGCCTCACCGAGCATCGGTTCCTCCTCAGCATGCTCAGGATGCACTCCAGGGCTTGGTTGATTCTTGGGGCCGACGGAAAAGCCCGAAAAGCTCGACTCTGAATCTCCATACCCAGGTAAACGATGGTCTGGGAAGGAACGAGCTGGGACTTCTCTAAATTGACCAGGAGGCCCAGTTCCTTGGTCAGATCCATAGTCCATCTGAGACTCTCCAGACAGCGACGACTTGTGGGAGCTCTTAAAAGCCAGTCGTCTAAATAAAGGGAGGCTCTGATGTCTGCCAAGTGAAGGAATTTCGCAATATTCCTCATCAGTCGCGTAAACACAAGAGGTGCCGTGCTCAGGCCAAAGCACAGGGCTTGGAACTGGTACACAACCTCTCCAAAGACGAATCTCAGAAAAGGTTGGGAGTCTGGATGGATGGGAACGTGAAAGTAGGCATCTTTCAGATCTAACGAGACCATCCAGTCCTCCTGCCTGACCGCTGCTAGGACCACCTTCGTCGTCTCCATTGTGAACGTCTGCTTGGTGACATAAGCATTGAGCGTACTGACGTCCAGCACCGGTCTCCAACCTCCTGTCTTCTTGGCCACCAGGAAGAGACGGTTGTAAAAGCCCGGGGATTGATGGTCCCGAACTATCACCACTGCCTCCTTCTGTAGCAGGAGCGACACCTCTTGTTGTAACGCTAGCCTCTTGTCCTTCTCCTTGTAGTTGGGAGAGAGGTTGATGGGAGATGTGGTCAGAGGGGGATTGCGGCAGAACGGAATTCTGTATCCCTCCCTTAGCCACTTGACAGACTGAGCGTCTGCACCTCTGCTCTCCCAGGCTTGCCAGAAGGTCTTGAGTCTGGCTCCTACAGCTGTCTGGAGAGGAAGGAAGTCAAAGCTTGCTTTTCGTGGACTTGGCACCCTTCTTGGACTTGCCCCGGTGACTGTCTGCACGGGTACTTCCTCTACTGGAGGCTCTACCACGAAAGGGCGGAATGAACCTAGTAGCAGGTGTATCAGCAACAGGGGTGCGGTAAGATCTAGGCACGGAAGGTAAGGTTTTAGCCTTACGTGCTGAAGAAGCCATGAGGTCATGTGTATCCTTCTGGATAAGAGCCGCAGCCATCCCCTTGATTAACTCCTCCGGAAACAGGCACTTGGAGAGAGGAGCAAACAACAACTCTGACCTCTGGCAAGGGGTGATACCAGCCGATAAGTAGGAGCATAGATGTTCCCTTTTCTTGAGGACTCCTGAGACAAAAATAGCCGCAAGTTCGCCAGAACCATCGCGAATTGCTTTGTCCATACTGGACATGATCAGCATGGCCGCGTCTTTGTCAGAAGGAGCAGTCTTCCTGCTTAAGGCTCCTAGACACCAATCGAGGAAGTTAAAAATTTCGAAGGCGCGAAAGACTCCCTTCATCAAGTGGTCCAGATCTGAAAAGGACCAGCAGACCTTCGAGCGTCTCATAGCCGACCTGCGGGGAGAGTCAACCAAACTTGAGAAGTCGGCCTGGGCAGAGGCAGGAACCCCCAAGCCAGGTTCCTCTCCCGTGGCATACCAGACGCCCGACTTAGAAGCCAGCTTAGGAGGAGGAAACACAAAAGAGGTCCTTCCCAGTTGCTGCTTGGACTGCAACCAATCCCCCATAACCCTCAAAGCTCTCCTTGATGATCTGGCGAGGACAAGCTTGGTGTAGGCAGGCGTAGTAGACTGCATGCCCAGAGAAAACTCGGAGGGAGGAGAACGAGGGGTTGCAGACACGAAGTGTTCAGGGTACAACTCTCTGAACAGAGCCAGGACCTTGCGAAAGTCTAAGGAAGGCGGCGAAGACTTGTGTCCTTCCACCTCAGATGGAGGATCATCCAGATGGGCAGCTTCATCCTCAGAAACCTCATCGCCTGAGAGTTGAGTAGCGAGAGGTAAAGGCAGAGCGGCAGGCTGAATGGCTGAATCCTGCAGAACGGGTTGTAAGGCATGAGGCTCATGCTGCATGGTATGCGGCTCAAGCTGCATGGGATGAGGCTCATGCTGCATAGAATGCGGCTGCTGCATGGTATGAGGCTCGTGCTGCATGGGTTGAGGAGGATGCCTCATAGCATGAGGCTCCTGCCTCAAGGGTTGAGGAGGTTGCTGCATAGCATGAGGCTCCTGCCTCAAGGGTTGAGGAGGTTGCCGCATAGCCTGAGGCTCCTGCCTCAGGGGTTGAGGAGGTTGTCGCATAGCATGAGGCTCCTGCCTCATGGGTTGAGGAGGTTGCCGCATAGTGCTGGAACCTGGCAACTCCCGATGCGGCAGCTCACACATGAAAGCAGGAGGAGCCGCAAGAACATGCGTCTGGCAGGGAGGACTGCGTAGAGGAGGAGGAGCGCACGCAGGAGGAGGGGTGCTAACCTTCTCTGCCTGATACTCCTGCATCAAAGCCGCAAGCTGAGACTGCATAGTCTGCAGCATTGACCACTTGGGGTCCACAGTGGTTGGAGCAGAGGCCTGTTGAGGCACCACTCTACCTCTCTTGGGAGGTGTGCAATCATCAGATGACTGCGGCGAGTCCGAACTGGCCCAGTGGCTACACCTGGGCCGTTGGACTAGCTCGGAAGGGACCTTACGTTTGAGAGGTCGTGAGACCTGGGTCCACCGTTTCCTCCTGGAAACCTCTTCCGCAGACGAGGAATTTAAGGGCTCATTCGTCTGGGAGTGGAAGTGACGATCTCTATCAGATACGCCCGCAACCACTGAGGATACAACTGTGCGCCGATCAAGGCCTGCCGAACCCTTTGGTCCTTCGACGTTGCTTCTCCCCTGGGCTTGGGAGCTTGCAAGAGGTCCCGGACTGGGAGGACGACTGGCACGCACAGAAGTATCCTCATGCGCAACACTGACACTGACACTATGCACAGCACTGGCACTAACACTTCCCACTGCACTCTTCACTTTAAGTTCCTTGACATCTGCCAAGAGAAGATTGTGGTCACTAACTAACGATTCCACCTTATCACCAAGAGCCTGAATGGCACGCAACATATCCGTCATATCAGGCTGAGCACTCGTAGCAGGTTCGGGGGTCACCACCACAGGGGAAGGAAAAGGTTGAGGGACATGGGGAGAGGAATAAACCAAAGAGCGAGAAGAACTCCTCCTAACTCTCTCCTTCTCTAACCTAGTAGTATATTTGAGGAATTCATTAAATTCGAATTCCGAAAGCCCAGCACATTCCCCACATCGATCTTCCAATTGACAGGATTTTCCCCTACAATCGGAACAAAGGGTGTGAGGATCAACAGAGGCCTTCGGAAGACGCCTATTACAAGTCCTAACACTACATCGCCTATATTTAGGAGCTTGAGAGTGGTCGGACATCTTGAATTTAGGGAACAGTCAAGGGGGAATTCCAAAGTAAAGCAAAGATCGTTAACCAATAAATCAAATTAATTCCAAAAGCTATCTAAGCTAAGGGAAAAGCTTCCTGTACAGCGAAGGCTAAATTTTAGAGCAAATACTTCACCAAAACCGTGAACAAAAGACTCCAAAATCAACAGCGTATCCATGTAGGTCTTGCCGGCGGCACGACAGAGGAAAAATTGAGGTCTTGTTGACAAGAAGTACTGGAGTACCTGACCACAGATGGCGCTGGTGAGTACACCCCCACCTGTATAAGCGATCGCTGGCGTATCCCGACCGTAGATTTCTGTCGGGCAACGGAGTTGACAGCTACATGATCATCGGGTAAGATTAATATTGAAAAACTCATGTTACAGTACAGTACGTATACAGAAGTCAACATAGTACTGTATCTCCCTCTTGATAAAATTGTGTATTTTACTATATCAATACTATTTGAACCCCCCAAATGAGGCTGTGTGTAATACATACTGAACTTTACTAAATTTCCTGAAAGTATACAATGATAGAAATGCCTTAACAAAGATGTACTGAAAAAATATATACTGTACACTACCATAAAAAAGGATCCCTTTCAAATATGGCAAAATTAACATTTTTGAAATCCTGTTGAAGAGCTTACCTTGGAGGTCAGTGGAACTTCAGCAAGAAGGCAAATTTTGTAGTATAACTCAATGTGTCTCAGTGTTAGTGGTTTGTCTGAAACAGATATTTTATGAAAAATAAACCAAAGCTGTCAATATAAACTACAGTATGAGAATGTTAATTTCAAACCCATTTTTAATATATGTAAATATGAAAAAATTTTTGTATTTTTCCTAGCCAAACGAACTCGAGTCCTTGAAATAGGGAGATGATTTCAGTGCAAGATGGAATAGCCATTAAATTCATTAATGAGGTTGTTAACGACAGGTGGTGAGAGCGGGCAAAAATCCCAGCCCTTCCACCTGTCGTTAGGAGCTACACTTTCACCATTAGCTCAGGACTGAGAGGGGTGGTTGAGAAGGGATGTATAACATGAAGAACTCATGTTTTTATAGCTAGGAAAAACTGCAAATTATCAAAACAATTTGTATTTTTCCTAGCTATACAAACCTGAGTCATTTATAAGGGTATACTGTACTCTTAAATCGTTTTGCTATGACCAGAAAAAAAGGGATTTTGACGGAGGAAAAATCTATTTCTGGGGAGAGACCTGTGACGGCCGGTGAAAAAGTCCTTCTTTGTACTTTTTCTGATATAAATCTTCCAAATATACCAGAGAAAATTAAAAGCATGGAATGCAGAGGTTACAACCCTCGCGCGAGCACTTCGTGAGTGTCGTGTATACATTAGGGGCGTGTGAAAACCACTATTCACAGGCTGTCTTCCATTTAGATAACTCCTCCATCAAAGGGAAGGGCCGTAACAAAGACCCCAGAAACCACACTTGGGCCACGCCACGTTGGGATACTGGTAACATTCTGTGGTTATCAGCAGTTCACCTACACTGCGGGGAAGCGCACTGAGGCTGGTCACTCTTATCATAGTCAAGACTTGAGGGATTGGATGAGGTGGGACATTAAAATAAAGGACTCAGGTTTGTATAGCTATGAAATATGACAAATTTAAAAATAATTTGCATTTTTCCTAACTACACAAACTTGAATTCTTTACTGTAAGAGAATGATAACCACGAAGCTAGAATACGGCAGTCAAAACAATAACTACATGAGAACAAGCGGTAGGTAATTACCCTGCTGACAGCAGAGAGGCAAAGCTCACTGTAACCTCAATTCAATTGCAGTTGAGACTTATGTCAGGGGTTGGTGATGGAGGGAAAATTTGAGTAAGAAACTTTTGTTTGTATAGTTAAGAAAAATACAAATTACTTTTAAAATCTGTCATTTGTTTCTACAAGAATACAAATCACCGTTCTTTATTACAGTTACCTTTATTACCGTTCCAACTGGCTGGAAACTATGCTGGGAATCTCGAACTTAGCCCTTGAAGGTTCAAAGGCCACTTATGAATAGCTGAGGCAAGGGACAGTGACAATGCCCTAGAGACTGACTAAATATATATATGATCAACACCCAAGACCCCTCTCCACCCAAGCTAGGACCAGGGAGGCCCAGGCCATGGGTGTTGATAACTCAGCAGGTAGACCTATAGGCTTCACCTAAACCCCCATCCTTAGCTCATAAGGATGGTGAGGTTGCAGGCAATATACAAGAAACTATCGATCCCAACACCTAGTGAGCTATAAAACAAAGAAAAATTGAACAACACGACTCCTGCAATCATATGTATCTTTAGCTAGACCTCTTTGAGCTGTAACCAAAGCATTGAAGCTTAAGTGTCGTGGAAGGCTGTGTCTAAAAAGTGAAAAGGTTTGTTTGGTTACATCACATCCTCACTCCCAAGGGATGTAGGGAAAAGATTCTTGAAGTTTAAGCGCTTAAGCACCCTGTAGCTGAAACCAAAATTAACTTACCCATCTTTAGATCAAATCCAGCTGGCGAGGTTTCTGCAGCTGTACCCCAAGAGAGGAGGAAAGGCTGAAAGGAAAAGAAGGCCAGTCAATCTTCACTTTTACTCCAGACTTACTCTTAGCCTTAGCCCTTGATCTACAGATACTGGTTCTGTTAAGAAGTCGAGGAAGCTATAGCACCTACTGAGCAGCAGCAGCACGGCCCAGAGTAAATGTGACCATGGTCTTGTGAGTCGCATCCCCCAGGTAATGGACTGTGAAGGTGGTCTGTCATTTCCAAACCCCTGCCCTAAGAACCTGTATCCCAGAGAAGTTTCTTTTGAAAGCTAAAGAGGCAGAAACATTTTTGATGTCGTGTGCTTTTACTCTAGGCCTTAACGTTGTCGATGTCTCCAAAGACCGGGAAATTTCTTCCCTAAACTAAAAGGAGATGGTGCTTTTGGTTGCTCTTCTTATTTTTCCTTGTGTTTACGGAGAGGTAGTGTAGCCGAGACCTGGTTGGCCTAGTACGCTTCAAGTAGCCCCTCAACGCCCTAATAGGACACAGCAGGAGTTGATCAGGATCCTAGGTTACCCATCAGAAGCCTAGAAACAATAATAGATGTAAATCTAAAATCTGACAAGGACGGATTTGGAGTTTTTGCAATAATTCAGGGACGAAGCTTAGTGAGACCTCCCTCCAAGCCCTTGAATGGGTGATGTCAAATGAAGGCCCATGCAGTTCACTTAATTGTTAGACTGATGCCAAGGTGAGAAGGAACGCTGTCTTCAAGGTAAGGATCCTATCATACACACAGCTCACAGGCTCGTAGGGTGCCCTGTTCAAGGAACCTAGAACTTTAACCACATTCCAGGACAAAGGCTGACTTCGACTCGAGGGCAGGACTTCTCAAAGCTCCGTCTACCCTGTAAAGTCTAAAGACTAAGCTTAAAGCTGAGCAATAGCCTTCTACCATAGATATGGAGTAGATTTTCTCCCATGAAGGTGAAAAGGAAGTCCGCAATTATCGGAATAAAAGAATCAAGGAGAGATATCCCTTGAATGACACCAACCACAGAAAACAGCCCACTTTACCTGGTAGACTGTAATCAAGGATTTTCAGAGGTATCCAGACATCTGTTGGGCAGTCTCTAGAGAAAAACCTTTCTTAGAGAGGAGATGATGGATAACCTCCAAGCATGAAGACATAGGGAATCCACAGCACAGTGGAAAATCCTGACCTGGGATTGAAGCAGATGATATGGAATGTGTAGGAGTTCTCTCATCTCTACAAGAAGAGGAAGTAGATCCGCATACTACTCTCGATATGCCCACAACGGGGCTATCAATGTTACGACCAGGTATAGAATAAATTGTACCCTTATTCTGTTGAGAACCTTTCTTAGCAGGCTGAATGACAGAAAAGTATTGGCGCCGAGGCCATCCCAATGGTGCTAGAATGTATTCTCGAACGCTCCTGCAGGATCTGGTACCAGTGAGTAGTAGACTTTGCATTAAGATAAGCAGCAAACAGGTCTACAGTCAGGGAACTCCACAAAGCTATTAATTTTGTTGCTGTCTGAGGACTCGAAGACCATTCACCACCTATGATCTGAGTTCTCCTGCTCAAATGATCTGCTACAAAGATCTTTCTCCCTGAGATGACTTGGGCTGAAAAAGAGATCGAACTGGCTTCTGTCCACTACAGGATCCTTACTGCTAACTGACTTAGGTAGGGCGAAATCATCTCCCCATTTCCAGATGTAGGACATTACAGTGTCATTGTCACTCATCAATACCACCAAGTAATCTTGGAGAAATAAACAAAAGTGACAAATTCGGAGATAATTTGTATTTTTCCCTAACTAATACATACCTGGAGTTATCTATGTGGGCACAATCATATTTCACAGATTTCAACTGGTAAACACACACTCTTTAAGGAGAAAAATTATTATTGAGGCAGCAAGCGAGAGTGTTTACTGCTTGTAGCTGATGTCAAAAGTGTTAGTCTTGCCAACTGACATGTGGGCTGGACTTTACTGCACCAGCTGTCAGTAATTATAACTACTGTACTGTACATAATTAAAGAATCAATGGCCGTTCTACCTAGACAAATAGTTTATATTCCCAAAGACACTTTTTTCAGGCATAGCTAACTTGAACTTAGGATATTTTTTTTTCATTACATTACTATACAGTATATCAATTCATTAAACATAAATTGTGTAAAAAATCAGACAGTCTCCTCAAACACAAGTTTGTTGTTCAATCTTACATTACAATTGGCTTTAACAGCAACATCACACCCATTAAAATTTAGTCATGTACCAAGTAGTATTTAAGTTAACACCTACCTTTACCATTCCTGTACAATTCTAACAACTGCAGAACAACATCAGAACAGTTTCGATATTCAATTTCTACAGCTTTAATGGTCATCTGAAGAAGTTGGAAAAATTCATCGCCACTCAGTTCTACTTCTTGTGACTTTAACTTCTCGATACCAGTTTTTATATCGGCAATATTTAAAGGCCCCAACCTATCTTTTTTCATCTGCAGCATCGATAATGTTTGACAAACTTCCGAGTTGCCTTCCAAAGTTTCATTTGCGTGAGATCCCAAAGTTTCATTTGGTACAGCAGTATAAACATGTCTTCGTAAATCATTGCTCCTGAAAAATAAAAGCTATGTTATCATCTCTTCTGAATTTTAGTAAATATTTCACAATTAATTTACTATCAAAAGATTAAAACATGCACTTAAAATTAATAAAAATCAAGGTTCAATCTCTGTCATCTTATTCATTTTCAGGTAAATTATACAAACATCCTTTGTTTCAATGCATATAGCACTGTATAAACCTTTTGTCCTGATTGAAAACTTACTTTTGAGAAATACATTGTCTGTTTTTTCTTCAATTGTACAAAAAATTGGCTTATTGAAAAAGTGTTTTTAAGATTTTTGGTTCTCAATCTATTCTGAAGAAATGTTTTAATTCATTCATTCTACCTTGTTTCCAGTATTTTCATACTTCCTGGTCTTCAGCTACTGACTCTCATCTTAATTCATTGGGCAAAAACTTCCAAAGTACTAACATTCTATTCCTAATCTGGGTATTAATCTCTGGCACTGTCGTTAAGTTAGTTCTTCATGCACGTTGTGTAAGAGTTTTCGTAATTCTGACCATCCTTTGCATTGAGATCTTCCAAGACATTACCATCCTCTACATAGTAATAGGTGTGCAGTTATTTCTAATAGTCTTGCCTTCTTTATCTAAGCCTCACCACTACACAGTTATTCAAACTGTGACCAGATTGTGAAATGATCTTCCTAATCAAGCAATTGATTCAGTGGAACTTCAGAAGTTCATACTTGCAACAAATACTTTGATTTTGAACATGCTGACATAAGTCTGACTTCATAGTTTATATGTGACAGATCTACTTCAACGAAGTCTTATGTGGGTGATTTGTTTCTATAAAATGTTTCAAGTATTCCTACATTTTTAACATTTCCCTTATTTTACTCAAAACGAGAGGTCTGTCACTCTCTCCCTCCTCCATCTCCTCAGATACTCTCTCCTCCACTACCTCTTGTTGCTGCTCTTTATGTAACTCACTATATTCCTCAAGCAGATCGCTAATGTCGTCCCTGTCCACCTCCAACTCCATTGTCTTGCCCAAGGATACTATTTCATCCTCAAATCCTCCTGAAAGGGTTTGAATACCTTAAATTTGTGTTCTGTATAATATTCAAGCCACAGTTTCCTCCCTGCAGAATTGAGGGTTCTCTTGGTGACCCGTTCCCAGTCTTTATCGATCATTTTGAGGCAACAGACAATGTAGAAATGTTATTTCTAAAACTCTCGGAGGGTGAGAAATGTTTCTTCTATGTCCTCAAAACATCACTAGAACATTGCTTTCATGTACAGTTTTTTAAATATGACATGAATTGCCAATCAATGGTTTGAGAGTTTTTTTGATCAAGAACTTGGTCTTTTTATATTTCATTTGAACCTGTCCATAAGGTTGTCTTCAAAGTCTGGGTAAAGGGCAGGAGCATTGACCATACGCAACAAGGTTTGGAGTGGGATGATGATGTTCATAATGTACTACTTAACCTCATGACCAAAAAACCTCATAGACCAATTCCACAAAGAAAATACTGGTCACTAGAGCCTTGTTATTTCACCTCGAAATGACATTAAGTTGCTTCTTCTGCACCTTGTACTTTTAAAGACTTGTGGATTCCCCAAGTGATACACCTGGAGAGGTTTGATTTTGCAATCCTTACTGGCATTATATTCATGGGCTTATAATCGGAATTGCTTTCGCATTGCAAAAATGTAAGTCTTCCAGGGCATCTTCCATAACAGACTGACTTGCTGCGGCTTGTAAGACTCGGAATCTACAAACCTTTTAGATTTAGACACTAATGCCTCTGCTGCCATGACATTGGAGACCGCAGCCTCGCCATGTCATACAACACTAGCATGCCTGTTCTTCTCTGCAAGTTTTAAAATCAGCCATAGCTCGCTTTGAAAGTTTCATTTTCTTGGCCTGCTGAAGTACCTGGCTCATTTTTCATACGGTTAGCAAACAATAACTTTGCTATTTCAAAAATATCTTTCTCAGTTATCGTATCTCCTGCTAACTGCTTCTAATTGACCCTTATGAGAAGCAAGTTCTCGACTTTATCTAGAACATGTGGCCGTTGTTTCGTCAATGTAAGCACCCGTTTCACAGCTTCAATTACTTGAATTTCTTCCTCTTTTTTGAGAATCATACAAATTTTTGACATTTTACAATTGTACATTTTTGCCAGGTCTGCCACATGCACACCTTGATCACACTTCTCGACAATTTCTTTTTTCAACTCTCACGATATCAACTCCTTCGTTCCTTCTTTTTTGATTATCTTGGGGGCCCTTGTCAAGATACTGTATTGAACTTGACGTGAAGAATATAAAATAAAATTCTATAAAGAACATCTGACCACAACTTTACAAAGAAACACTGCCAAAGACACTTGCACGATATCATTAGGTGATGACGGTACGATTACTGCTGAGAGAGGAAAAGTATTAAGGTCTGAGCACAGAAAGGCGGTTGCAAGCATGGGAGAAACAAAATTGTAAAAAATCTTGTGAATCCTGCGTGAGTTGTGTACAGGTACTGTGTGATTGTTTTCTGTGCATCACATGCTAGTCTTGTTAGTACTTTTCTACAAAAAAAAATTAAATACGGAGGGATATTTTTGCTAACAGAACAATACAATGCTCCTATACCAATGTGACCTTTAATGCTATTATTCTGATTTAGTACCTGTACTCATAAACCTAGGAGTTACAACATTACATAAAATGACATAACATATACTGTATTATTGAAGCAACATAGCATCTGTAGGAAGTTGGTTTAAAGTTAAAATGTTCCTTATAATTTTCCTAACCTAACCAAACTTGTCCAAACCTATCCTATCCAAAACCAAAACATTTGTATTACGTTAGGTCACAGTTAATCAACTAAATAAAAATATCCTAGCTTAACTTTTCTCACCTTTACCTCACCTAACTTACCATAAATAACCCTAAACTATCCTACCATATCAACCCTACTATTACATAGACTATATGATGTACCCACCCTGCTACAAAGTACTCAAAGCAACACCTAGCTTTGGTAGCATATCTGCATCGAAGTTATGTAAACCGTACAAGAGAAGCTAGGCATATCTGTCTACATAAGAAATATTGGTTACATAATATACGGCTACTGGGGGGGGGGAGATAAGCTCCCAGGTCAGGATAGGTCCCATTTCCATGGGTATAGTTAGGTTAGGTTAGCTAGGATGCATCCCAGTTAAGAGAGGACTGCAGCATGCAGAGCATCACTCTTGTTTTATTTTACATTAACACAATTTTCTCAAAACAATTTTAATCAGCATATTTCAATACATCAGTACTTTCGTTTAAACCAATAGCTATGAATCGCTGGACAATAATTAGTGCCAAAATACTATCTCAAGGGGTTAACGCGCATAGCGAAACATGGTCCGTTTGCCAGAACATAGGGGCATTAAGGTAATGTTTAATCATGAGCGAAGCGAGCATACGGCACAGCAAAAACCATTAAATCATTGACAATCAATTATGGAGGTATTTGTACAGTAGTACGATGAATACTGCACGAACAACTCTATAGAAAATGGGATGAAAAGTCAAATTTTATATGCGTCCATAAGTCATAGCAAACAAAAAACAGCATTTTGATTGGGATTGATGGTTCTCTTGTAGTTTATTACAAGGTAATGTAACCTAGGTAAAAAAAACTACTTTAGCCTACTCCATAGAAAAAGGTCCGTTCTCTTCAAAAATGACACTCGTTCCTATCGAAAATGAATAGTTTCAGAAATATATATATGTTAGCGTAATTTGCAAATGTTAGGGAAGCAAGCCAGAGACAGAACAAGAACCATTATATTTAGTGATGCTAATGTTAGCATGCGCAGCTCAACATTACCGCTTGCCAGTACATACGAGCTTGATGGTTTGCTTTCTGGTAAGCGAATCAAACCCATAGTGGAACAAGAGCCATTATATACGAACATTTTAACAGAAAATATAAGTTTTTCAATAGTAAATAACATGACTTGACCGGTTTTCACCTTCATTTCAACCGCAACAACAACAACTACTTCAGCTACTTGAAGTTAGTCGAACTGGTTATTCTGTTTGTTTGCGGTTTTCTACAGAAAACATATATTTTCTGTTTGAAATGATACCCTGTAGACTAGAAAAACTTTACGGGATTAATTACTATTAGTCGGTAGTTGACCAACCATAAGTTAAAAATCATGGCTTTCCACCAGAAATCATTATCAAACACGTTCAAAACACCTACAATTACACTTATACTCAGTTTTTAAAAGCCGTAAAAGATATTGTTTAAAGAGCCTTTGTATATCAACGGCCAGTTCCTACCGCGTGGATTAAAAATGGACATCAAATATCATAAACTTTCCCCCCTAACTTAACCTACGAGCCTCATCCTTACTTACTGACCTAACTGGGTCTACGACGCCCCCTTACACTGCCATATTCTAAGTTGGCCGTAATGATACATACAGGTGGCCGTTATCATACATACAAGACTTATTTTAATATAACCCACAACTCTTCTGTAATTTCATGGATAATGTTATAATTTTCCTACCTTCCCATTTAGTTTATTCCCCATCGGATATTAGGTTTATAGGACTCACCAATACGAAGGTCTGTGTCTTACAAGAAGACACACATTCCTGGGGTCCTTAAAAATCCATAATTACAACACATACTTGTTTTTGAAAGCCGTAATAGGTACTGTTTTAATATAAAAATCTACCCATAACTCTTCTGAACCTATATGTATACTGCTAAAATTTTCCATTTAGTTTATTCCCCTTAGGATAATAGGTTTAAGGGTTCTACGGGACTCACCAATACGAAGGCCTGTGTCCTACAAGATGACAAACACATTCCTGGGGTCCTCGACTGGACAGGGCAGGAGGGACGTATTTCCTGGCAACTCTCAAAGTTCGCAGAGCAAATTTATAAAGTTGAATTCGGCTGGCCATCTATAAAATGAAGATATGGTTTACGAAACTAACAAATTGCACAGATATTGGGTTACGAAGTCGGTGAATATGCGGCAGAACACTGTGTTATTTAAGCGACCTTACACTTTGATGAAGTACTTCCAAAAGTACTCCGACAGTCAACATGCCGTAACCAATATCCATTTGAATAAAACATCAAAGATACAATTATCATAATAAAATTTATCTTAAGTCTATCCAAATATTTTCTATGAATACAGTGTGTTTAACACAGAAAATTTGGGTGAAAATAAGCTAGAATAGGTGTAGTCCTAAATATTAAAAATCAAGCATATAGTTTTACTACCCATAATATAAACAAATCTTCTTCTTCTTCCAATATCCATTTTAATAAAACATCAAAGATACAATTACTATAATGAAATTTATTTTACGTCTATCCAAATATTTTTCAAACAATACAATGGCTTCAGCACTGAAAATTTATGTAAAAATAAGCTAGAATAGGCGTAGTCCTAAGTATTAAAAATCAAGCATATAGTTTTACTACCCATAATATAAACAAATCATCATCTTCCACTGATTGTAAATTAGTACTCTAGGGACCTAGTTAATAAAAGAATAACTATAAAACCAGATCGCAATGAAAATTAATTATAAAACCTTATGAGTGGTCTCTCTCTCTCTCTCTCTCTCTCTCTCTCTCTCTCTCTCTCTCTCTCTCTCTCTCCTCTCTCTCTCTCTCTCTCTCTCTCCTCTCTCTCTCTCTCAAAAATGAGTTGCGTGGTGCTCTCTCTCTCTCTCTCTCTCTCTCTCTCTCTCTCTCTCTCTCTCTCTCTCTCTCTCTCTCTCTCTCTCTCTCTCCTCTCTCTCTCTCTCTCTCTCTCTCTCTCAATTGTAGGGTTTTTATATATAGAAGAACATGTATTGAAAATAAAATTACACCACAACAAAAGATTTACGCTCATGTAGTTCTGCAAATATCGGAAATATGCGAATTATCAGAGTTACTACCTCTATTAGTATATGTAAGCCTTTGGTTTAATAAAAGATTCCTTTTCTTCATATATTCACTACATCGTTTTTTCGACAAAACTGTCTTTATCAAGTGATTATTCGTCAACTTAAGCTTACAATTCCTTTTATAAATGAGCTTCTACAAATATCATAATTAATTATATTGAAATCATATTCTGAAGAGATTAATAATTCTGAAAATAAAGATGAGAAGGCGAAAATTTTCAAATTTCAGAGATTCTTAGATTATGAAGAGGATAAATCATCATCATATATTTTATATATATATATATATATATATATATATATATATATATATATATATATATGCGCATACTCAGAAGCACTCTCGGATCTGCACCAATTAATATTAACTCCTTTAGTTTCCCGGTCTGAATTCTTAAAAATTTCTATTAGCACAATGTGAATAGATTAGGAGATATATGATCTCCCTGTCTAACTCTTTTCTCAATTGCTATTTTCTCACTATCTTTGTGTAGTTTCGTGATAGCTGTACTTCTAAACAGATATCTTAAAAAGTTATAGCATGAGATTCATCTATTCTTTTTTCTCTTAATTGCTTTCATTAAAACATTAAAATCACAACAACTCTAGCGTTTTTACATATTTAATTCTATTTTGGAGAAAAAAAAATCCATGCTGTAATATTTTTATGGAAGAAAGGGTATCCCGTATCAGATGGAAATATATTGGATAATGACCAAATCAAAGCCTATTTCACTGCAAGAAGAAGATACTGATATCTAAATGCTCTCCAAGAGATAAAAAGGAGCTCAATAGCACTGCCTTCACTCTCCTACACATAGAGTGTGGTTATTATAAAGTTACCCATATATTAAATGACAACAGAAAACTAGCCTCTTTCAAAGAAAACGTTCAAATCTATGGCTGACTCTTCTTTATAAAAGTGTTTCTACGGCACCATGTCAGAAATTGGATTATATACGTATGATAAACGCGTTACTTTGTCTTAGAATATAAATAAATCATTTTATGCAATAGATGCCTAAGAAGAGGAAATCAAACGAAGAACTATAGTGGTTGGCTTTGATAGATTAAGTCTACTTCATCGCAGCACGGGTAATATTCCTAATGTTTGATAAGGCTGAAATTGGATTTGTACTTTACTTTAAGAGCCGCTTTTCCTAACCTGTTCAGCAGGGGATCCCTAATCTCTTATAGGCTTAACGTGAACCCTTAGACTCTATTAAGCTAAAATAAATAAGAATTGAAGAATTGGGGAGACAATAGAAGGGAATTTATAGATTGTACTCTTGATACCGATATGTAATTTAGTTATAAAGGAATGTGCAGTATTATTAAATATTTGTGGTGAGGGCAAAGTGAAACGTTTTCTCAAGAGATATTTTAAATGACCTGACAAAAGGTAAAATACTTACATTAGTATTTTTTCCAAGTAATAAAAACTATTATTGATAAAAGTCAGAGGAATGTTACAATGTGAGAGATAAGAAAGACAGGTAAGAATAATTTTTCTAATAAAAATTTGACACATATTTGAGCTTGGTTTTAGTAATATTAATTGAAAGCTACTGGTTATGTATGGCATGTTAATTTGTCAAATATACTTGAGGTGATCCCGAAAGATGATTGGATATCAATAAAATTAATAAAAAATTGTTGACTATTTTGTTTTTCATCCTCTTGATTTTTTTTGTTTTTATAATTTATATATGAAAGGTTTAATTAAATGTTTGTAACTTTTTTTAGAGTTTTTTTTTTATTATTTTTTACTTTTCTTTTAGTTTATGTTTTCATTGTTTCCTTTCCTCACTTGGCTATTTTTCACTGTTAGAGCCTTTGGGCTCATAGCATCCTGTTTTTTCAACTAGGCTCATAGGTTAGCTTGTAATAATAATAATAATAATAATAATAATAATAATAATAATAATAATAACAGAGTGACATACGAAGTATTTACAAAATATGGCCTAAGATAAATCCGGATATTGTGTTGAGAATTTATTATTATTATTATTATTATTATTATTATTATTATTATTATTATTATTATTATTATTATTATTATTATTATTATTATTATTATTATTATTATTATTATTATTACTTGCTAAGCTACAACCCTAGTTGGAAAAGCAGGATGCTATAAGCCCAGGGGCTCCAACAGGGAAAATAGCAAGAACGAGGCTTTCAAAATTAAATTTACTGGCAAAACACACACTATGAACCGTGTAATTAAGTTATTAAATTAGTTAAATCAGTATATAAACCATGAATTAAAAATGAAATCTCATTAAGGGGAGTTATAAATGACAGGTTACACACTTATAACAAATCAACTACTCTAATGAGTTTAGCATTATCATTAATGGAAGTGAGACAATTAACACAAGTTGAAGGAATCAGATTTGATCTTATAAATGAATTGAAGAGAATCATGACGAATACTTAATTGATTTTACCAAGAATGTTTGATTTTCATTTGGTCATTAAAGCTGTAATCACTTATATAGCATTACTTTAACCATAAATCATTAGCATTATTAACTTTATTGTCTTCATAATATCTTTATCTTCGTAATACAGAACTTTAATCACAACGTATTATCATGACAATCATAACCCATCATGGTTATAAAGTAAGTTATAACCTCTATTACTATATAATTTTATAAAGAATTATAAATTATGTTATCAAGTAAATCATTAAGGTAAATTGCAGGTTTGTACGTAAAAGATAACCTCAACGAAGATCAACATAGAATGGTAAGATTATTATTAAATCCAAACAAAGCTCAGAGCAGAATGCCTCGAGTAATAAAGCTAGAAGAACATTAAATCCAAACAAAGCTCAGAACAGAATGCCTCGAGTAACAAAGCTAGAATAACATTAAATCCAAACAAAGCTCAGAACAGAATGCCTCGAGTAACAAAGCTAGAATAACATTAAATCTAAACAGAGCTCAGTGCAGAACGCCTCGAGTAACAAAGCTAGAAGAACATTAAATCTAAACAAAGCTCAGAGCAGAATGCCTCGAGTAACAAAGCTAGAATAACATTAAATCCAAACAAAGCTCAGAACAGAATGCCTCGAGTAACAAAGCTAGAATAACATTAAATCTAAACAGAGCTCAGTGCAGAACGCCTCGAGTAACAAAGCTAGAATAACATTAAATCCAAACAAAGCTCAGAACAGAATGCCTCGAGTAACAAAGCTAGAGGAACATTAAATCCAAACAAAGCTCAGAACAGAATGCCTCGAGTAACAAAGCTAGAATAACATTAAATCCAAACAAAGCTCAGAACAGAATGCCTCGAGTAACAAAGCTAGAATAACATTAAATCCAAACAAAGCTCAGAACAGAATGCCTCGAGTAACAAAGCTAGAAGAACATTAAATCCAAACAAAGCTCAGAACAGAATGCCTCGAGTAACAAAGCTAGAATAACATTAAATCCAAACAAAGCTCAGAACAGAATGCCTCGAGTAACAAAGCTAGAATAACATTAAATCCAAACAAAGCTCAGAACAGAATGCCTCGAGTAACAAAGCTAGAATAACATTAAATCCAAACAAAGCTCAGAACAGAATGCCTCGAGTAACAAAGCTAGAATAACATTAAATCTAAACAGAGCTCAGTGCAGAACGCCTCGAGTAACAAAGCTAGAATAACATTAAATCTAAACAAAGCTCAGTGCAGAACGCCTCGAGTAACAAAGCTAGAAGAACATTAATTCTAAACAAAGCTCAGTGCAGAATGCCTCAAGTAACAAAGCTAGAGGAACATTAAATCCAAACAAAGCTCAGAACAGAATGCCTCGAGTAACAAAGCTAGAATAACATTAAATCCAAACAAAGCTCAGAACAGAATGCCTCGAGTAACAAAGCTAGAATAACATTAAATCTAAACAGAGCTCAGTGCAGAACGCCTCGAGTAACAAAGCTAGAATAACATTAAATCCAAACAAAGCTCAGAACAGAATGCCTCGAGTAACAAAGCTAGAATAACATTAAATCTAAACAGAGCTCAGTGCAGAACGCCTCGAGTAACAAAGCTAGAAGAACATTAAATCTAAACAAAGCTCAGAACAGAATGCCTCGAGTAACAAAGCTAGAATAACATTAAATCTAAACAGAGCTCAGTGCAGAACGCCTCGAGTAACAAAGCTAGAAGAACATTAAATCCAAACAAAGCTCAGAACAGAATGCCTCGAGTAACAAAGCTAGAATAACATTAAATCTAAACAGAGCTCAGTGCAGAACGCCTCGAGTAACAAAGCTAGAATAACATTAAATCCAAACAAAGCTCAGAACAGAATGCCTCGAGTAACAAAGCTAGAATAACATTAAATCTAAACAGAGCTCAGTGCAGAACGCCTCGAGTAACAAAGCTAGAGGAACATTAAATATGAACAAAGGTCAGTGCAGAATGCCTCAAGTAACAAAGCTAGAAGAACATTAAATCTAAAAGCTCAGCGCAGAATGCCTCGAGTAACAAAGCTAGAAGAACATTAAATCCAAACAAAGCTCAGTGCAGAACGTCTCGAGTAACAAAGCTAGAAGAACATTAAATCCAAACAAAGCTCAGTGCAGAACGCCTCGAGTAACAAAGCTAGAAGAACATTAAATCCAAACAAAGTTCAGAGCAGAACGCCTCGAGTAACAAAGCTAGAAGAACATTAAATCCAAACAAAGTTCAGAGCAGAATGCCTCGAGTAACAAAGCTAGAAGAACATTAAATCCAAACAAAGGTCAGTGCAGAACGCCTCGAGTAACAAAGCTAGAAGAACATTAAATCCAAACAAAGTTCAGAGCAGAATGCCTCGAGTAACAAAGCTAGAAGAACATTAAATCCAAACAAAGGTCAGTGCAGAACGCCTCGAGTAAAAAAGCTAGAAGAACATTAAATCCAAACAAAGTTCAGAGCAGAACGCCTCGAGTAACAAAGCTAGAAGAACATTAAATCTAAACAAAGCTAAGTACAGAACGCCTCGAGTAACAAAGCTAGAAAAACATTAAATCTAAACAAAGCTAAGTACAGAACGCCTCGAGTAACAAAGCTAGAAGAACATTAATTCTAAACAAAGTTCAGAGCAGAATGCCTCGAGTAACAAAGCTAGAAGAACATTAAATCCAAACAAAGCTCAGTGCAGAACCCCTCGAGTAACAAAGCTAGAGTAACATTAAATCTGAACAAAGCTCAGAGCAGAATGCCTCCAGTAACAAAGCTAGAAGAACATTAAATCCAAACAAAGCTCAGTGCAGAACGTCTCGAGTAACAAAGCTAGAAGAACATTAATTCTAAACAAAGCTCAGTGCAGAATGCCTCAAGTAACAAAGCTAGAGGAACATTAAATATGAACAAAGGTCAGTGCAGAACGCCTCGAGTAACAAAGCTAGAAGAACATTAAATCTAAACAAAGCTCAGTGCAGAATGCCTCGAGTAACAAAGCTAGAAGAACATTAAATCTAAACAAAGCTCAGTGCAGAACGCCTCGAGTAACAAAGCTAGAAGAACATTAAATCTAAACAAAGCTCAGTGCAGAACGCCTCGAGTAACAAAGCTAGAAGAACATTAAATCTAAACAAAGCTCAGTGCAGAACGCCTCGAGTAACAAAGCTAGAAGAACATTAAATATGAACAAAGGTCAGTGCAGAACGCCTCGAGTAACAAAGCTAGAAAAACATTAAATCTAAACAAAGCTCAGTGCAGAACGCCTCGAGTAACAAAGCTAGAGGAACATTAAATATGAACAAAGGTCAGTGCAGAACGCCTCGAGTAACAAAGCTAGAAGAACATTAAATCTAAACAAAGCTCAGTGCAGAACGCCTCGAGTAACAAAGCTAGAAGAACATTAAATCTAAACAAAGCTCAGTGCAGAACGCCTCGAGTAACAAAGCTAGAAGAACATTAAATCTAAACAAAGCTCAGTGCAGAACGCCTCGAGTAACAAAGCTAGAAGAACATTAAATCTAAACAAAGCTCAGTGCAGAACGCCTCGAGTAACAAAGCTAGAAGAACATTAAATCTAAACAAAGCTCAGTGCAGAACGCCTCGAGTAACAAAGCTAGAAGAACATTAAATCTAAACAAAGCTCAGTGCAGAACGCCTCGAGTAACAAAGCTAGAAAAACATTAAATCTAAACAAAGCTCAGTGCAGAACGCCTCGAGTAACAAAGCTAGAGGAACATTAAATATGAACAAAGGTCAGTGCAGAACGCCTCGAGTAACAAAGCTAGAAGAACATTAAATCTAAACAAAGGTCAGTGCAGAACGCCTCGAGTAACAAAGCTAGAAGAACATTAAATCTAAACAAAGCTCAGTGCAGAACGCCTCGAGTAACAAAGCTAGAAGAACATTAAATCTAAACAAAGCTCAGTGCAGAACGCCTCGAGTAACAAAGCTAGAAGAACATTAAATCTAAACAAAGCTCAGTGCAGAACGCCTCAAGTAACAAAGCTAGAGGAACATTAAATATGAACAAAGGTCAGTGCAGAACGCCTCGAGTAACAAAGCTAGAAGAACATTAAATCTAAACAAAGCTCAGTGCAGAATGCCTCAAGTAACAAAGCTAGAGGAACATTAAATATGAACAAAGGTCAGTGCAGAACGCCTCGAGTAACAAAGCTAGAAGAACATTAAATCTAAACAAAGCTCAGTGCAGAACGCCTCAAGTAACAAAGCTAGAGGAACATTAAATATGAACAAAGGTCAGTGCAGAACGCCTCGAGTAACAAAGCTAGAAGAACATTAAATCTAAACAAAGCTCAGTGCAGAACGCCTCGAGTATCAACCGGATGCCAGTATGACAAGTAAATAGATTCTCAAAACATCACAGCTGGCAGGGACGGATTTAAGAAGCGTAGGTGTTTCTTCATTAGAAGAAGGGCGTAAGAGAGTCCAAAACTCTCATGTTTCTATCACGTGAATGGAGAATGACTCAACTGGTAACTGGCTTTAATAGTAACGTCTCTGGCTGGAGATCGCCAGACTGGGGTTCGAGTACCACTCAAATTCGTTTGTTCCTTTAGCGTCTGTACCCTAACCTTCCTTGTGAGCTAAGGATGGGGAGTTTGTGGGAGCCTATAGGTCTACCTGCGAAGTCGAGTCCTTAGCTACCATTACTTGATCCTCCCTGGTCCTAGCTTAGGGGGAGCTTATAGGTCTACCTGCTGAGTCATCAGCAGCCATTACTTGGCCCTTCACGGTCCTATCTTGGGTACAAAGGGGGTTTGGGCACTGATATGATATATGGTCAGTCTCGAGGGCTTTGTCCTGCTTGGTAAGGCAAGTCCCTGTCTCTTGCTTCGTACATTCATGAAGGGGATTTAAACCTAAACACTAGACTCGGCTGCCTCGGCCCTCAGCAGGCATTAGATCCCCCCCCCCCCCCCCCGTTTCCTTCCCTAGGCCAGGAACCCTCCTGCACCCCCACCTCCCCAACCCCCACCAAAAATAATGTCAACTTTTCTTTGATGTGCTACTTCATGCTATACAATTAAATGACACACGAAATTCAGCTTTAGGGCAATGGGCTGTCAACCGAATTATATTGTTTGTCAGTCAGTTGCAACTTGAATTCTTCAATTGCAGCGCTATGTTACCTTAAGGATACTACGAGAAAATTGCTTTATTTTCTTTGAAGTGACTTCCTTTTTTCCTTGTAAAAAAACTATACTAGTATATTGATATCCAGTTTTCTTCCATATGTATTCTGAGCAGTTATGCAAACTCCTTATACATAAATATAGAAAAATGTATATATATAAATATACATATATATATATATATATATATATATATATATATATATATATATATGTATATATATATATATATATATATGTATATATATATATATATATATATATAGATTATAATATATATATATATATATATATATATATATTA
>NC_090759.1:36968878-36976378 GCF_036898095.1 Palaemon carinicauda
TATATATATACTGTATATATGTGTGTGAGTTTGTATGCTATACATAAACATAAATATCATATACATATGTTTGTGTATACAGTACATATATACATATACCGTATATATAAATGTCTATATATATATATATATATATATATATATATATATATATATGTGTGTGTGTGTGTGTGTGTGTGTGTGTGTTGCATATACAGCAACAACAACAACAACAACAAAAACAGCCGTTTCTAGGCTACCGCAGGACAAAGACCTCAGACATATCCTTAGTCATGTCTGGGGTTTGGCCATTTTCATCATCACGCTGGCCACTACGAATTAGTGATGGTGGGAGATTCCAGTCGGTTACCTCACAGCAAACTAACCTAGTATGGATGGCCCTGACTATAGTCAATTCTTTTCAGTGAGGCAGCTTTGCACCGACTCGCAGCGGTGCCCTTTTCGCTTGGAAAAGTTTCCAGATCGCTTAATGGTCAGAGAAGATAATTCTAACCAATCAAATAGCAGGAAACGTTTTCCGGACTAAAAGGGCACCGCTGCGAGTCGGTGCAAATGCGCCTCATTAAAACAAATTTAGTATAGTACAGCTTTGCAGATCAAGGTTTCAAATTTTGAAATATAAGGTAAAAACTTCTATAAAAAAGAACAAGGGCGGGAAAAGACACAAGAACAATAAATAATAATAAATAATAACAATAGTGGTGAAAATAATCTAATCGATAATGGTTTCTTTACACAAAGAATTTTAATAATTTATAGTGTTATACAGTTTTGAGTGTTTTCTGAATAATAAGGACGATAATAATAATAATAATAATAATAATAATAATAATAATAATAATAATAATAATAATATAACAATAAATAATAATGATAATAACAATAGTGGTGAAAATAATCTAATCGATAATGGTTTGTTTACATAAAGAATTTTAATCATTTACAGCGTTATAAAGTTTTGAGTGTTTTCTGAATAATAATAATAATAATGATGATAATGATAATAATAATAATAATAATAATAATAACATAGCTTTTCATATATGTTTGGAAAACTTGGCTTGACCTATCCAGTATCTAAATAGGTTTGGCCAAAAATACACGAAAATAATGATAACACGTTAAGGATTTTTTCCCCTGGAGAGGGGGGGGGGGGGGGAGAGGGTTAGGGGGGTAGAGCTAGTTTTATTAACCGCTTTGAATGCTGCAAGTTTTCCACCTTTTAAACTTCAACATCACACGAAATGTCAACGACGCAGAATGCAAATAACTCCTCATTTAAATGAGAAAAATAGATCTCGCTTATTTTTGCAAATGTAAAGGTCACACTGCCTGGTGGGATATGTTTGAAGTCTAAATTTAACAAATGAAATATAGCTAATAACTTTTTGGCACACGGGGCACACACTTTTATGAAGTAGAAGAGCGCGCAGTTGCATACTGTTAAAAAAAAAAAAAAAAAAAAAAAAAAAAAAAAAAAAAAACCGTAATTGCAATCGGAAATTCTTCGTGAAAATATACTGTTCTCAGCCGTGTTTCGGTAAAATACAGGCGACCGTAATTTTACCATACTTTGTCATTGTCTTTTACGGTTTGGTGACCTTAATATCACTCCTTATGTCAATATATCCGTTTTTAAAACGGTAAAAATCATGAAGTAAGTGTTAGCAGGCCTTTACCGATTTTTTATACAATTTTTAACAGTGCATGATTTTAATTACATAAACAAATTAATATAGATTTATGTAACTATAAGTAAATACGTAAATTTATATATTGGGACATTTTCAAGTCCTATATTCGAGTCACAGCTGAAGGCTGATATATGACTATGAAAGACTGTATAACTTCTGTGAAAAGGCATCTTCGGATTTTAAAGATTAAATTTGTCTGCTTTCAGTTTCATCAGATTAGATACTCACCAGAACGTCAGCCGTTCAAGCCCAACCCACCTCTGTGGTGCCCAGCCACAGCAGTGACCACCCCAGTAAACAGCTTAAACTCACGGTCCAAGACTGGGATCGATCTGCTGCCATGCGGATGCTAGGCAAACACGTTACCACTGTACTAGCCAGGAAGCTAAGTTTTATCTTTATCTATCTTATCTGTTTTCATTTACTCCTTTCCATAATTTATTTTATTTATCCTTCTTCTGTGTTTTATGCTTTGCCCTTTATCTTATAATAAGGGTTGTGGTGGCCGATGTGGTAACGTCCCTGATTGGTGAACGCCAGACTGGAGTTCGAGTCCCACTCAGACTCGTTATTTGCTTTGGTCGCTGCAGCCTCAACATCCTTGTGAGTTAAGGATGGGGAGTTTGGGGGAGCAAATAGATCTATCTGCTGAGTCACCAGCAGTCATTGCTTGGCCCTCCTTGGTACTTGGGTGGAGAGGGGGTTTGGATGCTGATCATATGTGTATATGGTCAGTTTCTAGGGCATTGTCCTGCTTGATAAGGGTAATATCACTGTCCCTTGCCTCTGCCATTCATGAGCAGCCTTTAAACTTTTAGTCATCCCTTGATGTTTACGCATGTACGATTTCAAAGGCCTGAGCTTGAATTGTACATAAGAACTTATAACTATATTATCTAATTATAATTCCTTGATTCCAAGTATGTGTCAGTTTAGGAACCTTAAAGGTTTAAAGGTCACTCATGAATGGCAGAGGCAAGGGACAGTGACATTGCCCTAGAAATCAGGACAATGCCCTAGAGACTGACCATATATTATATGCTCAGCGCCCAAGCCTCCTCTCCACCTAAGCTAGGACCAGGGAGGGCCAAGCAGTGGCTGCTGATGACTCAGCAGATAGACCTACAGGCTGCAGATAGACCTATAGGCTCCCCCAAACCCCCCAACCTTAGCTCACGAGGATGGTAAGGTTGCAAACACTAATAGCACTAACGAGTCTGAGCGGGACTCGAACCCCCGACCGGCAAACACCAGGCAGAGACGAAAACATCTTTAAAATATCTAAGGTGTGTGGCTGTTTGTTAATGATTTGGTGAAGTATTCAATGAATAATGAAACAAACATCATGCAATAACGTACTAAACATTGCATAGATGATCTGGCCCTCATGTTTATATTTATACTTCAAGGGTACTACCAGCTAACCTTGAGATGCGGGGATTTTACCAGCCGGTCTGGCTGGTAAAGTTGTCAAAATTCTCGTCCTTGTTTCCTTAACCTTCTGTCTTTTTTATTTTTTTTACTAATTCAAGTATTTTTCTCATCCTTTCTTAATGCTATTATACTACTTTATTCTGAACTAGATAAATCAGGTTACCACAATATCTTGATGCTCGATAATCCATTCCTGTCAAAATTCTCGTCCATGATTCCTTGATCTTCTGTCTTTATTTTTCTTTTTTACTAATTCAAATATTTTTCCACAATATTTCTTAATGTTATTTTACTACTTTATGCTGTACTAGATGAATCAGGTTACCACAATATCTTGATGCTTAATGATCCACTCCTGTCAAAATTCTCGTCCATGATTCCTCACCCTTCTGTTTTTTTTTTTTTTTTCTTTTTTTTTACCAATTTAAATATTTTCCTCATTTCATAATACTATTAGTCTACTCTATGCTCTACTAAACAAAGCAGGTTACCACAATATCCTGAAGCTTAATTGTCCAGTCTTGAAGGAAATGTTTTGAGAATCCTGTTTGAAAATTTTCCTTATGCTCTGGCTAACCAGGATACCAACGCATCTTCCATTCTGTTCTTCAAAACGTGATTTGCATCTTAATAGTATGGTGGTGCATTATAATAAATCCCATTGATATTTGCCTGTATGTTTATGTTTGAAATACTTCCCTTGTTCTTATACAGATTCAAATATAGTAACACTTTAGTTTATTAAATTTCTTTATCGATTAGAATATTTTCAAGGTTATAGCTAGGCTACACTGTTGAAAATTTGCCGCCAAAAAACGGTCAAATTCCTGGTATAAATTTTGCAAGGCCTTTATCGTTGTAAGACGGATATGTTGACCTAAAGAACTGATATTACGTTCACTATCCAGTAAAGAATAATAAAAAAAGTAGGGTAAAAAATTACGGTCGCCTGTATTTTGCTGAAATACGGCTGAGGACGGTATATTTTTAAAAATGTTCGATTAAAATTAAAGTTTACTTTTAGCAGTGTACCTTTTACATATAGTTTAGGATAATTCTCTCAGACGGAATTGATTATTAAGTACAGTTTAAGGTGAGGTAGGAATTGTATGGAAATACTATATAGAGAAAATATATCTGTGGTTGTGATGGCCGATGTGGTAACGTCAGATTGGGGTTCGAGTCCCGCTCAAACTCGTCAGTTTCTTTGGTCATTGCAACCTCACCATCATTGTGAGCTACGGATATGGGGTTTGGGGGAATCTATAGATCTATCTGCTGAGTCGTCAGCAGCCAGTGCCTGGCCCTCCTTGGGTGGAGTGGGCGCTTGGGCGATAATCCTATTATATATGGTCAATCTCTAGGGCATTGTCCTGCTCGATAGGGTAATGTCCCTGTGCCTTGCCTCTGCCATTCATGAGTGGCCTTTAAACCTTTAATGATAAAGGGTTTTTCTTACTTTATCCGATTTGTCTCAATCAAGCTAGTCCCCCAAAGCATCTGGCGAGCTCCGATTGGATACTGATCTAGTTTTTTAGTTTACTGAACTGCCTCTTATTTAAATACCTGCGCTGGCTACTGAACAAGTCGTTCAAATACCTGAACTGCCCTCGAAGCATAAGATTGAAGCACTAGTTTTTATTCCATCGAATTGAGCGCTCATTTTCATCTTTGTTATTCAACAGCGTATAAGACTGACATGTCTTGTTAAGGCTCTGGACACGGATCACATCGTTTTATAAAAAAAAAACTTTTATCTCTGAAGTGGGTAGTGAACTCACTAGTACTACTACTCCTACATTATTATTATTATTATTATTATTATTATTATTATTATTATTGCTATTTCTATTATTATTATTATTGCTATTTCTATTATTGTTGTTGTTGCTGTTGTTAATTATTATTATTATTATTATTATTATTATTATTATTATTACCTAAGCTACAACCCTAGTTGGTAAAGCAAGATGCTATAAGCCCAAGGACTCCAACAGGGAAAATAGCCCAATGAGGAAAGGAAACCAGGAAATAAATAAACGATATAAGATGTAATGAAGAATTATGAAAAAAAAATATTTCGAAAAAATATTAACAACATTAAAACAGAGTGTTCTTATATACACTATAAAAAGGTTTACGTCAGCCTATTCAACATAAAAGAATAAATTTTCTGCAAGATATTTTGGTTATATCTATAATAATCAGAATCAATATACTGGAACAAAATAATTCAACAAACACTCCTTTATTAAATTGGATAATTTTTCACGTTAGTTATAAGCTATATATAAAACGAAATTTATTTTCCCCAAATTTAACGCTACTGCGAATTTCAAAACAATTATGATTACGTATTTTGGTTTTCTCTAGAATTAGAAATTTCCAAATTATTAAAGTCGTATGTGGCATCATGGTGATCAAACTTTAATACGAATAAGTTCAACTTATATCATTTGCCCGTTCTCTCAAGCAAATATATTTTTTCCTGTTGGAGCCCTTGGTCTTATAGCATCCTGCTTTTCCAACTAGGGATGTAGCTTTGCTAATAACAACAACAACAACAACAACAACAATAATAAAAATATTAAATAATAATAATAATAATAATAATAACGATAAATAATAATAATAATAACAATTATAATAATAACGATATAATAATAATAATAATAATAATAATAATAATAATAATAATAGATAAAAACAACAACAAAAACAATAATAATAATATTATTAATGATAACAACAACAGCAATAATAATAATAATAATAATAATAGATAAAAACAACAACAATAATAATAATATTACTAATAATAATAACAACAACAACAATAATAATAATGATGATGATAATAATAATAGATAAAAACAACAACAATAATAATAATAATAATAATAATAATAATAATAGATAAAAACAACAACAACAACAATAATAATAATATTACTAATAATAATAACAACAACAACAACAACAATAATAATAATAATAATAATAATAGGTGGAGTTAAATACTATGGCTGCATCGGCAGAATTCAATTTCTTGTCCAATTTCTCTATTCTTCGGACAATTCATTTTTCAGGATTGCTACATTCAGCTAGCAAGTTGGCGAAGCTCATCAGGGTGAAGGATACAAATCAGGTTAAGGCTGGATGTAATTAATACAAGTACAAGTAATACTCGAAAATTACAACAGGTAAAGTCAGGAGTGGGTTGCGACCCGTTTCGGAATGGAGGAGAAGCCCAGCTCGCTACTGGCGTCCCCCTCGAAGTTGACAGCGACCCCGAGGACGAGGACGCCCCTGATGACGACACCCATGATGATCGACGCCCCGATATCGACAACCCCAACCATGAAGAGGGCCTTGGAGCTGGCTTGAGCTACCCCAACAACATCATTCATTCACTACAAGTCCTTAAGGAGAAGGACTTGAAGAAGAGGAGGACCATCATCTTGAAGAAGCTGGTCACCCTTAATGGCCGAAAGCTGCGGATCCCAGAGGTCCGCCAGGAATACATTAACATCTCCAGCTACGTCCCTACGTCAGTACAGGAGCAGATTCTCAAGATGGGCCTCAATTGCCACTTCATCACCCGACCGAGACCTACCGACAAACGCCTGGAGATGGAATTACTCCTAGATTCTATCCTCAACCTCCAAGAACGTGGTGCCCTCCGGACGACTGACGCCCTTCAGCCGCTTCTGCTCGCCGAGGCCCTTACTGATAGGGGCAGGTACAGCAGCGGCATCGTCTCTAAGGAGATGAGAACTGCTGCTAAAGAGCTCAAACGAGTAGCTGAGGTTACCGTCCGTCGGGCCGACAAGACAGCTGCCTTTGTACTCATCAACACCCACGAGTACCACGAGAAACTGGACGCCATCCTCGCCGACCTGACCAAATTCAAGCGCCTCACGAGCAACCCTGTTGAAGAAATCAAGAGGGAAGCAAATCGTACCATCGAGGCCATTAATGCTGCAACTAACGCCGTACACCTACCCATGATTTCGGGGGATTATGGACCTGGTTACCTCTACGGCAATGTTAAGACCCACAAACAAGGCAACCCACTCCGACCTATCATCAGCCAATGCCCTACGCCTACATACCAGCTGGCCAAGAAACTGAACACGATTTTGACGCCATATGTCCCCGACCGCCACTGTGTGGCCTCCTCTGCCGAATTCCTAGAGAGGATCAAGGACGTCCGCGGCGAGGGGGTCATAGCATCGATGGACGTCGAATCTTTGTTCACTAATGTCCCTGTCGACGAAACCATCGACCTTATCGCCGATAGAGTCTACAGGGACGAGACGACTCCTGAATTAAATATCCCAGAGCAAGCCCTTCGGACCCTCCTTGCCAT
>NC_090759.1:36983878-36989679 GCF_036898095.1 Palaemon carinicauda
TATACGGAGAAAAAAACAGGATGCAACGAAGAGCTGCCTGATGAAAAGGCGCCACAGAAATGGCCCCTGTCTCAATCAGAGAACTCGACCTCACAATCCTTCACAAAATAATTCTCGTTCCTTCGCCCGCCATCCTACCACAAATCCTTGCCTTTATTTTATTTTCTTTCTTTTGGGGGTTGGAAGGGTTACAACGGACCATCTACTTACTAATATCAATAACTTATTCAATAAATTAAATTTCTTTTTACAAGCTCTTTACTTCCATAAGCGGATTCGACAGTCACTTTCAATCGCCTGATTTAAAACGACCGTTTTCTCTTTACACGGAATTTTTCGTTAAGACGTTGGCGAGGGACAATGCTCGCTAAGACTGACAAAGTAGATCCTAAGGCGGAGAGTTTAACTGGTCGAAGCGCCGATGGAAAGTAAAAGAGTAAGAAATTGACCATTCTTTGACTAGTTCGGTGCTACTCTTTCCTATCCTTGAACTAGGACGACTAGGTAGGTGCACCACTTCAACAACCAACCAACGAACTATCCGATTCTTGAAAGATGAAGTAGTCTTCATCTTTTAACCATCTCTCAGTTATTTTTTTTCTAGTTCTATGACGATCAGTCGTTTTAATGCGTAAAATACGCTTACAAAGTCTGACTTGTATTTCTACAAGGTAGCATAAACCACTAGAAAATAGAATAATAAATATTTTACACAATCATAGCTCAGTACAAGCTTACTGGTGCACATTCTTCACGAATAAACAAAAATTGGTTTTATTTTTTAAAAGTCTTTGGTACAAGAGGAGGCCTCCGGGTGGCATCCCTTGCCCAAAAAGGGGAAGGGACGTCCCTCGGCCTAATGGAGCAGGGCGTGCCCCGCCGGCCTGCACGGGGGCAAACGCCTTGACTTGACTAGCTACGAGTAATAAGAGGCCCACACTTTGAAGGGACCCGCCACCTTCCGGAGTTAAGAGGAGAGGCAACAGGGGGCCCTCCCCGGGTATCACAGTCAGGAGAGGTCTCCGTCGGGCAGGACCGACGATGACCTCGAAGGATGGAAGTGTGGGGGTTTCCTTTTTTTTTATGAAGGGCAGCGCCTTCCCATCATCACCGTTTTCAAGTCGCTGCCGAAGCCGTCGCCATTTCACTACTCACTATCTTTAAAATACAATCAGAGACAGCGGTCTCTTTAAGACATAAATCTCATCTTTGACATTGTTAAAACCCCTTCTTTGATCTAGGTAGCAGAGAAAAAAAATAAGAGAGCATCAATTTCTCTTGCTTGCTAGCTTCACAAACAGTTAACAATCAAATTGACAAAGAAATATATAGACTGTATATGTATGTGTACTTATTACAGTGAATATTTCAACGGAAACAGCTGGGTGAGGGAGGGTTTCGAAAAGGCTGGTTGAATGGTTACTGAAAAGAGCAAATTGAACAGAAGCGTCGTCTGCATAAAGATTTAACCATGATCTACTCCGTTCTCAAAAAAAAAAAAAAAAAAAAAAAAAAAAAAAAAAGGGAAATAGACATCGCGAATCAAATTCGATCAACTTTAAGTCCAAGTAAGTACAAAATACAAAATGTTTGTTGACACCACAACAAAATCCACGTCTTCACGGAGCCGACTAGTGCACCTCATCTACAACATATTTTTTTTTTCTTATAAATAAATATATTAACAATATATATATGTATATATAAATAGGGCGGGGTCATAAAGGGGTGACCCCACATAACAACCTGATCCACAATGCTTTGGATATTCAGTAGCGATAAGAAAGGAATGCTTAGGAATGGTCGTCATTTCAAACGTTGGAGGACGCGGCCTCTCCTTCCCGTACGTAGGAGGTGGTCGCACGTAAGACGTGTGCTAGCGCGTTGACACACGTACGTACATACGTACATCCGGCGAAGGGTCTTCTTCACCTTACACTGGGAGGGAAAAACACATCGTCTTTCAATATGATATTCTTCATCATCATCATCTTTTATCACCTTCACGACCCTGGTCTGTTCTGACGCGAAACAACCTTCTTCTTTTTTTGTTTTGTTTTAAGTCTTCGGAAGATGTTCCTTGCAGCTAAAAAGTAACTTCTCCTTCTAGCGTGCTTCCATCATCTCGTAGAGAAAGACAAGATTTAACGGCGGTTCTCCTTCAAGAGCTCTATAACGTCTCGGGGTTGGAGGTGGGAGAGGTCTCCGGGTGGAGCAGTTCCTTGTAGAGCTCCGACTGGAGGAACCGCAGGTAAGCGTCTGATTCCATGAGGGCCTGGACGCGCTTCTGGGCAGCGTCGAAAATGCATTTGTCTGGGCAGTCCAGGGACTTGGCAATCTGCGCTCTGGTGCCAGGGTCCAGGTTGATCTGTGGAAGAACGAGAGCACATGTTTAATAACGACGGATTCATGTAACTGGGCATAATTCATAAGCACGTGATATAGGCATTCCAGTTGTGACAATGAAACTTAGATGTTGCTAATGATGATGATGATGATGAGAGAGAGAGAGAGAGAGAGAGGAGAGAGAGAGAGAGAGAGAGAGAGAGAGAGAGAGAGAGAGCTTATGATTCCTGATAAATATCTGACTGTAATTAATAACGGTAGGTGGAGCTTACAACAGAAGATAATATGAATTTGGATAATTTTGGGTTTTTGCAAAGGATAAGACTTGTAAAATTTTTTAATGAACTTGCGCACGTAACGAAATTTAATAGTTATGCTATGCTTGAATGATATATATATATATATATATATATATATATATATATATATATATATATATATATATTTATACACATATAAATATATATATACATATAAATATATATATACATATAAATATATATACACATATAAATATATATACACATATAAATATATATATATATACATATAAATATATATATATATATAATATATATATATATATATATATATATATATATATATATATATATATATATATGTGTGTGTGTGTGTGTTTAAATGGTGGATTAAGATTATGATTGTTGTAATTTCTAAGGGAGAAATATCCCATCACTGATGGCGAACCCCAGACGACCTTTGACCTTTCGCTCGAGTCGAAGAACCAGAGGCTCTCTCTCTCTCTCTCTCTCTCTCTCTCTCTCTCTCTCTCTCTCTCTCTCTCTCTCTCTCTCTTTTAAAGGTTATGGGCTCATCGCTCACCCCCACATCTATCCGCCCAGAGAGAGAGAGAGAGAGAGAGAGAGAGAGGAGAGAGAGAGAGAGAGAGAGAGAGAGAGGGCTAGGACACTTGCGTATATTTATTGCTATTGCTCTTTTGACTTTAAATATGAATATTTCTGTGGATTTCCGGATATTTATCGCTTTAAGGGATATTTATTGTTAATCGTAATAGTATTATTATGTTTTGATAACTAGAAGGCAAGGAAGCTTTTTAAAACACTCGAGTGTTACATGCAAATATATATATATATATATATATATATATATATATATATATATATATATATGTATATATATATTCATATATATATATATATATATATATATATATATATATGTATATATATATATTCATATATATATATGTATATATATATTTGTATATATATATATATAATATATATATATATATTATATATATAATATATATATATATATATATATATATATATATATATATATATATATACACATATATATATATTATAATATATATATATATTATGTCTACACATATATGCATATACATTTATAAGTTCCTATAAAATCAGACACATGAAGGATAATTATACCAAAATATATTTAAGATTTGAAAAAAAAAAAATATGGCTTTTGTTTACAAATAGAACTCAACCTCGAAGAGAAGTTGCTTTAAGAAACGCCAGTTGATATGATATCAACGTATCAATGGAAGCATAAATAATCATTGGCTTCCGCTGTGACCCCAGCCTCTCATTGGCAGTCTTTTTTTTTTCCCTCCTCCCGTTTTCCGATAGGTGGTCGTCTTTACCCACTAACCCCAAAAAATTCCCAATGCACTCTTGGCCCATCCAACGGTTCGGGCGACCATCAGCGCCCCCTTTTTCTATCATGCGAATAATTCGTTCGATTTGATCCTACAAATTTCGGAATATCCTTTCGCCATCCCCTGATGCAAAGTGTAGTCTCGATCACTCTGCTAATCCCGCCTCTCTCTCTCTCTCTCTCTCTCTCTCTCTCTCTCTCTCTCTCTCCTCTCTCTCTCTCTCTCTCTCTCTCTCACCTTTTCATTCTCTCTGCCCTCCGCAGCTCTTTCTTTCTTTCTCGTATCTCTCCTCCTCACCCCCGAACACACAACTCGGCGAGGTTGGTTACCCTGGCAACCAGAACTCTATCGATTCCTTGCTCTCTCTCTCTCTCTCTCTCTCTCTCTCTCTCTCTCTCTCTCTCTCTCTCTCTCTCTCTCTGAGGGATTTGATCAAGTACGAATACTTATGCTTGTGTCGATGTGATGATTCGTTTACAAATTTTGAGGAAAAACACTGAAAACTAGTAACAAAGGCAATGCAAATGAAAGAGAGAGAGAGAGAGAGAGAGAGAGAGAGAGAGAGAGAGAGAGAGAGAGAGAGAGAGAGAGAGGAGAGAGAGAGATGAAACCCAAGACGAAGCAGAAGTTACAAGACAGTTGTGATGATGCTAAACAAGTCGTGGAGATGACAACGATACAGAGAGAGAGAGAGAGAGAGAGAGAGAGAGAGAGAGAGAGAGAGAGAGGTTACAAGACGGTTGTGATGATATGAAACAAGTTATCGAGATGAGAGAGAGAGAGAGAGAGAGAGAGAGAGAGAGAGAGAGAGAGAGAGAGAGAGAGAGAGAGAAGTTACAAGACAGTTGTGATGATGTGAAACAAGTAGTGATGACACAATGATCTTCAGAGAGAGAGAGAGAGAGAGAGAGAGAGAGAGAGAGAGAGAGAGAGAGAGAGAGAGAGAGAGAAGTTGTGATGATGTGAAACAAGCAGAGGAGATGAAACAATAATCTTCAGCTGAACCTACCTCCTTCGGTGCTTGCACGGCGACGTAATCGGAGTGGATTTTAGATGCTTTGGAGGGCATCTTGGCCGCTCGGGTCTTTTTGAAGTCCTCGACAGCTAGCCAGAATTCGACATTCTCCTCGCTGAATTCTCTCTGGAGGAAAGCTTTGAAAAGGGCTTGGCCATCTGGAAGGAGACAAATAAGAAATGAGAAACACTGGAGGCGGAAGCGGTAATACTTTCCTGCTACACACTATCAATAATAATTAAAAGAGCATCTTTACATTATTAATATCAATCAAGAGAGCATCTTTACACTATTGATCACAATCAAAAGAGCAACTTTACATTATTAATTGTAACTTAGAGAGCAAATTCACACCATTAATTGTAATCTAAAGAGCAACTTTTTACTATTAATTATAATCCATAGAGCAACTTTATTAATAATAATCAAAATATCAACTTTAAACTAATAATCATAATAAAAATTAGCAACTTTATTATTAATAATCAAATGAGCAACTTTAAACTAGTAATCATAATAAAAAGAGCAACTTTATCAATAATAATCAAATGAGCAACTTTAAACAATTAATCATAACAAAAAAGAGCAAACTTTATTAATAATAATCAAATGAGCAACTTTACGCTATTGATTATAATAAAAATAGTCACTTTACACTATTAACATTCATCAAAAGAGCAACTTTACACTATCAACAACAATCAAAAGAGCAATGCCACGGAGATATAATGAGTTTAACAATATCATTGTGTCAAGGGAATGTTAATTGTG